>NC_065582.1:133529430-133850263 GCF_024542745.1 Macaca thibetana thibetana | reverse complement strand
GTTGCTCAAAGGTATTCAAACAGACATTCTAGTCTTTCAGGGGAATTTTAGCCACTGAAAAGTCACATCTCTTGTCAACAAGGTATACACTGCTTTTTATTTTTAAAGTACCTCCATATGATTTGTCTTTGTGGAGAAAGGGAGGTTATTTATTAAACATTTTTATACAGATATTTCCATGTTTGTATTGCCCCAAAATGTGACCTGCAGCTGGGAGTTGTCTGGTCTGACTGGACATTTATTTCCTTTTATCAAAGAGGGGTGATAAGAAATATTTCTGTATATTAATTAAATAGAAGACAGGCCGGGCGTGGTGGCTCATGCCTATAATCCCAGCACTGTGGGAAGCCTAGTTGGGCGGGTCACTTGAGGCCAGAAGTTTGAAACTAGTCTGGCCAACATGGAAAAACCCCATCTCTACTAGAAATACAAAAATTAGCCGGGTGCGGTGGTGCATGCCTGTAATTGTAGCTAGTAGAGGGGCTGAGGCACAAGAATCACTTGAACCCAGGAGGCAGAGGTTGCAGTGAGCCGAGATGATACCCCTGCACTTCTGCATGACACAGTAAGACTGTCTCAAAAAAAAAAAAGAAAGAAAAAAAGAAAAAAACACATTACTAAAGTCCACATGTTGGGGGAAATAAATTCGAGAAAAGCTCTATATTGTTAGTTAATGTGTGATTTGCAGTTTTTAAAAATTTTCATCAAGGAATGCAAAACCTTTTTGTGGGTCACTTCATGTTTTACTTAGCCTGTTAAATAGGAGAAATGAAAAATATTGTTGTAATTTCTTCCTTACAAATGTCTTCTCTTCTTGAATATGGAATCCATAGTGGCATAATTATTTGCTCTCTCCAAGTTAGGATCCCTGAAAGACCCAGGCTCAGGGCTTAGAAAAGCAAACTCCCAGCTCATTTGGTTGGTCATCTCATAATACATAAAGGGTCATACTCTGAATTGTACTTACTGGTGGATTTCTAATGACTGGTTTTGTGTAAGTGTAAACTGTCTGGATTGAGAGCAGAAATAAAGGTGGCCTCAACAAAAAAGAGTAGAATCAACTGTCTCTTTGAGAAAATAAAATATAACCCCTGAGTGCCAACAAACTGTCTTCCAAACGTCCTTATTCCAGGAGCTTGGCTGCTCTGAGCCTTGCCTTCTGTAGGGCCATCCCTTCAGTGGCCTTTATGCAGGACAACTGGCACTTTATTTTCCCCCAGAGAAAAGCAATTCCATTCTCCCCAGGTGGCAGGAGACTTCATTTCTTCTTGTACCAGTACGTGCCTTCTTTTCATTTAAGGATCCCTGAAGGGTTTTGCAAAGAATGAAGAAATACTTGTAGATAACAGAAAGCATGTTATCCCATTTTACAGATAGAGAAGCCAAGAAAGAAAGACTTAAAAAGCAAATGAACAAAAAGCCATTTTTCAAGTATAGCAGGTGATATTTTCAGGCAGAAGACAGAAATCATGGCTGTAGTTCTAATGGAGTGATCAGATTAAATTACTACTCATAGGCACATTTTATTAGCGTCTTCAAAATTAGACCTGCAATTAAAACATAATTATACTTTGCTCTTTAGGGGTGCCTTTCACCCAGGGAACAGAAAGTATTTTACAAACATTAATTAAGCAGCACAACACCCTATGAGGAAGGTAGGAATTATCCTGCTCTTAGATATGGTTTCATTGAAACTGAAGAATTTAGTAATTTATCTATGATCGCCATGGGAGGTGTCATTCAGTATTCCATAGGGCTGAAGTCTTTCTGTGGTCTTATCCTTCACTTGGAGTCTTTTAAATGCCATGATAACCTTTTATGAAAGGTATTTTCAACAACTTGTTGTTTTCAGCATGTTGCGTTTTTAAAATTTTTTATCTGTGCTTTTGTGAATACTTTTCATTATATATTTATTATAAATTTTAAGTCAGAGATTAAACATAGGGAACTTTTTGGTATTTTTATTCATTACACTGCTCTAAATATCTAAGATCTCAATGTTATCTTTTATTAAATTTTTTATTAAACTATATTAAAGTAACACAGAAAAAGTACACAAATCATAAATATAAAGCGTGATACATACTCACAAAGTGAACACTCCTATGTCCCAGCACAGAGCATTACAAGCACCCAGAACCCTTTCATCCTGTGTCCTCACTTCCAGTCACCGCCCTCTCAAAGGTAACCACTAGCCTGCATTCTAGCAGCATAGATTAGTTTTGCCCGTTTTTTTACTTTAGGTACGTGGAATTCCACTATATATGATGGTTTTTGTCTCTTTTCTTTCATTGAGCATTATATTTGTGAGATTCATCCATGTTGTTGTCTGCAGTTATACTAAGTTCATTCACATTGCTATAGAGTAGTCAATTGCTTAAATACTCCACAACTTCTTTCTTCTGCTGTTGATGAACAACTGGGTTGTTTCCAATTTGGGGCAATTTAAGTATCATTTTTAATGGTGTATTTTTGCACACACTCTTCATCAATTAGGTTGAAATAAATCAAGGGTATTCTTTTCACATGCATTATCATTAAAACGAATGTCTCAACTGGTCATTGAGAAAAATGAATGATGTGTAATAAGGGGTTGCTAGATGTCAACTATGCTTCTAATAAAGAGGATTGAGAGTCTTATAAGAAGCTGTTTCCCAATTGCAGCTTTGGGAAGAATCCTAACATTTTTCTCAAAACCTGAAAATATCATCTGACTTTATTGGTTGGTTGAATTCACAAGAGGCAGCTCTGAGAAGTGGGAAGAGCACAGGTGCCAGGTAGGCCTGGGTATGAATTCCAGCTCCAACACCTGCTAACCACGTGACTTTGGCCAACTCAGTCTTACCCAACTCCACTTTTCACAACCTGATATCAGATGGTCTCTAGGGTTGTTGAAAGACATAAAATTAAATACATAGCACTAAATAGGAACTCAGTACATAGCATATATTATGAGATATTTTCTGACCCAGTTTAAATCCTACTGGATTGTAGTTTGGATTATTAAGAATACTTATTTGAAAATTTCAATGAATATTTGTACAGTAAGTGCAGACATATTTATATTCTAAGAGACCCCCAATAGTAAAGGGACCTCCAATATTGTTTCCTTATTTCTTTTTGAGATATATTAATGATGAGTATACAGTGGTCAATTAATTCAATCTTGGCATCTCTGAAAGATTTTATAATAGATGGAATAAAAAAGCAGATCAAATATCATTACAGACATGCTCCTTAAACCGCTTGACTTAATGTATGGTTTAGCTTAGAAAATTGTTGGTTTTTAAGGCTCAGAATTCTGTGGAAGTCGAAGCTTGGGCAGGAAATTGCTGTGAGACCATGCATTTATTGGATGCTATATCAAGAGCTTCATCTTAAATGGTATTTTAGAGATGATAATGATTGGAGTGAACTGAATAGGAGAGATGGATATTCTTTTGCTTGATTCTCATAGGGCTACTTACCAATTAACTACATTTCTCATATTCCTGAATTGACATTAGAAAGTCATTTGTCTAAATCCATTATCCCTTTGTCACCACCTTTTCCTATTCTGTCTTTGCCTATCTCAGGAAATGGTACACAATTGCTCAGGCTAGTGAGCAACACTCAAGCCTGAGTGTTCTTGACTCTTTATTTTCCTCACACCCAATCTATCAAAAAATTCCTGCCAATGCTGTCTCCTAAATGTTTTGTGAATCCACCTGCTTCTCTCCATCCCATTGCCACTATCATACTTGGGTCTACCAATATCATCCACCTGGATCACTTCAGGAGCCTTTGATCAGATCTCCTAGCATCCGTTTCTGCCCTTTTACCATTCTACTAGTGTGTTGCAGCGAGAAGTAATCTTCTAAAACAACAAATCAGATCTATTTTGTTTCTGCTTAAAACCCTTTAATGGTTTCACATTGAATTTGAGGTGAAGTCTGTAATCCTTAACTGAGCCTTTAAAATGACCCTTTTCTCTTTTGCTTCTCTGCCTTAATGATTTCATGCTTTAGCCACCCAGACCTCCTTTCTGGTCCTTGAATATATATGTCTTTTTTCACATGCTTTTCTCTTTACCTTCTCTTCCCTAGCAAACTCCTTCTAATTCTTCAAGTCTCAAGTTTAACATATTGCTTCAGGAAAACATGATCTCGTGAGTTCATGCGTTGAATAGGGTTTCTCTACTGTATCCTCTCACAGCATCGTCTACTTGCATTTATAATATTGTTCATACTTCACATTTTACATTTAATGATTACTTTCCCTAGTAGTCTGTAAGCTTTATGGGAGCAGTGGTTTTGTCTATTTTGTTTATTTATATATGTCTATTGCTAAGTGATCAATAAATATTATTGACTGAATCATGTATTTCTATAGGATAGGATTAAATTGTTAACGTATCTCCAAAAGAAACAGTGGACAAATTTTCTCTCTTGAGAAATGCTATAATGGTATTTTAAAATAGTGAAGTCAGTGAAGGAAATTATATGTTGTTTGTGAAACTAAGGATGGCAAGCCACTCAAAAGAGACTATAAAAGTTTCATATTGATACTTATGTATACCATTTTTCTTGATTTATTTTATCAATAAATAGAGCTTAACTTAACAATATAATTTAAGCAAAAGCTACAACAAAATACAATGTATATGGTCTTTGGTAACTCAGTAATGACATGCAGCAGAAAAATATACCCAAAGGAACTCCTTTTCCAGACTACCTATTCTAACCTTGTAGTGGCTTTTCTTCTTTATATATTGAGCATCTGCAAGATGAGAGATGATGCCTCTTTTGCCCCTCTGCTGCATCAGCTGTGTGCAATATTTGTTCCTTATAGTAGTGCACAGGAATCACTTCATTTAGTATCTCCTGGGTTTTTGAGTACCAGTGCAGATTCCTGCTCCCATCAAGCATTTAGTGAATTAAAATTTCCCAGGGATGAGGACTAGTGAACCACGTTTTTAAGAAGAACCCAACATTTTAAAATTGTCGACTTAGTGCTTAATCATTACAGCTATAGGAACTGACAACAGGCAAAATGATTTTAACTTTGGTGAATACAGAATTAGAATTTTTTCATGCCTTCATCAGTAAGGTCACCGTGTCAGCCATAACCTTGAAATAAGCCTGAATCTCTAGCATGGTAGGAGTCATAGAAATAATGCTGAAAGGACCTCAGAAGATCATTTGGTTAAGCTTTGAGCTTCAGACATATTTACACCCAAACCACAAATGATTGTTAATGGTCTGTTTCCTTACTGGAGATGTTTAAGGACAGAGAACCCATTAATATATCTGGGTTTTATCACTGAGACAGTCAGATAATCCCTAGGTGATCTTCTTTCAAGTCAACTAAAACCTTTGGGCTTTATGTTGGATTTCTTTTCTTTTCTTTTCTTTTTCTTTTTTTGGTTGGTACTTAGTAAATATGGAGAACAACTAACATAATCATGATCTAAAAATACTTATACATAGACGTCTTTTCCTCCCTCAGGACCGATGCCAAATGGTACTTCCTATCTCAGACTCGTTGAATTGGAGGAAACCTTAGACGCTACTTAAGTTGAACTTTCTCATTTTACAGACAACTAAACAAATGCACAGATTAGCATCATTCAGTTATCAATCTGATAGGTTTGTAGGCATATTTCAACACCCCAAATTAATTTTTATCCTGGGTTATATTTTTTCCATGGTGCAGTTGGAAAGCATCTGGTTCAAATTCTTCTTTATCACTTACTGCCAGTATGAGTTCAGCACATGATTGGACACACCTGAGCTTCATTTTGTCATATGGCAGATAAAGAAGATAAAACCTACTGGGTACAATTGTATTGAGAATAAAATGAGATCTAGCACAGTTCCCAGAACATAATAGGTGCTCAGTTGAAAAATGCATGTGTTTGTTATTGGTACAATTTTTTGGAAGGCAGTTTGGCAACATATATCAAAATGTAAGATATGCATTCCCTGTGACTTGGCAATTTCACTTATTGTAAACTAGGTTCCATATGCAAAGTTCAGAACCCTCCTATAGAGTAGCTCACTATTAGTTACACGTGGGACAGAACGTATTTACTCAAGGAAGAACAGAAAGTAAAGTCTTGATATAACCCATATACTGTAGAACAGTGATATTGTCCTTTGACAACCTCTAGAGGAATTTAACTGCATCGAATTTAGTCATAAGAAGAAAAGTAGTAATGATAAATAATGAGAGGTAGGTAATAGTTTATTTAATGTGTATGATGGCCAGCTCTACGCTTATTTACTTAATCTCTGCAATAACTGTTCAATGCAAGTATAATATTAAACATATTTCAGAGAGATAAAGCAACTTGTGCATCTTGTGGGGAACAGTGGAGTGGCAGGGATTGTCATAATTAGTGATTGAACAGATGTTGGTTTGATTCTGCAGCCAAGTGCTCAAATCTGTAACTCAATTCTGTGGAGATTTAAAATAAGTATGTTTGTGCCAAGGCCTGATCCCAGACTTTCTGAGCTAAAAACATGAAAGACAAGCAGGGTTGAAAACAACTGTCATAACCATTAGCTTCCTGTCTCTGTGTGCCCTTACTGTGGTCTACTTATTAAAAAGATACAGTCAGCCCTCCACATTCATATGTTCTTTACCCATCAAGTCAACTAATTGCAGATTGAAAATATTTGAAAAAAAGATTCCACAAAGTTCCAAAGAGCAAAACTTGAATTTGCTACGTGCCATCTACTATATTGAATCCGCAAAAATGAGGTGATGTATAGACATTGTATAAGGCATTATCAGTCATCTAGAGATGATTTAAAGTGTGTGGAAGGGCCAGACACGGTGGCTCACTTCTGTAATCCTGGCACTTTGGGAGGCTGAGGTGGGTGGATCATGTGAGGTCCAAAGTTTCAGACCAGCCTGGCCAACATGGCAAAACCCTCTCTCTACTAAAAATACAAAAATTAGCCTGGTGTAGGTGGTGCATGTCTGTAATCCCAGCTGCTCAGGGAGCTGAGGCATGAGAATCGCTTGAACCTGAGAGGCAGAGGTTGCAGTGAGCCAAGATTGTACCACTGCACTCCAGCCTCAGTGACAGAGCAAGGTTCTGTTTCAATAAATAAATAAATAAAGTATATGGAAAGATGTGCATAGGTTATATGCAAATGCTATGCCATTTTATAGAATGGACTTGAGCATCCATGGGTTTTGGTATCTGACAGGGGTCTTGGAAGCAGTCCCCCACGAATAGCAAGACAGTAGTGTACACTACTGTACACATGATGACCATCAATTGTTCTTGGTCTATTTTCACCCATCAAACTCTTCATACAGCATCTTCAAATTGCCTCAGAGAGTGAGGTCCCCATGTGAAAGACCTTGATGAAGAAAACTAATTAAGTACAGATGCACTTGAATATTTGTTTTACTTACTAATGATTGGGTATAGGTTTTCTTCTTTCCCCTCTTCAAGAAAGCTGGGGTTTTGAGGCAGCCACAGACTGCAATATAAACGAGGAAGAAGGGAGGGAAAATCTTGGAAAACTCCAAGGCCTGACATTTCCCAGACATGCCATAATTTGCTTTTGACCTTGCTCCAAAAGGCGTGGTTTCCATAACAGAATGTGTGTAATGTAATGTGACCCTACTGGAGCAGTTCTGCGTTAGGCTTCAGCCTTTCCTTTCTTGCAGCCTGGGACTGCATTTGTTGGTTCTACCTTGCTAACTGCTAAGAGAGGAACTGGTGCCTGGGCCCTGCAGTCTCTGCATACTACCCGTCTTCATGGCATCTCCAAGTTTCAATGTCACTTCCTTCTCTACCAGTCTCATAGATTGGGTGGAAGTAATGTGTGCCCCACGTTATATGTGTAGTTTACAAATGTTCATGAATTATATCCTTCTCCTTCTAACCAGTTCTGCCTGGTAAAGAATCAGGGACCTAGAATAGTTTTTCTTTACATTTGGTAGCAGAAAAGATTGAGCAAGATTTGGGAGGTGAAGGAATCACCCAAAGCAGCATGGAGATGCCCACAGAGCTAGACAGAACTCAACTCTCAGCAGTTCCAATCTATCAGGCATGATTACCTCCCCATTTGCCTTACAGGCGGTCTCACTCCACATGAATCTTCTGACCCGAGCTCCCTCCTGAAACAGACAACAAGGTTGGAAGAGGGGTCAGCTGTCTGGGTGACTTGGCAGTGCCTTTCATTAGGACTGCTTCTTTCTCCATAATGATGAAATTTAATCTCACAGTTTAAATGCTTGTTCCAAAATATTTCGAAATGTGAAATACATACGAGCCAAATGACAAAAATGTTTTTTTAAAAAACAAAAACATGGGCTTCTTGTCACCCACCACACTAGCTGTTTCAATGTCTGTTCAGTCAGTACATTATTCTTTCTGATCTTCATTTCTGATGATATCCAGATGGTCTAAAAGTCAATCTTTTCTGTGAGAGAGAAATTCTCTGTGAAGTTGAAAGTGAGTAGCCGTCATGTTCAGATGGTGTGGATGGGAATTAAGTGGAATGACATAAGGGTTGTCTGTATTCAATTAATAGTAATTGATATTTAAAAAATTACAGTGACTATATATTCACCTTGGAGTTAGACTTTATCATTAATGTTCCTAACTCTTAAATGGAAACTATATCTTTCTTCTTAAATTATAAGATACTTGTAAAAGCCAAAATAGCTGATGTTAACATTTCTTCCTATTTCCCGTAAATCTTCTGGAATTAAAATATTGTTTTGATGGGTTTGAAGACATTCTGTAGGAAGCCTACGACAGGTGGATTCTGAGGGCTTGAAGTGGGTCATGTTGTCAATTATGGTGTTTAAGGTTTATTCTCTTTCCTTTTAAATGTAACCTTAAAATGGCTAATTAATAATAACTTATAACGATAATATGATTTTTGTTTGTCATCATCACTTATACTTTTAAAAGAAAATAATGATTTTCATTTTTAAAATGAAAATATCAATGTTAGCCTCTATCGATTCAGTGTCTACCCAGTGCTAAGCACTACGATAGACACTTTCATGTATTATTTCATTTAGTTCTTTTTAGAACCTATAAGATGGAACATAATTATCCATATTCTATAGATGCAGAAATAGAGCCTGAGAGAGTTTCAGTAATTTTCCTAAAGCTACACAAATTGTGAGGATGAAAACCCAGAAAAGTTGGACTCCAAATCCTGGCTCTTTCCACTTTGTTGCATAGTTTACCAGATTAAAAAACCTCCATAGACTATGTTCATATGGAGCGAATGAAATGGTGTAAGAAGCTTTCTTACACCAGTTGCTCGTTTACTGCTAGAATCCAAAGGGAAATAGGTGATGCTTCACTTTCCCTTCCCATACACAGATATGTTCACACCATGTTCTAGAGTGGGGATCCCCAACCCCGAGCCATGGACCAGTCCTTGACCTGTTACAGTAGGAGGTGAGGAGCAGGCAAGCCAGCATTCCCACCTGAGCTCCGTCTCCTGTCAGATCAGTGGCAGCATTAGATTCTCACAGGACTGTGAACCCTATTGGGAACTGCACATGCGAGGGATCTAGGTTGTGCGCTCCTTATGAGAATCTAATGCCTGTTGATCTGTCACTGTCTCCCATCACCTCCAGATGGGACCGCCTAGTTGCAGGAAAACAACCTCAGGACTCTTACTGATTCTACATTATGGTGAGTTGTATAATTATTTCATTATATATCGCAATATAATAATAGTAGAAATAAAGTGCACAGTAATTGTAGTGCATTTGAATCATCCTGAAACCAACTCCCCATCCCCAACCCCAGGGAAAAATTGTCTTCCATGAAACGGGTCTCTGGTGCCAAAAAATGTTGGGGACCACTGTTCTAGAGAACAAGTGTTAAAATTATAGGATGCCTTTTTTTTTTTTGGACTGAGCTCCTGTACCATACCCCAACAGACCAAACCAAAATGGAGTCACTCATGCTAAGTGGCATATGACTAAACTGAAATTTCAAGGAAGCAGGAAAATCCTTCAACAGACTAGTTTTTTTGTAAAAACAGGAGATTCACAGCAAACAATTGGAAAGGGCAGTTAACCTGAGCCGGCAGAGTATGGATGTCCTCTCTGCTTTAACCTTTACAAGAAACTAACCTGCTATTAACCAATCCGCCTTTAGTATTATTCTATTTCCTTGTCCCTGCTTAAGCTGCCTTATAAAAACCAACTGTTCTGCCATGCTTATTGGAGCACTGACTTTTTTATGGATGAAGTGTTGCTCAATTCATTAATCATTAATACAAACCAATTAGATCTGTAATCTCTGTTGAAATTTTGTCTTGATATAGGTTAGTAGTTGTTGATTTTCTCAGTGGCTAGGGTGTGGGAGAGAACCTTACATAATTGTCTATTGTATGGCAATTTCAGAAACGGAATTTCACAAATGCATTTAGTTATAAAAATTGTAATATGAGGATTTGAAAAATACTCTAGGGGGAAGAAAACTGCAAAATGGATGCTGTCATAGAAGAACGGACTATGAATGTCTCTAAAGACCTAAAAACTCGCACTTTGCCTTTTCTGTCTTCCCCACACGGTCTCTCCCCTTTTCTCCCTCTCTCCCATGCTTCTGTTTTTATTCTCACTCCATCTCTATAGCTTTCTCATTATAAATAATTTTCTTTTCTAACTCACCAGAAGGATTTAACACACTCCACCAGTATGAGAACTCATGACTGCAGTAAAAGGAGGTGGCCTTGGGCAGGAATACAGAGTTTGTAGTTGCTTCCTAGATCCTTCCTGCGATCCCCACAGTGTGGTCTATGAACCAGCAGCATTTGTCATTACCTGGAAGCCAGTTAAAAATGCAGAATCTCAGACCTCATCTTAGACCTAAAAAATCAGAACTTGCCTTTTCACAAGACCCTGAAGGAATGTACATGCATATTAAGTTTGAGAAGCACCACCCTAGCTGAGACTAATGGGGTCTTTCCCTCTAGAGAAGAATCACTACTTTAAAGGGAGAAGGGATTTGTCTAATGACATTGGTTTCAGATCCTTCTGTAGTTAGCTATGGTTAGGACTGGGGCTGGGGAGACATGTGTTACTGCAGGTTATAGAACAGGACTGACAGTGCACAGGTAAAGCGTCTGATGGGGATTCTGGTTACCATTTCACTACCACTACTGATAGGATTTCTATAAAGCAGGTCCTTTGGAGCCTGGGCTTTTGTAGCAGTCATGTGCTCAATTCTCCATCAATAGATACACACACATACACATGCACATATACATGTATCACATATACATGCTCCTGCCCATGTCAAAAATAGCATGTGTGCTCCTAAGGGAAAAGGAAGAGAGAAATCAAAATCCATTATGTATCTGCTACATGCCAAGCATAGCAGTAGGTGCTTTCACTGTAAAACTAGAGAGAAAATATAAGGTTATTGTGAGCATGCACTCAATTACTAGCCAAACTTCATTAAGCAGAACCTCTGCATATTTAATAGATCTTTAACTGGTATTTTTAATGATAACCTCATTAAATGATTAAATTAAATGATGAGATCCTAAAAATCTAAGTCATAAAAAAGTAATTAAATTATATTAATTAGAACATTCATGTTTGTAATATCATCTTAAAAGTCAGTTTCCAAGCAACTTCAAATGCAAAAAATATTCTAGCCTAAACATTATACATTTAACCCCAGCGTTAGTGGCTTGAAAGGGACCCTCTTTCCCAAGAGTGGTTTTCTGGAGTTGGCGACAGTGCTCTGAGTACTGTAATTTAAACAGTTGTTCCTTTACCAATCTCTGGGAAGCCTGTCTTTTACAGTATTTCTTTCTTACATAACAAGTAAAAGTTTCCCAGTACTTACCCTCTGCAAGAACCAGTATTCCTAGCATGGGATTGAGTAATTCTCATATTCTAATCCTTTTACTGCTCTGACTGGCTGGGTGATTTGGGGATGTCACTGAATCCCTTTGGGTCTCAATTTTGCCCTCTGTGAAATGTTAAAGTGGTGGGTTTGACTGGCTCTATGTCCCCTTTCATCTCATACATATATTCTGGAGTATACGAACAGGATATTATAAAATAGAATATGTCAGAGATTTAAATGGATTCGGCTGGGTCTTCCCACATGCTTCCAGCACTTCCATGCACCCAGAGTCTTCATTTCCTAAAACACCCCTCCTCTTAGAGGCTTGGCCTGTGTTAGACATCAGCTTAGCTACTGGACAGGAGCAAAACAGCCTCCTGGTGGCGAGGTACTCATGGGTGATCACTGAACAAAGAATCTTGTTTTCCTGATGACACCATGGCTTCATACATAGATTTGTGTGTCTATAGTCAATTAATAGGTGGCACATTCAACATGTATTTTTGTTTTTAGAATGTTTACCATATATTCAGGATACAGTATGTTCTAATTATTTGAAACTTATAAACCCATTGATGGTATAGGAGCGTAACTCTCTGCCGTACCAAATTTTTGATTGGCAACACAAGCAAGAGAAAGAACATAAGCTTTGAAGTTAGAGGGATGTGTGTTTAGATAAAGCCCCTTACTAGGTGGGCAGCTCTGGTCATGACAATTAAATTCTCTGAAACTCAAATTCCCAGTCTCTTAAGTAGGGGTAATGATACCTACTTTGTAGAATTATGATAAGGATTCAGCATAATGTATACAATGCTCCTGTCATGTAGATGCTCAATAAATGTCTGCTATTGTTTGCAACTAGAACCATGGTTCTCAAGGGCGAGTTTGTGAGCCAGTGTGATCTTTGACATCATTTTCACCATTCCAATAGTGTAAAATATTTGCAGGGTATGTAGTTTTTCACAAATTTAAATTTGTATCATGTTTCTTTTTACATATTGATATTGAGAGTAGCAATTATTGTTTTTAACTTATTTAGCAAAAAAAGAGGTAGTTTTAAGACAGCTACCCACATTTTGCTTGTCTAATATGTCTGATCTATGAATCCAAAATCATAACTCATTGAATTAAGACATCTTAATCATAGTGAATATTAAGATCTTCTGAATCAGATGATTTTCACAATTGAATCATTTTAATGAGGGCAATAGAATTCCCTAGCTACTTCATGCTACAGCCAGTTACCATCTCCTGGTTTCCTGTTACACCTGTCATCAGGATAACAGTTCACACTCGTGTGTGTGTGTGTGTGTGTTGTTAGCACCAGTGCTCAATGTAGCCTCAGGTTCTTGTATCTTCTCAAAAATATTTTGGAGTCAGACACAACAATGCAAAGAAGGCAGATACTGTTGTGATAGAGTCTGGACCCTGCAATCAAACTGCCTGGATTCAAGTCCTAGATCCACCACTGGCTAGCTGTGTGACCTCTAGTAAGTAATATACCTTTTCTGTGCCTCAGTTCTATCATCTATCACATTCTGAAATTAACAGTACCTATGTAATAGGGTTGCTGTGAAGGTTTACTAATATAATCCACGTAAGCATTTAGTATAATACCTGATATGTAGTAAGGACTCGAAATATAATAGCAAAAACAACAAGCAGATAAAGAGAAGCAAATAAAACACTTGAGAATTGGGGAGTTGGACAGGCTTAAGATCCACCCACTTCTATCACCATCCCCTCCTTTTTGATTTCATTATATGACTTTTGGCAAGGTAGTTAGCATCTTTGCATCTGATTTTCCTCATCTGTATAATACCTACATCACACGTTTATTGTTAGTCTCAAATAAGCTGTAATATGAAAATTACTTAATATTGTGCTTGACTCATAGTTTGCACAATAAAAGCTTTATCTACTCCTTTTACAAATGTGTATTTCACACAGCCCTGCCTCTGTACTTTTTACATAGTAACAATTAATAGGTATTTCTTACAGCTCTGTACCCATCGTTACCTCATTGCCTCTCACCTGCATTCTCAGTTACTCTATGAGAGAGAGGAGAGCCTGATACTGGTTGTGACCAAGATTAACTAGATCTGTTGGCCATTCCTTTGCTTTAGCCAAAATTACTTCCTGATAGACTTCTCTGATCACAAGAGAGTTTATCAGGAAGGACAGTGGATTGGGACAGTCTGCGATAACTTGTTAAAGTTGGGAGGCTCATGGGCCCACATGATCTTTTAAAAACATGCCATATTTTAAGAAGAATGTGTTTGAAGTTTCTCTCTTCCCTAGAACTCCAACCTCTAATTCTTCCTTTATGTGATTCTCACATTATCTGTTCGTGAGGCCAAGGTGGACTTCCCTATTAGACTTTACCACAAATCCTGGCATACATGGGGAAAACTTGTGAGACATATTTTTGGCCTTAAACTGATACATCCCCTAAGTTAAATAAGTTCCAGGTTCTTAAGGGAAAAAAAAGTAATGCAATTTTAAGAACCGTTTTGGAGTGAGATAAAGTTTCATTTGCCCTGCTGGAATTGAGGGAATAAAGGAATGAGTGATTATGGAATAAATAGCTAAAATAGTTTTAAATATGTTTAAAAACCTCTGCCTTCATATGATGTTCTAATATATAAGGATACAGCATTCCTTACTTCAGCCCTCTTCCTGTACCTTTTCATTTATTTATTTATTTGTTTGTTTTTGAGACAGAGTTTCACTCTTGTCACCCAGGCTGGAGCACAATGGCTTGATCTCGGCTCACTGCAATCTCCGCCTCCTGGGTTCAAGCGATTCTCCTGCCTCAGCCTCCTGAGTAGCTGGAATTACAGGCGCCCTCCACCACACCTGGCTAATTTTTTTTTTTTTTTGTATTTTTAGTAGAGACAGAGTTTCACTATGTTAGCCAGGCTGGTCTCGATCTCCTGACATTGTGATCCGCCCGCCTCAGCCTCCCAAAATGCTTGGATTACAGGCGTGAGACACTGTGACTGGCTGCCTTTTCCTTTTCTTAACCTCTTGTAACCTGGTGCCTGCTTCTTTTTCTTTTCGATGAAAGTAGTATTTAAGGGGAGATTCCTTCCAAATATGAGAATGTAAAGAAAGAGTTAAAACTCTGACTCTTTGCAAATTGTACTATAAACTCTGACTCTTTGTACTATAAAAGGTTTGGGGTGAAAAAGTGGCAAGCATTTTCTGTAGAGGGGCCAAGCAGTGGTGGGCTTCCCATCAGGCAGCAGATGACATCTTGCCAGGAACAGAAAAGGACCAAGTCCTGACTCCCATGTTCACTTGAGCATCTTTACTGCAAATGTGTCACACCTCAGGACCCTTGCTCAGAATAGAACATATGGAGACAAAGAGGAACAAGAAAACAAACATTTGTTAATATCAGCCACATGACATCGGCTTTTCCCAAACCTAACTTACTCAAAGACCATTTATGATTTTTTTCCGTGTCTATATATTACCTCTTGTATTACTTTCAGGATTTCTTCTTTAAATGAATGGACCTTAAAAAAACATATTATAGTTTTGTCTCAAGAAAGAACATCTAAGAAATTACGGGTTTTATGTTCTAGTTTCCTAACACATAAAAAAGAAACCCATGACAACTAAAATGAAAATTTAAAATGTGTGTATTACTTAAAATCATCTTGTGTAACACTAGTGATAAGCATAGCAAACTTTGGGAAACATTGAACTGGATTGTCCTGCTGTTGAAGTTGCAATCAGGAATCCTGGCCACATTTCTTTTTTCTTTTTTTTTTTTGAGACAGAGTCTCACTCTGTTGCCCAGGCTGGAGTGCAATGGCATGATTTCGGCTGACTGCAACTTCCGCCTCCTGGGTTCAAGCAATTCTCGTGCCTCTGCCTCCCAAGTAGCTTTGCCCAGCTAATTTTTGTATATTTTGTAGAGATGGGGTTTCACCATGTTGGCCGGGCTTGTCTCCAACTCCTGACCTCAGTTGATCTGCCCGCCTCGGCCTCCCAAAGTTCTGGGATTACAGGCGTGAGCCACTGTGCCCAGCCTTGGCCACGTTTCTAATGTGGTATTAGGAATGTGGAGGATAAGTTGCAAAGCCAAAGTTGGTAGAAATACCTGTAGATGTGCCCAGACATTCAAACCCTCCTTCCCTTTATGTCTGCTTTCAACTTCTCCATTCTAATCATATATGCCTGAAAGTTAGGGCTTCTCTGTCTTTTGCCTTCTTGACCTCCATAGTTAATTACTATTTCTGCTTCATCAGTGACTGTGGTCTGGGGTTGTCAACCTCAGACTGATGATGCCTTCATGTAGAGATTTCCTTTGCATTGGTTTCCTTTCGACTCTGGGCCTTTCCTAATTTTTATTATTATAAAACTAGTAACAGTAAATTAGTACAAAAGGGCTGAAATAGCTCTGGGAAGAACCTCGTCTGGAAGGATTTTTTTTGTGACCGGAAATGGGGCTATTATCAGTTAAAAAGCAAATCTTGTAAGAAGAGAATTTCTGAGAAGCTTAAAACAAAACACTGTGTCTGCCTATATCCCTCATACACATTTTATATCTTAAATGTGAAAAATGTGGACCACCCTCACTGGTCCTCTCATTATCTCCTGAGCCAAAATGGTGTTTAATGTTGTAAGAAAGTAATGATCTCCAAATATTCTTAAACATGATTTCACTATTCTTCACATGCATCCCCAGAGACCATGGACAGTTTTAGGGCTGGATAAATACAAGTTCAAAACCACTGAGGAAATTTACTAGTCTAAAACTCAATCTCCTGCCTCCTGGTTTAGTACTCTGCACTGAACTGTGTTTTCTCTCTCTCTTTTCTTTTTTTTTGAAATGGAGTTTCATACTTGTCGCCCAGGCTACAGTGCAATGGTACGATCCTGGCTCACTGCAACCTCTGCCTCCCAGGTTCAAGTGATTCTCCTGCCTCAGCCTTCTGAGTAGGTGGGACTACAGGTGTGTGCCACTCACCCAGCTAATTTTGTACTTTTGGTAGAGATGGGGTTTCACCATGTTGGCCAGGCTAGTGTCAAACTCCTGACCTCGGGTAATTCGCCCTCCTCAGCCTCAGAAAGTGCTGGAATTATAGGCGTGAGCCACTGCACTTGGCCTCTTTTTTTTTTTTTTAGTTTAAAATTATAATATACATAATCTAGCACAAAATAAAAATATCTAAAATATAAGAGGACAATGAGAAGGCCAGAGAGGCTGGTCCACCCTTTACCAAGATATTCTCTGAATGAAATGTGGATTATTTTAGGGACAAAATTTGTAAAATAGCACTAGTAAGTTATATTACCACTGTAGTTGGTTTATAAAATTCACAATAATTCCATTGATAAAAATGTCAACTGAATGTTATGTTTCTAATAAATGGTATTAATCTGGGGCCATGAGGCTGTACTGTCTACATTCATAGTTTTAACCAAGAGTCTTATTTGCAGTCATCCAATTCTTCAAGTCACCTGTTGAGTGAAGAAGAGTCACACCATCTGCTGAAGCATTAAAATGGAAGAATATGCAGAGACCTCAATGTTTTTGAATTCTTCTTCCTCTAGAATGTCTGAATTTCAGCTAGGTTTTCGAAATATGAAATTCTGGGGTCGTATTTACCCACATAAACAAGTGTCAAAATGGCGCATCCAAAATAGGCTTATTGCCAAGGGTGGAGGTAGAAACCAGGTCAGTGTCTCTGAGGGCAGAACAGGGTATTATTCTATTCACATTGTGTGGGCAGCTGTTACGTTGAAACTCTTCTCAGAGTATTGCTGTGCCTGCAATACTGACTCCTTTTCTCTGTCCCAACCACATAGTTGCATGCATCTGGTAGTTGCAGACCTTTTACAATGATACCTAAAAATTATTGCTCTTGGGTTTGCTGGATGCATGGTACTAGTCCCTCCTTATCACATATGAATGTCTTGAAACCTAAAATGGCAAAAAAAAAAAAAAAAAAAAGCATGTTACAGGACAAGTAGAAATAGTAATGTCACGCCATGTGTTTCTAATGGTTGTTTTAGAATTGCTAGAAATATTGAAAGTGTTTGCTAACATTGCTGAATCTGACCTTTAGATTAAGAATAACAGAATAACAGAGGCTTGGACTTTGCTGATGAAACCTACTCAAAAAAAGAACATAGATAATACTTCCAACAAAAGCAAGGCCAAATTTCCCTCTTTACCACTCTGCATTTCTATATCCTATGCTATTTCTTCCAATTCTCTACATATCTACCTTGTGTCTTCACAACTTGTAGGACAAGGATAAGCCTTTAAGATTAAAATGATTTGTTTATTCATAATTAAATTCATAGCTCTGTGAATTTAATAAGTAAATAGACTAATAAATAATTGCAGAGTTCCTTAATCCTAGAGCTCTGTCTTTAGCCCATTTAATTTCTTCACTTGACTTTTATATCTAAACACTGATAATTCATGCATGGAAAGAAAAGGATGTTGTTTGACTAAAGCTTTTTGCTGAGCAACAACACATTGCCAGTTCCATCTACCAGATGTCTGACATTGCCTTTCAGAAAGAGTCTGCCCTGCTGTTATCCATCAACCAGATCCTTAGACCTATGGCTGGGAATTCAGCTTGCATCAGCTCACAGACCCAACCTTCTGTGCCCTAAGTACGGTAGTGCATCACAATAGAAAGAGCACTGGAAAACTTATTTTCAAATCTTGGTTTGCCATTGTGACATGAAGCAAGCTATTTAATCTCTCTTGCCCTCATTTTCAATGAAATAAAATCAGATAAGATCTGGACTTGTCTCAAGTGCCAATTCAGATTAATTGATGGTGGTATGCTGGAGAGTGTGGAGAAAGATTATAAGACTGAATCCAGGCACAGTGGGAATGAAGAGCCTCATGGATTGATTCAGATCCAGGCTTATCCTAATTGATTAGCTATGTCTGTCCTGGACAGGCAATGACAGGAATGCCTTTTATTAACCTTAGCAAGAAATATACTCTATGGTACATTTCATGTCTATTTTAGAGAATTGTAGTACATCTCCTTGAATAAGCTGCAAGAGTATTCTGTAATTTTCAGAAGCAGAAATAGAAGTTATCTTGACCAAGATAGGTTTTTAGAAACTTGATTTTTTTTAATGCTTTGGTCTAGCCTCTCATAATCTGCTTTTGATTATCCAAAACCAGTTGGAACAAATGGCCAGATGAGACACCCTGTCTGGGGAATGAATGGAAGTACCCATGCATTACTTCCTTACTCTCATGAGACAGGACTTGGAAGGTTTACTTTGTTTATCAGTCAATCAACTCATAATACATTGGTATGAAGTGCTTAGAGCTAGTTTTAAACTGGAAACTTTATAATTTTCATTTGATGGGATCGACTCTGAGAGGTCTTTAAATCAGGCAGAAGTCATACAATTATTCAAGGCTATACAATCTTAAGGAGAAAGTTTGCCATATAATTATAATGTTGACTTCTATCCTTTGGGATTTATGATAAGTACCCTAAAGAGTTTCAGATACACAAATCTGTCTTTTGTTTGCTCATTTAATAGAGAATTCTAAGGTCCTAAGAACCTCAGAAATTTGAAGATTTGAACCATTGTTTACTTATCCATGAGGCTAATTTGCTTGAATTAAAGCTGGGGCTTTGGAATCACTGTTCATTACCATCTGACAGTGTACTTTATATTTGAGTAGGAGTTGGAATTTGGGGGTTCTGGACCTATTTTTTTAACTGGATCCTAAATTTAGACAAGTTGCTAAAGCATAATATATCTATTTTCCTTCCCAAACAATGGGATATTTAGTTCTGCCCTTTGACTGTACCTCAAGAATATTCCAGGAATCATAGACACTCCAGGAGATCCTTCAAGGCCATCTGGTGAAACTCACTCATGTTATTAGCATTGTTGATGTTAGCTAGGTTGTTACCTACCCTGTGCTTTTATGTTAAAGAGACTTAGGTATTCTCTGAAGCACAGAGATACCAGTTATAGTCCCCAAAATCTGCAGAGACTCTGAAGAAGTCATTTTGGATGTGAAATACTATGTGATTTTTTACCTAAATCCACAAAACAAGTTCATCCACTTTGGGATTTCTCAAATATCTGGAATAACTTAAGCAACAAAAACCGCTGCCAGGGCATAAGTGTGTGTTGGCAGGTGACCAAAGCAGACTTTATACCCTTCAAGCCTTCTGTACTGTCTTCTCTGACATTCACTTGTTTTGTAAAATGCGAAAACAAACAAACAAAAACAGGAGTCATGTGTCATGGTTGCACTTTCCTTAAAATCTGTTAACTTCCAGAGGCCAGATCTGCACATCTTCAGAAAGAATATGATTTTATTGTAACTGATCCTCTCCTAAACTATGAATTTAGTGGACTTTCTTCATATAACTAGAACTGGTTTACTGTTTTTCTGTCAATGTCTCTTCTTTCTCCTTCTCAACCAATTTTCCCATTCTTTATTCCATACAAGCAATGGGGTAAGGGCGCAGATTTAACAACTAGATTTCCAAAGAAAAAAAGGAGCCCTGATTTGTGGGGTTTTCCAGTTTTTATGGGGTGAATACTCTCTCTGTGGCTGTTTTCAAGCTGCCAACACGACAGCATGAAACACCAGGTTGAGATGAGAAGCCCAGCAGCACACCCTTTTATAGCCTTACCATCACACAGAAGCAGTATATGGAAGTAAACTTAAGAAAATAGGTAATAGTAAAATGTAGCAAAATAATTAGGAAGTGATGAGTTTTGAGTATATGTTACCTGTTTACACATAATTCATTTGTTTGTTCTTATAGTTTAATTTTTAGTAACAGTTATGTTTAGCAACTGGGTCACAAAGTTCCTGAAAATTTAACAGTTGGCTCTTATGAGCTGGTATGGACTGGTTCCAGCACACCATTGCACAAGATTTTCAGGACTAAAGTTCATTAATCCCCTGGGAATTCTTGAAAAACTGGACAGGGAAATGTAAGTGATTGTAAACTCTTACCCTGTACAAAATAAATTAAAGAGCAGGGATGTGTCCATTTAATGTGCTTTATTTGGTGCCAGGTGAAAGCCCTGGCATTTGAGCACTTAATGCATAGATCATATCAACAGCAAAGAGTGAGAAGACCAGGCTTGCCAGATAGGCCACTCCTGAAAACATCAAATAGACTCAAAACTTTTCAAAAGAAAATAAACACAACTGAATATGAAACCAGAAGAATTTGGAGAGATACATTTTTACAAAGTTAATCTAGACAATATAAACACAGAGAGATAGTATTAAGTCTGTCTGGGAAGGCAATACTGTAGGTATCATTGTTCATTGTGTGTGAAATGAAAGAAGTAAAGAAGAAAGGCCAAATGGAAACAGAGCCTTAGGGTTTGATGTATGTAGGTAGATTAAGAAAATATAATTTGTATTTACCTTGGCTACAAGTGAATGGGTCTGAGACCACCATAAGTCAGTCTTCAAAGCCTGACTGATTGGTAAGAATAGCTCGAGGTGCTAGGAGGGAAGATGAATTTTACTGTGTCTAGCAACAGTGGGATAAAAAAGTAAAAACCTTTTTCTATTCTCTTTCTGCAGTAATTGCCTCCAATCAGCATACTTCCTTACTCCCCACATCTTTGTTGATTCTGCTTTCTCTATTATAACCAAGTGTTTACCTGGAAATGTCCTTATCCATTTCTTGCATAATCCCCCTCACTGTGTCATCTCAACTTCTGCTGTCCTTGGGATTACAACTTGAGTATCAGTTCCAGGAACCTTCCTTAATCCCCAAGTCCTAGGTGGAAGACATACTGAGTTGAAATTGCTCACTAGTTTGTCTCAGTAGACTTAAACTCATTGTAGATGGAAGTGTCTTGTTCTATTTTATTCTATGTGCCTAGGAAAATCCTGATTATGTAATAGGTGCTCAATAAGTGCTTTTTCTAAATTAGTAAAATAACGAATCAATGCCCACATTGACAACCGGATCTAACACAAGCCAAGATATAACATTTAAATTTATAGTGCACCTGATAACTTGGCAGAACAACTTGGGTGCTTCGGCTATATCTCTTTGAAACAGAACTCAAGGAGCCTGAGAGTCTTTCCATTGTTTAATATACGTGGTAACATTTACATTACTAGATGATAAGACTGTCTTTGCTGCTCTTTCTGAATAAATGAGAGGGACAGTCAATTAAGGACCTTCTTTTGATGAACATACCTTCTGTTTGGCCTTCTTTATGTCAGTCCCTGTTATTCTTTCATCAGCTCCATTAATAATCCTTTTTTTCCTCCTTTCTCTAATTGCCTTTTGGGGATCCTTGCTAACCATACCAAGTATAATAGATAGTCTTTAATTATCTGGGTGAAATGAAGAAGGACAGTTGATCCCAATGCTAGCACTCACCATCTTTGAGCACCTCCCTTCACTTCCACCTAAATAATTAAATGCATGCTCCTTTCTCCTGTACTTTAGCACTCTGGCAACCACTGTTATCTGCATATTCATGGAGACAAAATAAAATGGAGTAAGAAAAAATTACAGGTTAGACAGGTGTCTGGTGATAGGCTAAATTATTATCTGTGCAGAAAGCAAAATGTTGACATAGCCCTATTATACATTTCCAAAGACGTGAAATTCAGGTTCTAAATTAGAGGCAGAATTCCATTATGTAGCTTGATAATTTATTCTCAGGTGTGTGGGAGGTGTATGGAAGTAAAATCGCTTTAGCACCTGTAGAGTGGAGCTATTTAAGTTGGAAGATATGTCACATGTATGATTTTAAATGAGCAGTATGCCTTGTGCTTTGAGTTTTCAGAGATTTACTCCCTGCAGTCTATTAAACTAAACATGGGTGTTTGTCATTGCCCTCTTGAAGCAATGTAGGCACAACTGATGACAATCTGTCAAGAGTGAGAACTTTTGCTTCTTTTGTGACTCCACATTCCATATGGAATGCCCCGTTGGCGTGGATGAGATGATCAGTCTTGATCTGCACTTTTTCTGCTTTATCTTATTACCTCTACCAAGTATGAGAGTCTCAGGTGCCCTCATTACTTGTTCAAAGACTTTCAGAACAACATGAGCAAGCCTTCAGTATTGTGTTATGTGTTATCTCCTTAGTCATTGGAAATGGACATTTTGGAGGCCTGGGTATTTGTTAATGGTCTCTTCTCTCTTTGTTGAATTAAACAGCAACTTTTATAATAGTCAATAATTTAATACCTTGAGATTCCAAAATAAGTTTATATTCAACCTCTTAAAAAGATCAAAAATCTTAACTCTCTCTCCTATTTTGCTTCATGTAGAATTTTATCTCCGTCAATCCTTTAGGACTCCACTGAGAAGTTTAAAACAGTTTACACACATTATGACCACTTAAATCTCAGGAGTGTTGGTTCAAAATATTTTATTTGCATAAAAGTCATTAATAAAATCTGTGGTAATTATTTTCAATGCAGCCTTTAAAACATTGTTTCTTAGAGCATGGGCCAGTCTTTTTGCATCTTACCTGGAGAACTTGCTTAAAATGCAGATCCTTGGGCCTCACACTAGATATTCTGAATCAAATATCTAGAGGTAGGATCTGGGAATCTACATATTTAACAGGTTCCTAGATGACACTGATATACTTTGTAGAAGAAGGACCATAAATTTAGAATATTAAAAAAAGTAAAATGCAAGAAACAGAGCTTTCCCCCATTGCTGCTATGAGCTGAGAAAAGTGTATTATTGGGCAGCCATGTAGGTAGGTATGTGTGGCAGAACCTGGGATGTGGTATAGCAGTTTGGGACAATCTCTAAACATTGGTAGACTTATGAATCAATAGCAGAATGGCCTACAATTGAACATTTATATTGTACAGGAAATGGCCTATTGTAGAACAGTCAGACTCAATGATAGAGATGGGACAGAACAAATAAGTTTCCTCGGCCCCAAGTAATGTGTGCATTTCTTCTCATGATGTGTATTGAGTAGGTGATATAAGGACCAGAATTTCTTAGACCCATGCATGCATTCATTCATTGACAGATAGTTTATTGGGCACTTACTTTGTTTCAAGTGCTATGCTAGAATTTGGTAATATACATGTGAACAAAATATGTATGTTCTTTGCCTTTATGGGGCTTATAGAAGCATGGGGAGGAAGATATTAAATAGCTAATATCAGAACCCTAATAGACAATCTATCTATTAAACAGATAATCTTAGAATAAGTACATAGTGACAACTTGTGGTAAATGCTTTGAAGGAAAAGTACATGGTGCTAAGAGCTTATGACAACAGGATCTAATACAAGCCAAGATATAACATGTAAATTTATAGTGCAACTGAAAACTCAGCAGACTAACTTGGATGGTTCTCCCACATCTCCTTTTTATATATAACAAATATCATCAAAATAATAGCTACCTTTATTGAGTGCCAACTATCTGTCATGGTACCATGGAAAATTTTACAAATGTTTTCTCAGTTATCCTTCACAATGACTTTATAAGTCTTCTAAAGCTGTTAAATGCTTCAACTGGGATTCACATCCAGTTTCTCTGATCCCAGTGCCTATATTCTATTCACTGCAGTACATTAGACAAATATCATAGATTCATAGAGTGTTCACACTGGATAGCACATCAGAAATCGTCTGGCCCAGAATTCAACTCTTCATTTTATAGAAACCAAAACAATTATTATGTAAATGGACTGAACTCCCCAATCAAAAGACATAGACTCTCTGAATGGATGAAAAAAACAAAACCCATTGATCTTTTGCCTACAAGAAACACAATTTGCTGGGTGCGGTGGCTCACGCCTGTAATCCCAGCACTTTGGGAGGCCGAGGCGGGTGGATCACGAGGTCAGGAGATCGAGACCATCCTGGCTAACATGGTGAAACCCCGTCTCTACTAAAAATACAAAAAGTTAGCCAGGCGTGGTAGGGGGCGCCTGTAGTCCCAGCTACTGGGAGGCTGAGGCAGGAGAATGGCGTGAACCCGGGAGGCGGAGCTTGCAGTAAGCCGAGATCGCGCCACTGCACTCCAGCCTGGGCAACAAAGTGAGACTCCTTCTCAAAAAAAAAAAAAAAAAAAAAAAAGAAACACAATTTACCTATAAAGACACACATAGAATGAAAATAAAGGGATGGAAAAAGATATTCCATGCCAATGGAAGCCAAAAAAGATCAGGAGTCATTATACTTATATCAGAAAAAATAGATTTCAAGATAAAAACTACAAGAAGAGACAAGGTCACTATATAATGATAAAGGGGTCGATTCAGCAAGAGGATATAACCATTTAAATACATATGCACCCAGTACTGGAGTACCCAGATATATAAAGGAAATATTACTAGAGCTAAAAAGAGAGATGGGCCCTAATAAAATAATAGCTGGAGACTTCAACATCCCACTTTAAGCATTGGACAGACCTTCCAGACAGAAAATCAACAAAGAAACATCAGACTTCATTTGCACTATATGGATCTAATAGATATTTACAGAACATTTCATTCCAAGAGCTGCAGAATACACATTATTTTCCTTGACACATGGATCATTCTTAAGGATAGACCACACATTAGGTCATAAAACAAGATAAAACATTCAAAAAACTGAAATAATTTAGAATTAAGAATAAGCATCTTCTCTGACCACAAGGGAATAAAGCTAGAAATTAATATCAAGAGGAAACTATACACATACATGCAAATTAAATAATATGCTTCTGAATGACCAGTGGGTCAATGAAGAAATTAAGAAGGAAACTGAAAAATTTCTTGAAACAAATGATAATGGAAACATAACATACTAAAACCCATGGGATACAGCAAAAGCAGTACTAAGAGAGAAGCTTATATACCAGTGCCTATATCAAAAAAGTGGAAAAACTTCAAATAAACAATCTAGTGATGCATCTTAAAGAACTAGAAAAGCAAAAGTAAACTGAACCCAAGATAGTAGAAGAAAAATAATAAAGATCAGAACAGAAATAAATTAAATTGAAACGAAAAAGAAAATACAGCAGATCAATGAAACAGAAAGTTGGTTTTTTGAAAAGTTAAACAAAATTGACAAACCTTTAGCTAGACTAGGGAAAAAAGAGAGAAGATCCAATTAAAACCAGATATGAAAACGGAGACATTACAACTGAGAACTGCAGAAATTCACAGGACCATTAGTGGCTAGTATGAGCAACTATATGCCAATAAATGACACATAAAACCTTCCAAAATTGAACCAGGAAGCACTCCAAAACCTGAACAGACCAATCATAAGTAATGAGGTTGAAGCCATAATAAAAAGCCTTCCAGTAAAGAAAAGCCCAGGACCTGATGGCTTCACTGCTAAATCCTGGAAAACATTTAAAGAAGAACAAATACCAATCCCACTCAAACTATTCTGAAAAATAGAGAAGGAGGGAATCCTTCCAAACTCATTCTATGAGGCCAATATTACCCTGACAATAAGACCAGACCAAAGACTCATCAAAAAAGAAAACTAAGCCAGGCATGGTGGATCACACCTGTAATTCCAGCACTTTGGGAGGCTGAGGCGGGTGGACCACTTGAGGTCAGGAGTTCAAAGACCAGCCTGGCCAACATATTGAAACCCCATCTCTACTAAAAACACAAAAATTAGCCAGATGCGGTGGCACATGTCTGTAATCCCAGCTACTCAGGTGGCTGAGGCATGAGAATTGCTTAAACCCAGAAGGCAGAGGTTACAGTGAGCTGAGATCATGCCCCTGCACTCTAGCCTGGGTGACAGAAAGAGATTCTGTTTCAAAAAAAGAAAAAAAAAGAAAAAGAAAACTATAGGCCAGTATCTCTGATGAATATTGATGCAAAAATCCTCAACAAAATAGAGCAAACCAAATTCAACAATGTGCTAGAAAGATCATTCATCATGACCAAGTAGGATTTATCCCTGGAATGCAAGAATGGTTCAACATGTGCAAATCAATCAACATGATACATTATATCAACAGAATGAAGGATAAAAACGCTATGATCATTTTAAATGATGCTGAAAAATAATCTTCAACATCCCTTCATGATAAAAAAAAAATACCCTCGAAAAAACTGGGCATAGGTTGAGTGCAGTGGCTCATGCCTGTAAACCTCAGAGCTTTGGGAGGCCAAGGTGGGCAGATCACTTGAGGTCAAGAGTTAGAGACCAGCATGGCCAATATGGTGAAACCCTACTTGCCTCTAGTAAATATACAAAAATTAGCTGGGCATGGTGATGCATGCCTGTAATCCCACCTGTTTGGGAGGCTGAGGCCAGAGAATCACTTGAACCCAGGAGACAAAGGTTGCAGTGAGCTGAGATCATGCCACTGCACTCCAGCCTGGGTGACAGAACAAGAGTTTATCTCAAAAAAAAAAACTGGATATAGAAGGAACATACGTCAACATAATAAAAGCTATATATGACAGATCCACAGCTAGTATCATACTGAATGGGTAAAAACTGAAAGCCTTTCCTCTGAGATCTGGTACATGACAAGGATGTCCATTGTCACCACAGTTATCCAACATAGGACTGAATGACCTAGCTAAAGCAATCAGACAAGAAAAATATATAAAGGAACATCTTGGAAAGGACAAAACCAAATTATCCTTGTTTGCTGATATGACCTTATGTTTGAAAAAATCTGAAGACTCCACAAGAAAAGTACTAGAACTGAAAACCAAACTCAGTAAAGTTGCAGGCTACAAAATAAACATACAAAAATCAGTAGCATTTTTATATGCCAGTGGTGAACAACGTAAAAAAGAAATTTAAAAAGTAATCCCATTTACAATAGCCACACGTAAAATTAAATACCTAGGAATTAATGAAAGAAGTGAAGGATCTCTATAATGAAAACTATACAACACTAATGAAGGAAATTGAAGAGGACACCAAAAAATGGAAACATATTTCCAATCTACAGATTCAATGCAATCTCTATCAAAGTACCAATGACACTCTTCACTGAAATAGAGAAAACAATTCTAAAATTTATATGGAACCACCAAACAGCCAGAATAACCAAAGCTATTCTACACTAAAAGAACAAAACTGGAGGAGTCACATTACCTGCCTTCAGATTATACTGTAGAGCTATAGTAACCAAAACAGTAGGGTACTGGCAGAGACAGACACAGAGACCAATGGAACAGAATATAGAACCCAGAAACAAATCTACACATCTACAGTGAAATCATTTTTGACAAAAGTGCCAAGAACATACACTGACAAAAGACAATCTCTTCAATAAATGTTACTGGGAAAATGACATCCATATACAGAAGAATGAAACTAGACCCCTATGTCTCATCATATACTAAAACAAAAATCAAATCAAAATGGATTAAAAACTTAAATTTAAGAGCTCAAACCATGAAACTACTACTAAAAAAACATTGGGGAAAATCTCTAGGACACTGGTCTGGGCAAAGATTTCATGAGCAATACCCCACAAGCACAGGCAACCAAGGCAAACATGGACAAAAGAAATCACATCAAGTTAAAAAGCTTCTGCAAAGCAAAGGAAACAATCAACAGAGTTAAGAGACAACCCACAGAATGGAAGAAAACATTTGCAAACTATCCCTCTGATAAGGGATTAATAACCAGTGTATATAAGGAACTCAACTCTGTAGGAAAAAAATCTAATAATCTCATCAAACAATTGGCAAAATATTTGAATACAAAAGAAGACATAGCTGGGCACGGTGGCTCACGCCTGTAATCCCAGCACTTCGGAAGGCTGAGGTGAGTGGATCACCTGAGGTCAGGAGTTCAAGACCAGCCTGGGCAACATGGTGAAACCCCATCTCTACTAAAAATACAAAAATCAGCTGGGTGTGGTGGTGCATGCCTGGAACCCAGCTACTTGGGAGGCTGAGGCAGGAGAATTGCTTGAACCTGGGAGGCAGACATTGTAGTGAGCTGAGATTGCACCATTGCACTCCAGCGTGGGTGACAGAGCGAGACTCCCTCTCAAAAAAAACAAAAAACAAAAAAAACACACATACAAAAGGCAAACAGGCATGTGAAAAGGTGCTTAACATCATTAATCATCAGAGAAATGCAGATCAAAACTACAATGAGATATCATCTCACCTGAGTTAAAATGGCTTATATCCAAAAGATAGGCAATAGTGAATGCTGGTGAGGATGTGGAAAAAAGGGAACCTTTGTAGTAGATGATACTAGACCCCTGTTAGTGGGAATGTAAATTAATACAACCACTATAGAGAACGGTATGGAGGTTCCTCAAAAAACTAAAAATAAAGCTACAATATGATCCAGCAGTTTTACTGCTGGGTATATACCTCAAAGAAAGGAAATCAGTATATTGAAGAAATAACTGTACTCCTATGTTTGTTGCAGCACTGTTTACAGTAGCCAAGATTCAGAAGCAACCTAAGTGTCCAACAGATGAATGGATAAAGAAAAATGTGGTACAAATACACAATGGAGTACATTCAGCCACTAAAAAGAATGAGATCCAGTCATTTTCAACAACAGGGATGGAACTGGAGATCATTAAGTGAAATAAGCCAGGCACAGAGAGACAAATATCACATGTTCTTACTTATTTGTGGGATCTGAAAATCAAGTCGATTGAATTCATGGACATATAGAGTAGAAGGATGGTACCAGAGGCTGGGAGGGAGAGTGGGGGTTTCAGGGAGGGAGATGGCGATGGTTAATGAGTACAAAATAAATAGAAAGAATGAATAAGACGTAGTATTTGATAGCACAATAGGGTAACTATAGTCAATAATAACTTAATTGTATATTTAATAATAAAGAGTGTAATTGGATTATTTGTAACTCATAGGAAAAATACATTCTCCAGGATGTGCTTATTTCACATTGCATGCCTGTATGAAAACATCTCATGTACCCCATAAATATATATATCTACTATTTACCCACAAAAATAAAAAAAATACAAATAGTGTTAATGTATAATGAGGGAAAAAACACAAGGGCTAAGCACCTACCAAAATTCATATCCAAACTAGCTGGTAGCACATCTGGGTCTAGAACTCAGGTCTTGAGTTCCAATCCAAAGCTCTTGCCCTGCTACCTTGTTGCCTCTGTATATCATAATTATTTGTATCCTGCTGGGAATTGAACATTTAATTGAGTCTCTGTGCTAGGCTTTGAAAACTGGTTTAAGCTGCAGAAATAATTCCCTGTCATCAACATTTTTGCTCTACTGCTCTTATTTACCGTTGTCTCTGTAGTCACCTTCTAAGTGTTCAAAATCTACCTTATGAACCTTAATAGAAATGTACTCCTTTTTTGTTGTTGTTGTTGTTGAGACGGAGTCTCGCTCTGTCGCCCAGGCTGGAGTGCAGTGGCGAGATCTCGGCTCACTGCAAGCTCCGTCTCCCGGGTTTACGCCATTCTCCTGCCTCAGCCTCCTGAGTAGCTGGGACTCCAGGTGCCCGCCACCACAACCGGCTAGTTTTTTGTATTTTTTAGTAGAGACGGGGTTTCACCGTGTTAGCCAGGATGGTCTCGATCTCCTGACCTCGTGATCCGCCCGCCTCGGCCTCCCAAAGTGCTGGGATTACAGGCTTGAGCCACCGTGCCCGGCCGAAATGTACTCCTTTTTAAGTGAGAATAATACCCTGTTGGCACACCCTTTGTAAGAAATGTACTTTTTAGTTATATTTTCCATAGTGGAAATTGACATATTTTTTCTGTTTTTCACCCTGGGGTACAGCAATCCCAAGGGCAGTGACAAGGTGCCTAGGACCCATAGGCTAGCAGGAGAAACATGACACATCTTCCTAGAGCATTAATTTAGTCAATGGCAAGTGTTTTTAACCTCTTTCTTTAACATTATAGCAAACATCAATATTTATAGAGTAGCATGCAAAATTAGAATAAAATTGTTAAGATAAATAGAAGTCTTCAAAGAAATCACGTGCTTGCAACCAAGTGCTTCAGACTAACATCCTCAAAAGCATACTACATCCTTTTCATTTCCAACATGCTCATTCACCCACTCTCCCAATACATTCACTCTTCTCTGCCTATAAAGGTAACTTGATGAAAACAATGAGATAAAATGTGCCTTAACCTTTATTACACTCTCTGGACTTTTCTGTTCCTAAAGGTGTCATGTAGAGGAAACATCTTGGGGTTTGGAATCACTGAGACTTGAGTTTGAAACTTAAGACCAAAACTTTCTGGATGTGGGACTTCCATACTGTGATCCTCAGGTTTTTTAGCTGTGTAATGGAGATGTGATTGTGTACACCATAGGGTATGTTAATGATTAAATAGGAGTCATGTGAAGTACCAAGTGTGGTATCGGGGGCATAGGCAGCACTGGAGACAGGACAGTTGATTATGATCACATAAATCATAATTACTTATTTGTCAGATGGCAGGCAGAGGGCAGGGGCATGGGGTGTGGCCAGGAAAAGAGAAAGTTATTGGTCCAAGAAGGGTTGCCCCAATGTCTTGGCTTCTGTAACATTGAAATAAGATGTAAGAGTGAAGGACACATATGCACACACGCATAAATACACATGCATGCATGTATACACACATACACACACATTCACATACCTGCATTTGTGGGAAGAGGGGAGAAGCAAATAATAGGTGGGAAAGACTGGATCACGGGAGAGAGGCTTGAGAAGCTTGAAGCTTTTGAGACGTGAGGAGTATGAATCAATCTGTCATGAGAAGACCAAGAGTCACCTTTCCATCTTGTTTTTTCCCATCAAACTCTACACTAGTTTATGTGTAAAAAAGTTAAGGAAACAATTGGGATAGGATTTTTTTTTCTCCCACAGACACTTTATGTTAACTCTAGTCTTTATTTCTTCTCAAAACAACTGCTGCAAACCTGATTATTTGTGATGTCAAGATCAGAAAATACATAATGCCAAGAATTTTCGTGACTCTTGGATTTTGCCCTAACTTTGAACTTTTCTGTTTTCCAGTTTGTTTCCCACTTCCTGTTTCCATGGCCAAGAGCTTTAAAAAGATCAGAAAATAATTATCACGTAATACTAAGCTCATCGGAAAAATGGTTTTATGAGTCAAGTGCAAATTAATCAGAATTATATGTCTTAAAATATTTTCAGAGGCTATATATAACTTTTCAGGCCAAAAAAAAAATGGATTTGGTTCATCTGAGCTGTAGAAACTACTGTCAGTTGATGAAACCAGCCAGCAAATTCCTATACTCTGTGTGCATTGTTTGTAAGTGTCTCCCACACACACCCACAGTACAGGAGGCCCAAACAACAGTTCTATGTGGATCCCCCTTCAGTCTGCCTCTTCCAGGGAAAAATTGAAGAGAGGCCAGTTGTTCTGAAGATCAGAAGGGGGTTGTGCTTGGCTGCTGGCCTGTGGAAGAGAGAATGAATTCCATACCCTCCTCCAGAGAAGATATTCCGCCCACCTCTGTTCAGCTGCCACCTGCAGCTCATGCCACTGATCTCACCACACTTTAGGAATGAGAAGATAAGCATCCCAGCATCACCTCCTCTAGCTATGGAGAAGATGACTTCATTCATTCTATCTTTCAGTAACATCTCCATGAGTTTCTTGATTAAGCCTATAAGGAGTTTTGAGATCTTTATACTTAAAAAATTTTTAATGTTATTTCTAAAAATAAAAATATCGAAGATAAGTGAGAACCTCCCTGAACAGCATCCCCTCATGGCTGTATCCTACTTTTCACTCAGATATCCTTGTCTAGGCCTCTCCTCATTATACCTTTTGAGAATATTCAGAGATATCTATCCCTTTAAGGAACTGGAACTGGGTGGAGGTGACAAAGCTCTCAGAAATGCTTACTTTTTTTTCTTCCCTGCTAAACATCTCTGAACATTGCATCACAGCCAGATCTGCCATGGTACATTCTTACCTAGCTTAAAGGCATCATTGCTGGCCTGCCTTGGAGAGAAGATCCACTGATCTTCTCAATAGTGTATGACTAAAGCATAGAGGAAGGAAAATGTTGACAGTTGTGAACAAAGATAGGGGTGATTTAAACTGGATGCAGGTAATTGTCAGGGCTAAAAGCTTAGGCTCAATGAATCATGCTTTCCTCAAAGAGAAATCATGAGGTATGGGGCCCTTAGGAACTTGTTCTACTTTATGGCACCAGGATAAGGTGAAAAGAGAGGTATGGAAAGGGGAACTAATAAGTACCTTTTGAGCATTAGCTTCCAAAGAAACTATTTGGTTTCACGTAGTAAAGAGTGTAGATAAATTTGCTTCTCTACTGAATTGGCTGTCATTTTATAGATACAACCAAAATTAGGATCATTTGTTTTCATGATATGTACTTTTAGATGACAGTTGTCTGTCCAGAGGGTCAGTAACTGAGGCCAAGAGCACTTGGCATGTGGAATGAATCATTGGTGCCTATCTCCCTTTTAACAGGAGAGATAAGTTGAGAATTTGAGGCTAAGTGCAGAATTTCCTAAGACTCTTCCTAGCCACGGGCAGTTGCTTACAGAATGTGGTAAGTAGAGCATTTCCTCATTCAACAAGTATTTACAGAGTTGGGCACTGTGCTAGATGCTGGGGGTAAACAGAAGAGGCATATCCCTGACCCCATGAAGTCTATAGATCAGCGGAGGGAGGCACATCAAATATTTTCCCTGGCAGCTGGAACACCCAGACTTTCTGTGGGCCCCCAGCAGCTTCAGTAAGAGCTCTGGTTTCTCAACTGCCTGTCAAGAGTGTCTTCAAAGTCTGGCCCACCGGCCGGCCGTATCATTATCTTCTAGGAAGCTTGTTTACAATGCATATTTCTATGACTAATCCCAGTTTTAAAAAATAAACATCTCTGGCTTTTTAGCAGGCTTTCCTAAATATTTCTGATGCCATAAATTCTATCTTTGCACATTTTGATGATGATAAGGCTTTACAATGTTTCTGCAAGTGGGAACACATGAGAAAGCATGTTGATTTGTGGGGAACACCAGATTTGTGGTTTTCAGACACAACTTTAAATGTTGGTTCCTCTAGTTACAGCTTTGTTTTTGAGTCTTAATTTTTTCATCTTTTAGCTTATTGGAGGGTTCATGTATTAGTGCCAAGTCCAGAGTCTGTGCTTACTTCTTTTGGCTTCTGTATTTAATTAGTAACTAGTTACTCATAAACAATGTTAAAACAGATGCTATTGACAGGGAGAAGAAATTTGTATTATTTATCAATAATAGATAAAGTACTATTGCTCACAATATATTTTAAAAGAATTTCTACAAATCAGTAAGCCAAGACAAATAACCACCTAGAAGAATGTGCAAAGGACGTGAACAGGCAAGTCATAAAGAAGGCAACCTGAACCAGAACAAACTCAATAATTTACAAGAAGATGAAAATTAAAACAACACAAGACACCTTTTATTGTAATATGTCAGACTGGCAAAAATTAAGACATCTGACAATATTGAGAGTTGTCAGGATGCAGGTGCAATGGTACTGTCCTGTGTTACTCTTGGGAATGTAATTTGATAGACCCGCTTTCAAGATATACTGACATCATCTAGTAAAATTCAAGATTTAATACTAAAGTCTCCATAATTCTACTTCTATGGATATACCCAACAGAAACTTTGGTATACGTGCACAGAGTTATATAATACAGTGGGTATTGTAGCATTGTTTGTAAGAGTACAGAATTGGAAACAATATAAATGTCCATTTTTAGAGGAATATTTAAATAAAATGAGTGGTTGAAAGCAATGACCTACATCAACTGGTTATATTTTAAGAACATTATGTTGAGTGAAAATAAGGAGAAAGAGAACACTCGGTATGAATCATTTATGTAAACAAAAAAGAACAAAATTATATATATATTGTTTTCTGATGCATGTTATATATGTATAATTTTTAAAATTGAGAAAGAATCATACAAAATTTATGATATTTCTTGTCGGAGAAGGATAATGGAAAAGGGATGGGCTAAAAAAGATGTTTGACTATGTCTGGCATTTAATTCCATTAAGAAAATACCAAAACCTGAAAGAAATACAGTCAAATGTTAACAGTTGTTACATCTGGACCATAGAGCTGCAACTGTTTGTTGTTAGATTGTTCTTTGTAGTTTTCTGCAACATTCGTGCTTTTGAAATTTTTAAAAGGAAATCAATGACGCTTCATTGTTGCGTAGCTGAAGAAACTCCATTTGGGTAGATGAGATGGTGGTTGCTAACCTGGACTGCAATGACTGGTACTGGTATATCTACTGACTGGGGGTTCTGGGGTTGGCTGGGGAGTATTGGAGGTCCCCAAAAGACTTTCAGGACCCACCCATGGAGAGGAGACCCCAAGAGTATGAACCATGTTGGTAGTATAATTGTATTTGTTTCTAATGCTCTCAGCTACTGTTTATGTAGACAGTGAAATTACCAGTCAGAGACCCAGGGAATAAATAGCTCTTTTTCTTCTCGTCCACACCCCCCGTTCTCACCCTGCGTCTGCCTGTGGTTTGGCAGTCACAGTTGACTGCTTTACAGTTGGCTGCTCCTCTTGGTTTCTATTTTATCTTCCTGTCTGGTAGGTGGTTGCCGTGGGAGTATGAAGGAGGCAAGCAAAGAAGAAAAAAAAGAGAGAGAGAATGTAATTGACTCTAGATAAAGAAGAGCCATTTCTTGGCTTTTCGTTCAAAAGATCAAGTTTTATGATCGGAAGACAACATGATTTTAGAGATGAAGGTACTGGGAATTCTAACTTCCAGGTGCCTGAGCAGTTTTGTAGTGACCCTTAAGTTCTTTGCAGCCCGTCCTCCAGAAATACTGTTCATACACACACACACACACACACACACACACACACACACACACACACACACACACACACACACACACATTCCACTCCTGCCTCCTACACTTCAGTAAAACCCCCTGCTTGTTTGGACAGCATCCACATCTGTGAATGGAAACCAGTGTGTTCAAAAGAGTAGAGGCACCACACTCATTTTAAAGTGCTTCCTCATACACGCATTTAACTTCCAACCTCCAAATGACACAACTCAAAGAAAAGAAAGGGTTTAGCTATTTGTCTTGACCATTAATGTGTAGTCAAAAGACCTTTGGCATTGATATACCATATAGGTTTTTCGCTTCTTCCAAAGAAGGTAGGTGTTTCTAGATTCTGTCCTGCTAGGAAAGAGATGCCTTGGTATAGTATAAAGCCGTGGTTTCCAAAAAGTGTGGTTCTAGGACCAGCAGCATCAGTATCGCCTGTGAACTTGTAAGAAACACATATTCTTGGGCCCTGTCTCACACTACTGGTTGAAGGTACAACAGTCTGTGTTTTTAACAAGCCCTGTGGGTGATTCTGATGCCTATTAAAGTTTAAGAACCTCTGTTATCAAGAACCAGCACTAAGCCAGAAACCAGAAGAGAAAAAATTCAGGTCTCAACTCCTATACTTAGCATCTGTGCCACCTTGGGCAAATAACTTGTTAGGATTAAGTGGTTTTTATTTAGCATAAGCCCAGCAACTGTTTAGTGAATAAGTAATGCCAATGAAAGTTCTCCGAAAACCATTAAGTCCTATACAATTTTAGTTATTATTGTTGTTATCTCATCTGGGGAGCAGTTTTGTTTGCTAAAATCATCTGCTCCAGTTGAAGCCTCTTTCCTGCTTCTCTTAGAAGGTGTCTTTTTACCATCCAGGAAGAGTTGCCAGCTTTTGTAAATACAAATAAAGGACATACAATTACATTTATATTTCAGATATACCACAAGTATTTGTTGAAATATACATGTCCCAAATATTGAATGGACATCATTGTCCTAAAAAAATGACTTGTTGTTTCTGACAAGTCCTATATTTAATCTGGAAACTGTATTACTGAGGTCTTTTGTTAAGGTTATGGCCCAGGTTTTATTGATTTCAAAATACTTATGTATAAGAATGAATGTCTTAAACAACCAGTAACAGGAAATCTCACAGTGGTTTTAACAAATAGAATTTCTTTGTCTTACACAGCAGGTAGTCTCGCAGGGAGGTGATTCTAGGAAGGATTCAGTGGCTCAAAGACATCAAGGATCTTGTTCTGGGTTCCTGCGATCCTCTTGGTCTTTCTTTCATTGTTACAAAATGGCTGCAGTGGCTCTACGGCTCAGATTCTCACAGAACTTTCTTGTCAAACAACTTTATAATATAGTCAGAAAGAACATTTTATTTCTAAGAGTCTTTCCAGTGAACTGGAAACAATATCTAGTTTTCCCAGTCTCTAGATTGAAGTTAACCAAGTGTTGTCTTCCAGTGTTGACCCAGCATCTATTAAGTGCCTACTATAGGCCAACCCCTGTGCTTAGTGTTAGAGAGACAGAGATGTGTAATGCAAAGTTCTTATCCTCCAGGAGCTTATAATTCTACTCAGGGAGGCAGAAATGAGTCAAATGAATTGATATTGCTAGATACATGCTATGTTAGAAATAAGTTCCCTGTGTAATGGAAACTCCAGAGAGCGCTTTCCTCAAGCCAGGAGTTTAGGAAAGATCCCTTGAAGAAATGCTACCTAGCCTACAGTAGATGCCTGGGATTCTGTGAGAATGAGATCGCCTTATATGTAGTTTCTGGCACATAGTAAGGAGCAATGGATGTTAGCTCTTGTAATGATTAGTATCCTTATGGAAGCTGGTGGTTGATGTGTCACGTGGGTGTTCATCTTTTATTGGCTGATCTAAAGTAGGGGGTACAACCAGTGTTACCTTTCACAAGGCTAGGAAGTTGGACAAGGAGTGGTGAAAATGAGTAGAAAATAATCAGATGGCAGAACCAGGGAAACTAAAATCCATAGATCTAAAGAGCCACCGAATCAGTGCTTCTCAACACTTTTATAGTGTATGTTCCTTTATATATATGTGTGTGATCCTCATATGATTATTAATGTATTAATGCTAATTGAAATTTAAAATAAAACCAAGACTGTAACTAAAACAAGTCAAAACAATGGGAAAATCTGTTTTGTTTTCAACCTGTAACACAGCTTCCCTCACTTCAAAAAGCCCATTCAGATACCCTCCCTTCTGCCTACTCTGTAAATAAATTATTGCTTTGGAGATCAGATGAATTAGCAGTTTTTTTATTCTGTGATTTTCCAGGTCCCTGGAGGGTGCCATAAAGGCTACTGAAGGGAAGGCCCAATTTTCTGTAATTTGATGTCTAAACAACATTACACACCTCCTCCCGCAGTACATACACACACACACACACACACACACACACACACACACACACACCAAACAGGACTTTTATTTAGCCAAGGCAAGAGAGTCAGATTATCTGTCGTCTTCTAGCTGTGTGGACTCAGGCAAGTTTCTGAACTTCTTTGTGCCTCAGTATATTTTTCTGTAAAACAGGAATGACAATAACATTTCCTATTTTATAGTATTATTAAGAATGGCAATTAAATGAGGTAATTCACCTAGAGTACTTAGCACAAAGCCTGGCAGATTCTATTTATGTAACAGCTTTGAATTATTAATAGTACCATTTTGATTATTAGATATTGGAGGTTTGAATATGATTTATCTCAACAACAAAGAGTTCCACTGCAGGGGAAAAAAATAAAAGGCTATGGTTGTAGTCAAATTTCCTTCTATTGCTGAAGCCATTGAGGTTAAAGATGTGAAATGACTTGTCCAAGGTCTTTTGGTTAGTGGTAGATTTAGGTTCAAACATCAGATCCCAGACTATCACTGCAAAGCTTGTATAAACTCACAGTTCACAAGGCTTCACTACTCAAAACAATTTTCACTTGAATTATTATAAACTAGCACCAGATAGCAACAGCCCATAAAAATATATTTCAAACACTGGTTTCTATGCTTTGAGGTCTGATGTAAACAGTAGATATACCTACTATCTAGATAATTATATAATAATTAATATTATTATATTAATTATGGGTAGACATTAATATGTCTACATATTAACAGGCCCACCAATAGGATACCCATCCAAGTCTCTTTTCAATTACTACCCCATTCTCAGTTTCACTATCATCATCCTAGAGAACAATCCCTCCTCCTAACAGACTGAACTCTTGCTAATCCACTAAACACATTTTGAGAAGTGGGTGATATGATTTGGCCATGTCCCCACCCAAATCTCATCTTGAACTGTAGCTCCCATAATTCCCACGTGTCATGGGAGGGACCCAGTGGAGGTTAATTGAATCATGGGGGTGGTTTCTTCCCATGCTGTTCTCGTGATAGTGAATAAGTCTCATGAGATCTGATGGTTGTATAAATGGGAGTTCCCTTGCACAGGCTCTCTTGCCTGCCACCATGTAAGACATGACTTTACTCTTCATTCACTTTCTGCCATGATTGTGAGTCCTTCCCAGCCATGTGTAACTGTTAGTCAATTAAACATCTTTTCTTTATAAATTACCCAGGCTTGGGTATGTCTTTATTAGCAGCGTGAGAACAGACTAATACAATGGGCTTAATAAACTAATAAATTCTCTCCAAAGGAGAAAGTCACCATACTCCTCATAGGTATTTCCATTCTCATGGGCTCCCAGTTTAGAAACCCAGAATTTATCTTTAACTCTTCTTTCTCTTGCACACGTTCCTGCATTACTTTCTACAGAATGTTCAAAGATTATTTCCTAGACCTGAGTCTGCTTGGTTTCACTAACTTAATCTCCTCCATTAGTCAGGTCATTCTCCTTGCTGGACCCAGTGGGTAATAATTTCATCCAAACTGGGCTTAGACAATAGGAGCTATTGTGTCACATGACAGGAACCCCAAGAGAGCACTTATAGAGTTGATTCAGTGGCTCAATATCATTAATGGTGCTGGGGCAGCTTCTCTTTAATTTTCTTGTATCTCCTTCATGGTACAAAGTGGCTACCGTAACTCCAAGGATATGTCCTTTCAGAATAGAGACCTAGTCCTAGGGAGAACAGACCCTTGTATATTGTTCCTTATTCATGATAGAGGAAAACCTTTCTCAGAGTCCATCAGTAGCCTTACCCTTTTGTGCCAGGATGGGTGCAGTTGTCCATGCCCTGGTTTCAAAGGCAACTGGGAGACTCCGTGGTGGGAGATGGGCTGTGCCAGGTAGGCAAAAGGGAGGGAGGAATGGTTGTTCAGCAGGTATGTTAGCTTACTAGGGTTACCCTAGCAAAATATCGCAGACTAAATGGCTTAAACAGCAGAAATGTATTTTCTCACAGTTCTGGAGGCTGAAAGTCCAAGATTAAGATGCCAGCAGGGTTGGTTTCTTCTGAGACTTCTCTCCTTGGCTTGTGGATGTTCCTCTTCTCACCCCATATGGTCTTTCCTTTGTATACGGACACCAGTCAGATTGAATTAGGGCTCATGGCCTCATTTTAACTTAGTCACCCATTTAAAGGCAATATCTTCACACACAGTCACATTCTGAGGCACGAAGCATTAGAGCTTCAATGTATGAATTTTGAGAGGAGACCCAATTCAGTCCATAACAATAGGCAAACAGCTTTGCTTGTCATACAGAGACAGGTTTCCTTCTACCCACCCTTGAACCTTTGTGTGTGCCTTCCTTCCTATAGAGAATCACCTTCTCCTCTCTAGGTATTTAAAATACACTCATTATCCAAAATGGATCCAAATGGGACTACAGGAGTCCCCGCCTTTACCTTTCCTCATCTTCCCCAACTACTTCGATTGAACTCTGCCTCCATTCATATGCATGTATGTTTATCATTGAAGATTGATATGCATGTATTGTATATCTTTATCATTGAAGATGATATGCATGTATCTTTATCATTGAAGATTTGTTAGCCTAGGAAAATTTGATTAGAGCTGAACAAATTTATAGACAAATCATGACAAATCACACAGTATGAATGCTTGTTTAGACAAAACCTAGGTTTTAATTTCAATGATCTTTGGCTGAAGTTGGGGAAAGCCTCCTCATGCTGAGATGGGAATGTGATCTGAAGTCTACTAAAACCTGCATGTTAATTCATCAATGTTACATGCTGAAGTGGGAACTTGAGGAGAACTTGGAGTTCAGTATGGGATCTCCTAAAGGGACTTTAGAATATGAAGCTGGAAAAGGAGTCTTTAGTTCAAAGGGAGAATTGATTGGATACTTTTTTGTATAATGTTGGATTCCTGATCAGAAGATTCTCAACAGGCCGGGCGTGGTGGCTCATGCCTGTAATCCCAGCATTTTCAGAGGCTGAGGGTCATGGATCACTTGAGCTCAGGAATTTGACACCAGCCTGGGCAACATGGCGAAACACCATCTCTACAAAAAACAAAAAATTAGCTGGGCATGGTGGCACTCACCTGTAGTCCCAGCTACTTGGGAGGCTGAGGTAGGGGGGGATCATCTGAATCCAGGAGGTTGAGGCTGCCATGTTCGCACCACTGCACTCCAGCCTGGGTAACAGAGCAAGACCTTACCTTAAAAAAAAAAAAAAAAAAAAAGACTTTCAACAGAATTATGGTCACATGCTATTGGCTTCCTCCTTTCTACCTATCCTCTTTATACTGTGCTAGTATGAAGATGGGAGAGTGGCAAATTCAAGATTTAAAAAAGCTCTTCTACTTTTATAGTGGCAAGCATGCCTGAATTTGATTTTCAACTATGTGTTTAACTTCTTAGTCTTCTATAAAAAGAGTATATTTCTCAGAGGCAAGATCTGGAGTCCCTTACTGATACAATCCTCTTGAGTATGGAATTCTTATTTGTCACAGCTTCTCTTGGTAACTTTTAAAAATTGACTATTGCAAGGTTATTTTGAATCTGGAATTTTTTAAAGAAAATAAGAGACTGTGACTATGTGAGCCTGCTTATTAAGGCATCATGCTTTCAAGTCCCCTCTGCCTGTGCAAAGGTCTTTTTATCTCTGATCAGTGGTGGACTTCAAAGAAAGGGACAATTTTGCACATCTTCCCTTTCTGCCAGTTCCTTTCTATGCAGCTTTTATTGAAAGGAAGCCAGCACACACCTACGCACACGATATGTACACAAAATAACAGGTTTCTAGGGCCAGGGCCTTCCAAAGGCTAGCCCTTAACCCGGTGATGTTCTGATTGGTGAAAATTGCCTTTCACATCAACAGCACTTTGTTTTCAGGCTCATAAGGAAAACAAAGTGCCAGAAGTTGTTGTTTTTTAATGTTTGGATGATCCACTATTTTATAACATGCACACTTATCATGCTTTTTAAATTTTATAACATGCACACTTATCATGCTTTTTAAATTTAAAATCAACAGAGGCCTATCCACTCTAAAACATTGTGATAAGCTGTAAATGATTGGCACAAATAATGGACAATAGGAACATGAAGCGAGACACCATCAGTTCTGCCTGATAACGGAAGAATCATAGATGAGGTAAGAAAGGAGAAAGCCTTGAAAGATGAATAGAGCAGAATCTTCTTAGATTGAAGGACAGGGAAATCTGGGCAAAGGCAACTACACGGAGGGGTGAAAATGATGGGTCTGTTGAAGGAATGACTTTTCTAGTGGCAACAAGTTAGAGGCACCAGGACAAAGGTGAGTAGACAAGATTTCAGAAAGAGGAAACACATTCACAAGTTAGGTTTTAAAGGATGCAAGGTACTGAGAAGTTAGTAAAGGGAACATAGATGGCATAACAAAGTATAGAGGAAAAGATCTTGGCGCTAATATTTTACACGGTTGGAGGGACTGTAGACCAATACTTGTAAAGTAGTTAGAGAACAAGCACAAGTTTTGTAATATCATGTGCCCAGCTCAACTGTCTGGACTATAAATGCATACTTAGATGCAGAGTTTGTTCTGAGGTTGGTGTGTTTAAAAGAAGTCTTCCTGGAGTGGGTAGAGATGGGGCAAGGTCTGACAGGAGACTTGAACCATTAGAGGAAAGGAGAAGGCATTCTCCCTGAGCAAAATCTTAACAGAAGGATTAGCATTGTGGGAAGAGAGGTAGATATGAAGGACAATAGAGATTAGCCCAGTAATTATGAGGTAGGTTTAAGTTGTAGTCAATTGGTTTATATCAGTGCTTCCCAATCTTGACTGTACATTGGAATCATTTAGGGAGGTTTAAAAAATACTGATGCCTGAGTCCCACCCCTAAGGATTCTAAATTAACTAGTCTAGAGTGTGGCTTGGCAACGAGACTTTTTAAAGCTCTAGTGTACAGACAGATTTTGAGGGTATATTAGGGAGACCCACATATGCAAAGCCAAGGAATTTAGATTTGGTTCCATAGGCATTGCCTAATCTTAAGTGATGGAGACGTAGAATGGAAGTGATCTGTAAGAAAGAGAGAGCAAGCTGGTAATGGAAAGTGGATTGGATAGAGGGTAGAGCTCCTGGAAATGAGTGGGACTAGAAATCCATAGAGAAATCTTGGCATGAGTTTTCGGAGCAACAGGATAGCATTGTTCCCATAGGAAAGGAAAGAGGAGGGCAGGCCCCAAAGATGCCTTAAAGAATCATCCCAAGAACCTGATAAAACAGACAGCATGATTTAGCAGAAAGAATGGGGATTCTGGAGGTGGATGGAACTGGGTTTGAATTTCAGCTCTGTGCAACTTCCAGCATGATGACCTGGGCAAGCACTCTAACTCCTCCTTTAAATGGGATCTCCATGCTGGAAATAGAGATAATAATACTGACCTTGCAGAGGTGTGGTGAAGAATAAATGAGATCATGTATAAAAGTACCTGGCTGGCATGGAGCAAGTATTCAGTAAAAGCAATCTATGTGTTCATTTCTATAGAGAATAAAAAAGCTGACTGGTTAAGAACATCTGCTTTGCAGACAGACTAGTGATCTAAGCCTAGCTCAGCCCCTTGATAATTGTAGACTTTGCATAAAGGGCACAATTTCTCTAAACATAAATTTTCCCATCTGTAAAATGGGAATAATATTCCCTACCTCATAGGGCTCCTAGGATCGTGCTTGGTACATAATACACACTCCTTAAATGTTTGTCAAATAAAATATTTAATGAATCAAGAGTTTTGAGAATAATAGAAAACACACAATGCTTATTATGTGCCAGCTAATATTCTCAGTGCTCTCTATATATTAACTCCTTTAATCGTCACAAACCCATTAACATGGTACTCCAACTATCCCCGTTTTATAGATACTGAAACTGAGTTCAGTAACTTGCTCAAGGTCACACCACTGGTTTATAGTAGGCCAAGACTGTTTGGCTTCAGGTCTTACTGTTAACTACTGCTTCACACATAGTGTCTAGCTTATAGTAAGCACTAAATTTGTTATTAACACATTTCATATACAGAATTACTATTATTGGTATTTACAGAACAAAGGAGAAACAGAAGCATGGTGGTGCCATCTATAGAAATAGGAGAAAGAGATGAGAGGACAGAAAATCATAATTCTTCAGGAAACTCTCCCATATTAGGCCTTGCTCAAGAGCATTCTTACTTCCCTTAAGCCCATTCTAAAACTAGACTTCTAAGTGAAAGAATTCCTCAGACACCTGATTTTCTAAGCTAGAGTTCCCCTTGAGAACCTGTGTTAACCTAACCTCAGTAGGACATAGAGTCACTGAGACAGGGCTGTTGTGTGTGACTGTTCGTATCTTTCACTGTGCAACTGCACGCACCATCCACACCATGATCTATGGCAACCCCTGGAGTTTTGCTGCACAACTTGCAAGATCATACTCTTCCTGGGCAGGGCCAACTATGTAATTTGCTGAGCCTCGTGCAAAACGAAAATGCAAGAACTCCATGTTCAAAGTGCAGGGGAAAAGTGCCAGTAAAGGCACACATATTTTAAATGTTTAAAACTTTTTCCTTTCTTCCACATTCACTCTCTCATTGTAATGTTTTATTATTACTATTATTTAATGTTGCAATCCCTTGGGCATGGGAATGAAGGGCAGTACAGACCCTCACAGGTGCCCAGGTATCCCACCCTGCAACTCAGCTCACCAGCTACCAGGTTTCCTCTCTCTCCGGATGCCAGACCCGCCAACAGGCTGTGTCCTGGCAGAAAACTGGGGGTTGAAGGGTGAGAGGGATCAATCTTCCCTTCCCATGGACCAGAACCTCCTGGGTTCTGGTGATTCTCCTGCCTCAGCCTCCTGAGTAGATGGGATTACAGGCTTGTGCCACCATGCCCGGCTAATTTTTGTATTTTTAATAGAGACGATGTTTTACCATGTTGGCCAAGTTGGTCTTGAACTCCTGACCTCAAGTGATCCATCCACCTCTGCCTCCCAAAGTGCTGGGGTTACAGGTGTGAACTACCATGCCCAGCCAGGAAGACATACATTTCTTAATTGCTAACATTTATTGTTATCCCTGTTTTTGATTATAGCCATCCTACGATGGTGTGATGGGGGTAATGTGGTACCTTGTTGTGGTTTTGATTTGCATTAACATGGGACATCTTTTCATGTCCTTACTAACCATTTGTAAATCTTTCAAATCTAAATTCTAAGCCCATTTTACATATATATGTAAAATATATATATTTCACACATATATATCTAATATATATTATATATTATAATATATATCTAATATAATATATTAGATATCTAATATAATATGTTATATTAGATATAATATATATCTAATATAATATATTAGATATAATATATTAGATATAATATATATCTAATACAATATATTAGATATAATATATATCTAATACAATATATTAGATATAATATATATCTCATATAAAGATAACCCAATTAAAATATGGGCTTAGCCAGTGCTTTGGGAGGCTGAGGTGGGGGGATCGCTTGAGCCCAGGAGTTTGAGGCTGCAGTGAGCTATGATCGTGCTTCTGGATGTGGAGAAGGCATCTGGTCTCATCCCTCTGGCTCTCCTCATCCCAAAAGTGGTTCCTGTGGGTACCTTCCTCTAGCCCCAGCTCTTTGGCTACAACCAGCCTTTTTGATTGGGACTCTGCCAGGCCAGCTCACAGCGGGGAACTTGAGCACAGCCTGAAGGAGAGAACAGCACTCGTGGAGAAGGGAGGCAGGGTTTTCCTGAGAAAGCAGGCAGGGAATTTGTGGTCCTACAGCAGGATCTATAGGACAGGTAAGATGAGCTGTGGTGGTGTGGACTCCCTGGGGCCACATAAGGAATAGAAACAGCTTCCTAAATCATTCATTCTTTTCTAACCTTAATGCAATTAAATTAGAACAAAATCTAGGTCCAATGGGGTCCCCAACCCTCAAAATACTCTAGCTGACTTAATAAGAAAGAATGTTGTGGGTTTTATGAGAAAAAACAATCAGGAAAGAATATTTCTTGAGTAATGCTTTTGGCATTTAACATTAAAGAAAACTAGTTTATTACTTCGAAGTCAACAACTCAGGCAAGTTTTTATAGGATTTTATAGATTCTCCACATAATCATTACATTGTAATGGTGCCTACGATATGCCAGGGACACTAAACATGTCTGGATCCACTGATTATTAATTTTCCCCTCCAATCCTTACCAGAGTCCTAAGAAGTGAATATTGATTTCCCTATCTTACACATAAGGAAACAAAGGTTGTGCAACTTGCCCAAGGTCATCCACCTTGTAAGTGGCTGAGATGGAATTTGAACTCAGATTTGTCTGAAGTTCAAGTTTAACGCGTTGCGGTTTGCCTTTTGTAGATGTATTACCAGCCTTGTATGCCAGCTTTTCTTTTGCACAGTGCTTTCACTTCCTCATTCTTTCAGAGGCTGTGTTCTCTGTCATGTGGGATGAGCCAATGGGCTGAAGAAGCATGAGGAAAAGGAGACTCAGGTATGGCAGGTGGCTGTGTGGAGAGGAGGACACTTGGTAAGACCGCTGCCAAGTTGCGGGTGTAAATGATCCGTGAGATAAATGAAAAGCCTTCCCCTGTACGACTGCTTTTCATCAAGCAGAAATGATTGAAAAGATTCTGGGTCAAAGAATTTACCTAAGTTTATTTTTATAGAAATTTTGTGTTTTAGATCCAGAAAAATATTTAATCTGACTCAACTAGGAAACCTGTACTCATAAACAGGTTCTCCTGAACATAATCAAAATGATAATTTCCTCCTCTGAGCTCGACCAGCCCTGGTTGCCCCACTGCAATTATCATCTCTCTGCCAGTCTACTATGCTATTTCATTTTGTCAATCCATACTAGTTTTCAGGCAGTGCAAGGAGTTGTGTGTGTGTGTATGTGTGTGTGTGTGCGTGTGTTTGTGTTTTCCCTGCAGCTCAGATCCTCTCTGTCTCCAGAGGAAAGCATGACTGCTGTAAGTCAAATCGAATTTGCAATTCCCATGGTAGCCTTTATCACTGTTGTGCAAACACTGTCCTCTTATCCCACTGTCTGAGGGATAGCATTCGATACCTGTGCATCACCTGACTCCATGAGGCCAGTGTTGAAAAGCTTGCTGTGCTTCTCATCAGGCCAGTTCAAATATGGCCTCGTCATAGTGTAAAATGGCAGTTCTTTTCCTCTGGAGCGTTTCCTACATATGCTGCTTATCAACAGGAGTGGATCATCACTAAACAAAAGAAATGAGCAGGCAGAGGGAGGGGATTGTCAGTGTTCCCTGCAGGTTAAACATTTTAAGTGTGTATGTAAGTGCGCCCAGTTACGACAGAGTCACTTTCTGAATCCCCTCCGCAAACATAGGACAATGTCACGAGGTGTATGATGTAGATAATCACATGGTGTGTTGCAGCAACATATTTAGAGCTTATCATCAAGAGGACTTTTGAAATAGGCAGGTGAAGACTCCATTTCCATTGTCCAGAAAGAGCTGATGAGAGTGAAATTTCAGCATCACAGCCTATGTGCTGTCAACATGGATGTAATAAGCTGTTGATAATTTACAGGCTGTTTTTCTGCTCAGTGTATGAGTTAGGGCCTTTTATTCTGTGATTGACAGTGCTTCTTTCACAAGGCGGGCATGGGGAGGGGAAATGACCATTTTCTGACTCATTTTCAGTGTTACTGAAGAACTTCTTGTGGGGTGTGGAGTATAATCCCCAATAGCTGGGACACCCTGGGATGATTTTTGGATAAACGTGTATTTAACATGTCAGTATCACCCTATTCCTTACAGTTGGCACAGATGAATTTTTTTTTAAAATATGAGATTGGAATTTACATTTCTGTGCCCTAAATATGAGATATAATAGCAACATCCAGGTCACCGTGATTAAAGATCTCACCCCACGTTTGATGCCACAGTCCATGCTCTGCTTTTTGAGACTGGCTCTTCCTCTTGTTTCCCTGAGTTTGTACTCTTTCTGCTTCCACCTACCTCTCAGACACACCCACAGCCTCCTTTGCTAATTCCGAATTTTTCCACTCAGCTTCATGATGGAGGAGCTACCTTAAGATCTATAGTTACCCCACTTCTCGGCTCCATTCTTTTCCTCAGAGCTATTCCATCCACTCCTTTGTCCTCACTCACATGTAAATCTGTTGGTGCCAGAGCTGAATAGCTCACTACCTACTAGGTATCAACCTATAAACACCCAGCAGACATCTTAGACTTAACTAGTTGAAAATCAAACTAAATACTGTTCCCTTCCTTTTTTGCTGTACCCAGGCCTCCAGTTCTCAGAGGTGCTCATCATCAGTAAGAATTTCCATGTATCACATAAATTGCTTCACCTTCTTTGAAAAGAAATCTGGAAGACTTAGTTATAATTAAAAGTACATATACTGGCCAGACACAGTGACTCACGCCTGTAATCCCAGCACTTTGGGAAGCCGAAGTGGGTGGATCATTTGAGGTCAGGAGTTCGAGACCAGCCTGGCCAACATGGTGAAACCCTGTCTCTACTAAAAATACAAAAATTATCTGGACATGGTGGCAGGCACCTGTAATCCCAGCTACTCATGAGGCTGAGGCAGGAGAACCGTTTGAACCCAGGAGGCAGAGGTTGCAGTGAGCTGAGATCATACCACTGCACTCCAACTTGGGTGATGGAGTGAGACTCTGTCTCAAAAAAAAAAAAAAAAAAAAAAGTACATATACCTTTTAACCCAGCAATCCCACTTTTAGTCTCCATCTTATTGAATTCAAAGCACCTCTCTATATAAAGCTATATTTGTTAGGATGTTTATTGTTAGTAATAGAAAACTGGGAACAACCTGAATTCCCATCTAAGCGAAATAGATGACAATTAATTATGGCCATTTTGCAGCTCTTCAATGTGAAAACACATCCATGATATAATCTGAAATGAATAAAGCAGCTTGGAAATTAATATGTACATCATCCCATTATTATAAAAACAAAAATAACAAAAAATTCTACCTGGGTATATGTGTTTGTGTGTTTGAATGGACATGGGAATGGAGGGATAGTCAGCTGACCTAGTGTTGTTTCCTGGGATAGGGTGTGGTGGGGAAGAATGAGCACATGTTGCCTTTGTAATATTTGAAAAAAATATTTAATTGCTCATCCTTCCGTATTTTTTGCTAGTCACTCAAGTAGGAATCTTAGCATCATGTTAGACTCCTCCTTCCCCCTTCATTTTGCCAATGATTCATTGTTTCTGTGTCTCAATCCTCCACTGGACTGTAAAGGCATTGAGGGCGAGGCCTGCATATGGTAATGTTGTCTCCTGCCTAGTACCTTGCACATTGCTTTAAACATGTGGTTATTGACTTGAAATGAAGATTTTAGTGTGTGATTTATCCAGTTTTCTATTATACAGATATTTCTTTGTTTTTATTTCTAATACAGAGGGATGCCAATGCTTTTGCCAAAATCCTTAAATCATATACCACCCTCCCCCACCTGCTGTGGAAAATGTGGCCTTGGGATATGCAATATTACATCGTGTACTCTTCCATCCCAGGTTGAGTTATGTAGTCTTCTCCCACACATATTTTTAGCCACCTCTGTATCCTGCTTTCAGCATCACTTAGAGTCCTTTGGATAAGAGGTAGCCAAATGGGGTAAATGGGGTAACCGTCTCTGAAGGCCTGTGTGCATATGCACAGTGAAGTAATCATAGAACAGTACCTGTGTCAAATATATGATGAAGAAGTTGGCCAAACATCCAGATATTTCCTGATGTCAAATATTTGGCAATATGAAACAGACATTTTAAAACCAATTTCTAAATTTTGTTTCCTCTATATTAAAGATTAAATAGGCCGGGCGCGGTGGCTCAAGCCTGTAATCCCAGCACTTTGGGAGGCCGAGACGGGTGGATCACGAGGTCAGGAGATCGAGACCATCCTGGCTAACACGGTGAAACCCCGTCTCTACTAAAAATACAAAAAACTAGCCGGGCGAGGTGGCGGGCGCCTGTAGTCCCAGCTACTCAGGAGGCTGAGGCAGGAGAATGGCGTGAACCCGGGAGGCGGAGCTTGCAGTGAGCTGAGATCTGGCCACTGCACTCCAGCCCGGGCTACAGAGCAAGACTCCGTCTCAAAAAAAAAAAAAAAAAAAAAAAAAAAAAAAAAAAAAAAAAAGATTAAATAGAGAACTCCATCTAGGGAATCTTTCACCACACCTGGTGAAAGATTCATATACGTATACCCACACACGTGCACAAACACTCTGCTGCATTGCACTTTACTTGAACTTCAATTTGCTGAATCACGATTTAACTGGCTTTGCTCCTATGGCTTTCCAGGACTGATGGCTAATGTCTGAGTTGCCTGAAAGGGGAGTGGCAGCTGTTTGGTCAGATTTGATGGATGAATTGCTCCACTGATCTTTCTACCAGTTCTGCATGCACTGTTTCATCCTGCATTCCAGAGCTTTGACCAAATTCTGATACAGAGGTCTGTGATTGGCCATCCTCAGTTTGTTGGATTGCACAGCACATTGAATAACCAGGCATGATGTCATTTTCATGCAAAGTAACAGCAACACATGATCTCTTAAACCAGATTGAGTTAAATCATCAAGCTGCTATTTATATCCCTAACACTTCTCAGGCTGAGAGTGCAACAGCATAGCAGCAGGTGTCAATCACAATCCTCATTTGTTCTTGGGAGTTACTAATAGCGGAAGTAAGACGTTATTCCTTATCCACAAGATCCCTGCTTGTAAGAGAGAGAATTTGGCATCCCATTAGGTAATATAAACTTCACAAACAGTAAGAAATGAGTAGTTAAAAATAATTGACTGGAAACCTATAGTGGTTCCTAAAGAATGCTACCCTTTGTGATGATCTCTATACATAGTTATGAGGTTCTAGGCTGAACATAGTCAACAGAGAGAATTTTTGTGCAGGAGTTATGCTTCTTGAACCTGCTCTCTGTGTATTTTGCATTTTTTAAGAGTTGATGTCAAGCTAGTAACTCTTAAGGGGCTTCCTTTTCCTATATTGGTAGTGAGTTCTGAATATGGCCTTCTCACTCCAATCAGTTGGCTACTCTGATGTAAGTCAAACCATTGGAAAGATATTCTTATACATCTTATACATCTTGCCTCTTTACTGAGCCCTCCTCTCCTACCACCCTTCTCTCCAAATAAACAGGAAATACAACCCGAAGCAACAAAATATCTTTTGAATGAGCATCATCTCCTAGCATCAGAAGTTAGTGGGAGCTTTGCCCAGGGAGAGGAATTAGAAATCAGCCTATAAAAATAAATGAATCTGTTTCCATAGTGACAGGAATCTTTCTCTCCATAGTTTTTATCCTGTGTTCTCCCACAGATCCCTTAGGCAGAATAACAATAAAGTCGAAGACAACATTTTATTATCTTAATGGATTCTTAATTTAAAGCCAAAAGCCTTTAAATTATCTTCCCAAAGATACCATTGACCGTAACTTTCGAAATTGAATACCTGAACGTAGTTACAGGAGGAATATCATCTCCTAGAACCCTAGCTGAGCTGTAGGGATGAAATGTGGAAGACCTTGTGGGTTACACATGCATTTTGCATGCAGCCTTTCCCGATGAGTAACACACCTGTCATGTTTAATATTTCATTGGTGAAGAAAATGTGCATCTGTCTGTGTTCATCTGCCGAGTGAAATTTTGCACTGATGGAGCCTGTGTGTGGTGAACACGACAGGGCTCCCTCATTACTTCCCTAAATTGTATTCCACAGCAAACAGGAGAAACTCATACCAGCAACAAAGCCCGAGCTGTTGCTCTTTACCCACCAGTCAGCTTCAGGGAGTCCTTCACCTTTGTGTCTGCAGTTGTGACTAGGCCTGCCTCTGCTATCACACGAAGAAGGCTCAGAGAGGCCCAGCAGCTGTAGTTTCAGAAGCATGGCTGCAGAGATGAAGGACCCCGAAGAATAAATTCCTGGGCAGAACTGTCCTACGATGCAGGTGAGGAACTGGGAGTCCCATGAGAATACCGAGATGGTGGAAACGTCCTTTACATACATGGCACACTCATAAAGCAGGTGGTCCATGTGTGGAATGATGCAAATAACATGAATGGGAATTATTTCAGGATTGTTGCAAAATTGAATGTGAAAGCGTTTAGCAAATATCCTTGATTTTCCATGAGAAGTCGTCTAAATGGGAAAAAAAAGTCTTGACTTTCTTAATCCCATGTAAGCATGAATATATGTCTCAGTTTTCTTGGAAAAAAAAAAATGAGAGTTTCATGCCTGTTGCCCAGGATAACTTTTTTGTTTTTTGAGATGGAGTCCTGCTCTGTCACCCAGGCTAGAGTGCAGTGGTGCAATCTCGGCTCACTGCAACCTCCACTTCCAGGGTTCATGCGATTCTCCTGTCTCAGCCTCCTGAGTAGCTGGCATTACAGGAGTGCACCGGGATGCCCAGCTTTTTTTTTTTTTTTGAAACGGAGTCTCCCTCTGTCATCCAGGCTAGAGGGCAGTGGTGAGATCTCCGTACACTGCAGCCTCCGCCTCTGGGGTTCCAGCGATTCTTCTGCCTCAGCCTCCTGAGTAGCTGGGATTACAGGTACATTCCACCACGTCTGGCCGATTTTTTGTATTTTTTAGTAGAGATTAGGTTTTAGCATGTTGGCCAGGCTTGTCTCCAGCTCCTGACCTCAAGTGATCTGCCCGCCGTGGCCTCCCAAAATGCTGGGATTACAGGCATGAGCCACCACGCCTGGCCCCCAGGATAACTTTTAATGCCACCATTTTCCATTCTCACAAGCATCTCAAAGGTTTGAATGACAAATGCTAAGGCCGTCCTACTTATAGTCCAACATTGCAGGTCTATTCTTCCACCACTGATATTTTCTCTTTCTATGTCTTTCTGTAAATACACATGCTGTTTCAAAACAGATTTGTATGGATTTCCAACAATGGCAGCTATTCCAGCTGCCAGGTATAGACCCTTTCAAACTAAAGATAAGTGGAGACATGAAGGCATTTTTCTCAAGATGAAAAGTAGAGAATGAAGGCATTCCTTCTTTCTTATTGTGTAATACCAAAGTTATGTAATAATAACCCATTAATTAGTTTGTCACCCTAGATGTGAGGTTCTTGAGGACAAAGGGAAAATATTACTTATCTTTCTATTGTCATGGGCAATTTATAGGCACTCAGCAGAAATGTGTAGCTGCAGTTGTAAATGAATGAATGTAGCAATATATAAGGAGAGGGTTTATTTGAGCCTAATACCAAATAAACTTTGGAGGAGGGGGATTGAGTATTAATACATAGCAGTGGGATGGATGAGGCAGGAAAAAAAGAATTTTAGAGACTGTAATTTTTCTCTTCTCATCATTTAACTTTTTCCTAATTACAAAATATTACATTTTCATTGTGGAAAATTTAGAAAGAGAAAAGGAAGAAGAAGAAAAAGAACAAGAGGAGGAGGAGGGACAGGGAGAGGGAGAAGAAAGAGAAAGTGAAGGAGAAGAAGAAGGAAAAAAATCACTCATTTCCCAGAATAATCATGATTCACTTTCTGTGGTATAGATGCCTTGTGTTTCTCACTTGTATTCACATGTATGTAAATGTGTGCCTGTATAGTCGCATGAGTTTTTGGAATACAGTGTCTTATTAGGATCACTGTAGTTATCAGCAAGCTGTTTCATAAAGCGCAGCCTTAGAATCAAGTGGAGAATTTATGTGAGTACCCCAAGCGATAAGGAGAAACTTGAAGAAATAGTAGGGATTATTTTTATTTTATTTGGGCTGAAGAATGTTCTTTCCAAGGATACTCTGCCTTTGCAGTAGGAACACTGATCTTAGAATCAGAAGATTGCTACATATATTCTGAGTTAATCATTTACTTGTTGTCTGACCCTGGGTGAATTCTTTAACCACTTCAAACCTCAGTTTTATCACCGTGGAAGTATCTGTTCTCACCACATAACATCAATGTGAGAATCAAATTAAATCTGAAACATACTTGACAGTATCTAGAATAGTCAGTAGGTGGTGGCTGATATAAAGAGAGGTAGATATATTATTTACAGTTCCTTATGGAATGGTGTTGGTGGGGAAAACATAAGGTTTGGGACATGAAGATGGTTTGAGATTGTGTTTAGCCCACAAATGATGTGATTATGAAGCAATTCATTTAACTTTTTTTGAGCCTTAGTTTTCTCATCAACTACTTGAATTCATTTCTATAATGAAATGTTAATGTAACACATTTTACATAATAACAAATTTTACATAATAATGATGGTTTTCTTACTGGGAAAGTTGGAAGCAGAAGGAAGAAGAGAAGAGGGAGGAGAAAAGAGAATATTGTATAATGCTATTCTGAAGATAGATGAGAAAATGATATTTTATTACTAAATATTAACTCTCAAATCCTGTACCTTCAAATTGAGGCTGTATTTCAGTTGTTTTCAACCAGGGCTATACACCACAGTCACTGAAAGAGTTAAAACAAACAAACACAATGCCCGAGACCCAGTTGAATGAGAATCTCTGAGGGGTTGGGCTGGATATCATGTTTTTAAAAGCTCTCAAGACCATTTTCATGGGCTGCCAAGGTTGAGAACTGCTATGTGCCCATGCCTCCAAAGGAAGCTATTGGTGAGAAGCATGGCTGATTTTCACAACTCAGGGGGCTTGGACAGGAAACTTGTTGATAGCTAGTACCACATGTTGGCAGGAAGGTGGAAAAGCTGGGAATGAACTGATCAGAGCAGGTGGAGCCAACCTATCGATGGAAAGTAGCTTCCTCCAAAGTTACAGGTGCTTTAAAGCGTAGAATTCAAAGGCAGTGGTGTGCTTAGCTCAGCAGGGAAGGAAGGCCCCTATGAATTTCAGAGGTATAGGATCATTGCAATTCTGGACATTCCTCCCATGTCTGGATGACTGCAGCACCCCCCTCCCTGGCTCCCTGGCTCTAGTCTTAACCCTCTCCAAGCTGTTTTCCACACAGCCTAACAGTTTTTCTATTCTAGTATAACAAATTACCACAAGCACAGTGGCATAAAGAAACACCCATTTATTAGCTCACATTTCTGTAGGCAAGGAGTAGCTGGGTCTCTGCTCCGGGTCTCACTAGGTTGAAATCATGGTGTTGCTTGACTGTGGTCTCAGCTGGAACTTCGGATTCACTTCCAGGCTCATTCAGGCTGCTGGCAGATTTCAATTCCTTTCCATTGTAGGACTGAAGTACCATTCCCTTGTTGGCTGTTACCCAGGGGCCCTCTCATTTCCTATAGTCCATTCCCATTGCTTGTCACATGGCCCCAGCCAGCAATGGAGAATCATGTCTATATTCAATTTATCAAAAGAGCTCAGGCTGGGCGTGGTGGCTCACACCTATAATTCTAGCACTTTGAGAGGCCAAGGCTAGTGGATCAGTTGAGGTCAGGAGTTCAAGACGAGCCTGATCAACATGGTGAGACCCCATCTCTACTAAAAATACAAAAATTAGATGGGTGTGGTGGCACATGCCTGTAATCCCTGCCACTTAGGAGGCTGAGGCAGGACACTCGCTTGAACCCAGGTGAGGTGGAGGTTGCAGTGAGCTGAGGTTGCACCACTGCACTCCAGCCCAGATGACAGAGCGAGAACCTGTCTTAAAAAAAACAAAAAAGAAAGAAAGCTCAGTCCCTTTTTATTTTTTAATTTTTTAAATTTTTTTTATTTTTTATTATTATTATACTTTAAGTTCTAGGGTACATGTGCATAATGTGCAGGTTTGTTACATATGTATACTTGTGCCATGTTGGTGTGCTGCATCCATCAACTCGTCAGCACCCATCAACTCGTCATTTACATCAGGTTTAACTCCCAATGCAATCCCTCCCCCCTCCCCCCTCCCCATGATAGGCCCCGGTGTGTGATGTTCCCCTTCCCGAGTCCAAGTGATCTCATTGTTCAGTTCCCACCTATGAGTGAGAACATGCGGTGTTTGGTTTTCTGTTCTTGTGATAGTTTGCTAAGAATGATGGTTTCCAGCTGCATCCATGTCCCTACAAAGGACACAAACTCATCCTTTTTTATGGCTGCATAGTATTCCATGGTGTATATGTGCCACATTTTCTTAATCCAGTCTGTCACTGATGGACATTTGGGTTGATTCCAAGTCTTTGCTATTGTGAATAGTGCCGCAATAAACATACGTGTGCATGTGTCTTTATAGCAGCATGATTTATAATCCTTTGGGTATATACCCAGTAATGGGATGGCTGGGTCATATGGTACTTCTAGTTCTAGATCCTTGAAGAAAGCTCAGTCCCTTTTAAGGGCTCACCTGATTAGGTCAGGCTCACCAAGGATAATCTCCCTATCTTAAAGTCGACTGATTTGTGACCTTAATTACATCTGCAAAATCTCTTCACTATATGGAGATATATATATATGTACCTATCTATACTCACATATATCTCAATTATATAATACATACTAATATACTAATATGTACTATGTATAATATACAGTAATAATATGTACTAATATCCTTATATATATAATATATAATTTGATATATGTACTAATATATCTAATATATATCTATCATATAATATATGTTATGTTATATATTAGTGTTTACTTTCATTAACTGAGAGAAGATATAGGTACACTTCGGCTGGGAATTTGGGGAACTATCTTAGAATTTTGCCTACCATATAGTGCTAATATATGCTTAAAACTTTTCAGTGGATGCACTTCGCCAACTGAATAAAGCCCATGTTCCTTAGCATGGCATCTAATACTGCATAACCTGGCCTATGTAACCACACTTGTCTCTAATTACTTATTTCACTACACTATATGTGCACCAATTTGTTCATATTTTTGTGACTTTGTATACTATTTTGTTTCTTTATTTTGAGCTTTAGCTAATGCTATTTCCTGTGCTTAGAATGCCTTTCCTATCTGTAGTCATATGAAAAACTGTTTATGACCCGGCACAGCTTCAACTCCTCTAGGGACCTTTCTCTGGATTTATTCATTCACTAAGCAAATATTTATTGAGCACCTACTGTGTACTGTCCTAGGCACTGGACATGCAGTAGTTAATCTGACGATGTTACTCTGTCTTGCAGAGTTCACCTTTTAGTTGGGAAAACAAGCAAAACACAAAAATAACTATACAATTTGTCAAATGGTGATAGTGCTATGAAAAAGAATAAAACAAAATGAAGAAAGAGGCAGAAAGTGATGGGCAAGTTGTCATTTTATAAACTATCGACCTGTAATGCTTCTGTCATAGGTGACATTTAAGCAGAGACCTGAAGGAAGGCAGAGAGTAAACAATGTAGAAATATAAGGCAGAGCCTCGGGGGCTTTGCCATTGCTGTTTCATTTTTTCTCCATTATTTGCTGAATGGATGAATGGGAAAGGGGGTGCAGGGAGTATTCTAGGCAGAAGGAACAGGAAGGGTAAAGGCTCTGAGGTAGGAAGTCCTTCAGTGCTCAGCTAATGAACATTAGGGATATATATTGATTTAGTACTGTCATTAGAGCTAACACTAGAAAGCTCTCATGGTACAACTCTAGGGAATAATAAAGTACACTCGTCCACCTTCTTTCTCTCTTTTCCTCTCTTTCTGGTTCCACCAGCCAGTATCAGATTTGTTTTCTTTCTTTGCTCTGAGACTTTTTCTGCTTACTTACAGCATCTATTGTTTCATGATTTTGAATTTCATATGCCTTGCCATGAACCCAACTCTGCTTCATGGTGCTTTTTCTTCAGCTTTAATTTATACTACCAACTGGTATAGTCTGCCTGCATAATTTAATTCAAATTTAGGAGACAAAGAACTTAGTTGTCCCAGCTCATCTTTTTTTTTTTTTTTTTTTTTTTGAGATGGAGTTTCACTCTTCTTGCCCAGGCTGGAGTGCAATGGTGCCATTTCAGCTCATTGCAACCTCCACCTCCTGGGTTCAAGTGATTCTCCTGCCTTAGCCTCCCGAGTAGCTGGGATTATAGAAATGCGCTACCACACCTGGCTAATTTTGTATTTTTAGTAGAGACAGGGTTTCACCATATTGGTAAGGCTGGTCTCAAACCCCTGACCTCAGATGATCTGCCTACCTTGGCCTCCCAAAGTGCTGGGATTACAGGCATAAGCCACCGTGCCTGGCCCTCATCTTTCTTTTAATACCAGCAAGCCAAAGAATTAACTTGGCTCAGATGGTGACATTAGTGTAATTACCTGAAGCTTGGATGAGGGTGAGAGGAGGGAAGAAAATAAAAGGAATTGTGTGTTTAAAATGTGGCTGCTTAGCTATCAGGGTTTAGAGTGGACAAAAGTTCCCTCAAAAGACAGTTTGGTGAGCAGACACCAAATGACTTCTCTAATTCAGGAAATGAGACACATTCTTGAGGAAGATTGAAGGTTTACTGGGGAGCTTAACTTTATCAGCACTAAGAACAAAGAATCAAGAGTAGCTTGTGAAAAAAAAATGGAACCAATATTCAAGAGTGCAGCAAAGACAAGTTTGGAACAGGAGAAGGCAGTGAGAAGTTGGGGAAGAAGTCTAAGAAATATCACCAATGGAGGCTGATCTGTTTCTTTTCAGAGGCTAGTATCTGCCAATACTTTATTGAGCAATGAAGGAAATAGGGCAAATTCTCAAGGCCATATACATATAAAGAGATGTGTTAGACTAATCCAAGAGAAAAACTGCAGGGAAGCCGAGTGTTAGTACAATGACAGTTAGTATGTTCTGGCCCTCATTCACTGAAGACTTACTTGGTGCCAGGCACTGTCATAGATATCAGGAGTAGGGCAATCCTTCCCTGCCTTTGACACTCCCTGTCCCCCTTCCCTGATTTATCTTTGTTGCTCACCCGTTTAGCTTTCTGAAATACTACTGATTACACTTATTAATGTTTTATGTCACCCATCAAATCTAAGTTCCATGGACTCTAAGCTCCATGGGGACGAGACGTTTTCTGTTTTGTTCAGTGTCGTGTTTGCAGCATCTAGAAAATGCCTTGTTCAGTCATTACTTGTTGAACAAATGAATGACTTGCATTATTTTTCTGAGTTACTTGCACAGAAATGAAGAGAGATCACATTTATGTCAAAAGGTGTCTGAAAACTAAATGATAATTACATGAATGTTATTGCACATGTAGGAGCAGCACTTAAGACAAATTTTTTTCAGTAAATTAAAGGAAAACAACTACACTCAAAGGTAAAGATGTAGTCACTGGCCCACTTAAGTGATTCAGTCAAGACTTGCTGGCCTGCCATGAAAATCTGGACATGAACCAGTGCCTTTCAATATTCACTTCCTTTTCCCTCACTGAAAGGGAATTTGTTTTTAGCCCCTAAAATCTCAGTGGCTTAACTCAATACAACATATGCAATGCTGGGTTGCAGGAGGTTGCCGGAGGTCCTGTTCTTGTGAAGCTGCTCCAGCAGAGTCCATCTTTCTGAATAGAGATGTCCATGTGGACCTGATCCCCTGAGGCCCATTAAGCAAGATAAGCAAGTGCCCCTATCTTCTAAAGACAACAGATTCTGGCTTAAAAAAAAAAAAAGTCTTATTATGAAGGAAATTCCATCATATCAGCCCAGCCACTGACCTTGAACACTCAGGCCTTGCAGGAGGAGCTGTGCACAGTGTCAACAGGCCCAGTTTTTATAAATTCACCCTGTTCCTCATGGTGAATTTATAAATTCCTCATGGAGCAGGGTGAATTTATAAAATGTTTGCAGGCAGTGGTTGTAAAAGTAGGCAGTGCCAGGAAACAAGACATTTCCTGTTTTTCTCAAATTTGTAAAATTATAATTTCTGGGTAGACTAATTGACAAATTGGCTCATATAAGGAAAAGGAGTTTATTCATATGAGAATATTAAGAAAGAATATTAAGCATTATAAAATAACATTCTTTTTCATTATTATAAATATATGCCCATTATACATTTTTAAAAGAAAATACAGAAATGCATACGGAACACAATTCAGCAACAAGGACTCAAAAATATTTTCACTCACTTGTTTTTCGCAAGGCAGAATGGTAGGTGCTAGGGATACAGCAGCGAGGAAAACATAGACTTCTTGCCCCCATGGAGTACTATTCAGAGATCATAACTGTTAAACAGTTAAACATGAAATTGAAATCAGTGTCTTTTGACTTGACTCCTGATTGTAAAGAACAGGGACCTTCTTTTATTTGCACACACACATTTAACTTTAGGACATTGAGGCAAATGGGCACAGCCATAGCTTACAGCTGCTTTGGGTGTAGCCTATTCCCAAATCAAAGTCACTCTCAGAGTGCATCAGACCTTCCAAATCAAGACACATCCATTGGACTGATATCATAGGTTATAAAAAGCAAATAAACAGCTGCATCCGCAACATAATTTTTACTAAATTAACATAATTCGTAGCTATATTTCAAATGTGTGGATGCCACCCATAGAAAATAAGCAGGCAAGTGAATCCTCTCAGTTTATTATAAAGTTTAATATTAAGCTGAATTCTTGACTAATGGTAAAACTAACATTGACATTAGCTAGATTCCAACTTTCAGACAAAACAAATAGGTTTCACAGAGATCAGAGTTCAAGCTCAGCCGAAAGCAGGGGAATCTCCTGTATAAAAGTTGGTAACATAACTCTTCCTTACTCTATGAATTCTGTCATAATGCTTTCTGTTACACTCTCATTTATTTGGTGGTTGGTACTAGAACTTCTCAATTCTTATCAGGTCAAGTAGAGTCCAGATATAGACCAAATGTAATAATAAATTAACGTGGATCAACTTTTGTTTTTATTTTTTGAACTATTTATATGCATATACTAATATTAACAGATAAATTGTAACGTTAGAAAGAGAATGCTAAGAAGAAAAGAATGGCTGTGTTGTCATGTCTTCTTTGTATTTTTAGCTTTTCTCTAAGACTTTAAGTCAAGAGAATCATTAAATACATTGGGGAATGGGAATTAGAAGGTAGGTGATTCAGGGAAACTAAATATCAGGTTGGAGACACCTTTGGCAGTGAGGACACCTAAATACCAGGTTCCAGATCCACAGTGCTGACTCATTCTCTGAGTTTCTTAGCTGAGTTGTTTTTTTTTTTTTTTCCCAGAGCCTAAATGGATTGTTCTCCATCAAGAGCTGAATTCTACCTCAATCTGTCTTTAGCTATCGAGTGAATTTTCATGGCTCAGAAATCATCTTTTAAAAATTATGATTATGAATTAAATGCTAGGGATGCTCAAAAAGAGTGGACTGTCTATTCAGAATATTGAGGATTGGAAGGAGTGTTACTTGAATTACTGGGATGTACATTTTCCTGGCGTTGCGCAACTGGGCTTTGCATCCGCTGAGTGTCTGCCCTTCTCCAGAAGAGGCTGCCTTTCTCTGACAGTGGGAAGGCGTTTCCTTGCCTGTGAATATGACTGAGGATGAAGTATATTAAGATGTTCAGGCTCACCTGGTGTCATTTATGAAGGAGTCAGCTGCCCACATTCTGAAGACTTAAAGTGGCACTCCTGGAAGTAGCAGCTGGTATGCATGTGGCTGCTAAACACTGACATCAGCCTAAACTGCAAAAATAGAAAGTACCAACACCAAACATTAGCTTCGCATTTGGATGGAGGGCACAGTTATCACTTCTCTTTAAGGCTGATTAATTATACAATTTACATGTAGCAATCACTTGTAAATTATAAGCAGCAGGCAACAGATGATACTGTAATTGTCTGCTCAATAGTAATTTTTAGAGAGAGGCTTTCAAAATAGAATTGGTTTATCAAACAGTGTAATTAAATAGGCTTCAAAAAGAAAATATTTAAACTCTTCTTATGCCCTACTTTACCCTTTCCTATCTGGCCGAGGGAAGTCCTTTCTTAGGGGTTGTAACTACTGATTTCCAAGTGGATGCCAATGTTGTCTTTTGATGTAACATGACTTTATAGGTGCTACATGATATGCAAAAATGACCTTAGTGTTTTCCAAATCTAGTCAGTTTTTAAATTTTTCTTTTTTATGTCATCTATGTTTTTAAAATCATAGAAACTTAAAAAGAGAATTGAGGGAAATCTCATCCAAGGAAAAATCTTATCAGGGGTCGTGAACCAGTAAAACTTTATGCCAATCAAACATCAAAAATAATTACCAACATAACAACAGCAACAAAGCCAAACACGTTTCCATGCTAGCCAACCAACCAAAATGTATCAATACTACAATATGTAAAATTCCTACAGGTTAAATTTATACAGTATTTTGATAAGCTGATTCAAATTTTGTATTTAACTATGAGAATGAAATAAAACCATAACAGCAAACAAAATTATATTTCTTCTGTACTCGACACTCACCCTGAGAAAAACAGCATCTTTAAAAAAAAAAACGACTTGAGTGTAGATGGTGAAGAAATGTATAGTTTTCTTGTGACTTAACAGCATTCTAACCTGTAATGTGTTAGAGATGCAAAATGTTTTATGATTATGAGTTAACATTATTACCTAAGACTGTTTTGAGTTAAACTGGAATGCAGTATCAGCAGCTGGCAGTGAATGAAGAATATTCACAAACAATTTGTCATGCACTCCACTCCCTGGAATGTTCCATTTTTCTTATGACACATCTACTGTCTTGCCTAGGATGCTCTACACGGACACTGGAAAAAAATAAAGAACGCTGGAACATACCTAGTGATGTTCGAGGTTATTTACAGTTAACAGAATATGCTCTAAATACCCTTTATAAATGAATCAACTCTTTCTTGGGTTTAAAAATAATAGATATCAGTGTGGCATATTGGTGAACAGCAGAGTCTTTGGAGCCAGACAATCTTGGGTTTAGTTTAAATCCTTCCTTTGTCACTACTTATAGTTGATATTAACTAAGTTATTTGAACTTATTAAATGTCAGTTTCCTAATCTAAATAAATATGAATCATACCTGTTTCATAGGGTTTTGCCTAACATAGTAGCTTGCATAAAATCAGCAAGTAAGAATGATTAACTGAGATGATTTCTGGCTATCTATCTACCTGTCTGTTTCTCTCTCTCTCTGTCTCTCTCTCTCTCTCTTTTTCACCGATCTAGGGATATGTGTGTGTAAACATGTGCTTGGCAAGAAGTCAATACAAGATATTGCATAATGGTCTTAGGGCCTTTCTTCTTGCTATTCTCAATCTGTAATTCTTCTCTCCAGATTTTTCAGCTGTCTTGTAAAGTTCTTATTTGCAAGCGACAGAATCCAACTCTGGGTAATGTTAACAGACAAGTAAACGCAGATATTCAGGCTCACCTGGTGTCATTCATGAAGGAGGTAGTGTAAATTTGGTACTCCAGAAAGATACTGCTGGAGGTAGTGTAAATTTGGTATTTCAGAAAGTTGGTAAAACCACTTTAGAAAACTTTTGGCATTGTCTATATTGAATAGATGCAGAGTCTATGATCTAGCAAGTCTATTCGCATTTACACACACCATAGAAAAATGTACATATGTGTACCAAAAGGCATAGATAAGGATGCTTATAGCTGCATTATTTGTAACAGCTTCAAACTGAAAACAGTACAATGTCCATCAATTATGAAATGGATAAATTGTGATATATTCACAGAATGCAATGCTACCCAACAATGAAAGTGAATGAATGAGAGCCATACACAATGGCATGATGAATCTCGGAAACATAATATCAAGGAAAAGATTGCAGATCTGAAGAATAAATCCTGTATAATTTCATTTATGTAAAGTTCAAGAACAGGGGGAGAAAAATGATGGTTTTAGAAATCAGGATAGTGCCTTCCTTTGGCGTAATGACTCATAGGAGATGTGGAAGAGTTTCCACCAACATGGGTCTTGGTTGGCCTTCAGGTTGCTAAGCAGGAAGCCACTTGCCCCAGGGAAGGTAGAGATAGTATCTCTGTCCTCCTTGGCCCAAGAGGTCTGGGAAGGCATAGACTACCTTGCTTGGAGATATGAGAGGAAAGTCAGTCCCGCTAAGGGACATGATTGCTTGTCCTGAAACATGCCCTATGTGTGCTTTTTAAATTTTTACCTCTCATAATACAATTTCAAATAAAAATGTCACTGGCATTCATCCTCTCTTCTAAAATAGATCTTTCCATACATTTCTTTTTGTTTCTGAGAGGGAGAAGCTAGCATTTGTGTGGTACTTTACATTCTAGTTTGAAAGTCATGCTCATATGCTTTATCTCAAGGAGTATTGCTTTGAGAATGAAACTAAAGTCAAGAATGCCTCTACCACTGTGTCTTACCAGAGTGGCCTTTCCCAACAAAACTATGAGTTGATTAGGGTAGTTAAGAGAAATGGTAGTAGGGTTTTTATTTCCTTTTTAAAAAATCAGAAAGGAAAAAAAGTCTCAAACCCAGATCTGGTGCTGAGTTTTGTGCTTTTCAATCCAAATGAAGTTTGGATAATGGATCACACTTTCTAATAAATAAAACAGCTAGTTTAACAATTAAAAAGTAAATGAGGCCAGGCACAGTGGCTCATGCCTGAAATACCAGCACTTTGGAAGGCCAAGGTGGGAGGATTGCTTGAGCCTAGGAGTTTGAGACCAGCCTGGCCAACATAATGAGACTCTGTCTCTACAAAAAGAAAAAAAAAAATTAATAGCTACTTGTGGTGGCACACACCTGTGGTCCCAACTACTTGGGAGGCTGTGGCGGGAGGATCGCTTGAGCTCAGGATGTTGAGGTTGTAGTGAGTCTTGTTTGTGCCAGTGTACTCCAGTGAGAGCAACAGAGTAAGATTCTGTCTCAACGTGAGCACATAATGCTGTGGGATGAACCCTACGGCAGGTGCTGCCCTGGGGACCTCCACATAGGAGTCGTCTCTAGTCTTATTCTAAAGTCAGCCCAGGGAGGGCTCTCATGTTATCAAGAGAAGCACATCTATTGATAGGTCGATAACTGCTTTTGTATAACACTATTTTCATTCCTAAGAATTATAATCATAATCATAATTAAATACCTAAAATAATGTCAATTACATGGACAATATTTTTAGGAGTATTTACTTGTTTGCCCCATTAGACTGGTGATCAAAATGGAAAGGCCTGCTTTTGGCTTATAAATCACTGTCTTACAGGACATGTAATCAGGGAAAACCAAGATCCAGTCATACAGCAGAGGCAATCTTGGGTGCCCCACTGCACCTGCCCGCTCAATTGCAGTCACTGGTTACTCCTGTCTGCTCTATTTCCTACCAAAACCTGATTTTAAGAGTTTATTCTCCCTCCGCCACTTTCTCCTTATTGTGAATAAAAACCAATGTGCCCTCTCTCCCAGGGAATTTTGCACATTAAGCCTTTTGCTAATTATTCATCCCAGAATGAGTGTCTCCCCACACCTCACCATCAAGAAAGTTCAGGTGCAGGTAATCAATGGGTGGGGTATCTTTAACCTTTGCACTTATAATTGCCCCACCTGTCTACTTCCTGGGTGAATTATGCTAATGGATTATCACTCCATTTGGGACGTCATCTACCAACTTGCCCCACTTAATTTCTAGTAACAGAAAATTTTAGGAAGACTAGTTAAGGTCTATAGTTTTTGGAAATGTTTCTACTATATACGCTTCTTAGAAATATTAGCGTAATTCTGAGCAATCTTTTAGTTTCAAAGAGATTAAGGTATCTTCCACACTACTGTGTTCTGAGCTGTTTATCTTACAAGAATTAGTAAAAAAATGAATCCAAGAGTCACTATAAGAAAGATGTAAGATTATCAGCCAAAATTCATATGCTTGTGAAACAGAGAAAACCCTGAAAATGGGAGAACAAAGGCTTATTCTCTTTTCCTTAAAAGTTGCATGTAACTATAACGATGCATGGATATTTCTTGTTTTTTATTATTTTAGCATTTCATAAAATTTATGCGAATATTGATTGATTTAATCTTTGAGAACAGAAATTCTGTTTGTCCGTATAGTATCAGAATCCAAAGCTTAACTTCAGCCTGTAGTTATTCACAGGTGCATGGACCACATGAAGCGCCCGAGTTTTTAGACAGATTGTTTTTGGTGATTTTGGAATCCGATTTGATTATCTCTGTCACTTGTATTTTACCTGAGCTCCTGATTTAGGAAAAGTGCTGCAATGTATCAAGTATGGTTTGTCATAGGACTCTAACATTAAGATACATTTCACCTAGAAGGTCATGAATGCCAAGGCAATTTATATAGACAAACCAGTTTTTAAAACTGAATTTTGCCAGTTAGCCAGTTCCTTTTTCTGAGACAGAGTCTCACTCTGTTACCCAGGCTGGAATGCAGTGGCAGGATCTTGGCTCAGCACAACCTCCACCTCCTAGGTTCAAGTGATTTTCCTGCCTCAGCCTCGTGAGTAGCTGAGACTACAAGCGTGTGCTACCACACCCGGCTAATTTTTGTATTATTAGTAGAGACAGGGTTTTGCCATGTTGGCCAGGTTGGTCCTGAACTCCTGACATCAAGTGATATACCTACCTTGGCTTCCCAAAGTGCTGGGATTACCGGCGTGAGCCACCGTACCTGGCCCACTGTTTTCATTGCTCACCAACGGGATTGGTGATTGTCTTGCCTGTGCTTTGGTATCTAGCAATGCTTTCCCTTTCAACAGGGCTGGCTTCATTAGTTGCAGGGCCCCTTGCAAAATGTAAATGCAGAGCCCTTTGTCCAAAAAGAAGGGAAAAAAATGTCATTCAGCATACTGAAACGTAAAGTGTTTTTTATTCTTCTGTAGTCTCTCTCTCTCAAGTTGTCATGGTGTTTTTTAATTTGCTGTTTGTTGTCATTCTAATAAAAATTAAAATTTGTTAATATGAATTTTATCATTCATCTTTATATTATACAATGTCAGCTTTGAATGGAAATGTAAGAACATTTAATTCATATCCAGAATCACTGAAATTATACAATTTATATTTTGTGGCTTGTACATGCATATGTATTTCATTCTTTCTGGAACAGTGGACATGCTGTACAACTGACTCAACAGTGTTTATTCCACTTCTTGATACACATATATTCTACCAACACTTCCTACTTTTGGCTAATATCGATGAATAAAGAAGGACTAAAAGGAAAAGGACTATATATTTCCTTATTGTTTTTTACCTTCTATGTCATTGTTTTCAGCATAAGTGACTAATACAAGAAAATAACATAAATTAAAAAGTATATGATAAGGTTCCTTGGTTGTGTTTCTTATAACACCACAGCTTTCCTGTTGCACATGAAGCAAGTTCTGGTCAAGTGGAAAGCATGATCTCTTGGAGCTGTCAGCATCCTTGTTTACTCAGTTGAAGGTACAACCTTGTACTTGCTTTGAGTCTCCCTGAACTCCCACACATTGTGGTTTCCCTGGAATTCTATGCTTACAGGCACCGCGCACTGGAATTCTATGCTTACGGACACTGCGCACACTGTATGCAAACGTGGTGGCAAGGAGCAACAGACGTGCACGTGGTGCTCGTTCCCTCTGCTCATGCGCATCCTCCATTGTTCCATCCACCTTCGCTTATAAAACCAAGTTTAAGAATACAGTTACTAGAATTTTTAAATGGCAACAGCATAACATTATACCAAGTGGGGGCCCATCTGAGGACCAAGTTCAGTGCTACTGTGCAGATCAAACATTCATAGAGCTGGCCTTGAATGAACTATTGCAAAGGTAACTTGTTGCCAAAATGTCATCCAGAAGGGCATCCTACTATAATTTATTTATATCTGGATTATTTATTCACACCACCTGTGTACATTTTGTTCTTTTGGCATGGAACAAAAGCAGCACACCTTATTCTAAAAGATGAAACCCTGCATCACCAATCAATATGCAGTTTTTGTGCCTTTGATTTTGTGCCTTTGATTGAATGAAGAAGGCACCTTCATGCTGTTCTTCTTGTATTTTTTTTTTTTTTTTTTGGACCACAAAGACACAAGACTAACATGGATCTGAATACATGTAAAAGATGAAGTGAAGGCATTCACTAAGCACAGGCACAGAGCCACGTCATATGAAAGAAAACTTTAATTTTATTCTATAGTTAGCTGTGGGAAACTGATTCTCCTGAATCTGACCTCTTTGTAAACTCAGATTCCATCATCTTATTTTAGCTCCCAGGATCCTGCCTGATCTCTGGGCTTCCAGCCTCAGACTGTTTTTGTTTTGTTATATATATATATATATATATATTTGAGTTTTGCTCTCTTTGCCCAGGCTGGAATGCAGTGGTGTGATTTCGGCTCACTACAAACTCCACCTCCCAGGTTCAAGCAATTCTCCTGCCTCAGCTTCCCAAGTAGCTGGGATTACAGGCCTGTCCCACCACGCCAGTTAATTTTTGTATTTTTGGTAGAGACGGAGTTTCACCATGTTGGTCAGGATGGTCTCAAACTCCTGACTTCCAGTGATCTGCCCACCTTGGCATCTCAAAAGTTCTGGGATTACAGGTGTGAGCCACTGCACCCAGCCTCAGACTCTTCTAATACATTCCTCAGCATGACACCAATGTGATCCTTATAGGGCACATAGTCTTCCAGACATTCCTTGCCTAAAGTATTTTTCTTGCTCTCCCATATCTTCGTAATTAAGGTCCTTGATAGTTTGGCCCTGCCCAACTCTCCGACTTCCTGCATACCCTATGATCTTTCAATGTGCAATTACTCAAATATGTTTGCTCTCTCTTTCCTTTGAATATGTGTATTTACCCGCTGCCTAAAAATCTTTACCCTCTTCTCTTTGCCTGCCCCTCTCTTACTTGTCTTTTAAGAATTATCTTAGGAATTCATCAATTTCTTTATTTAACTATTCGCTTTTTTACTCAAGAAGTATTTGTTGAGAGCCTGTGATAAGCCAGGTGCTGAGCAAGAGTTTTGGGATATAGTGATGGAAAAGAACAGAAAAGCCCCTGACCCTGGGGAAGCTGAGGGTCATCGGGGGTGGAGACAGATCATATGTGCTTTCTCATGAGAAGTCACACAAATACTTGTACCAAAAAAAAAAAAAAAAAGTTCAAATTAATTAAAATTATGTAAGGGTCACAAAGGAGAAATGTTTTCTGGAATTACAGCATAGAAGCAAGTCAATATAACCCAGTGGAAATTACAGTTGAGCTAAATAGTGAAGGGAAGATTGGATTAATTTAGAAAGGAAAGTGAAGAGTTGGATGCCAGGAGGTGGATGTGTGTTGCTGTTGTTTGTTTGTTTGTTTGTTTGTTTTTGTATTGGAAGAGAGAAGAGCATAAGGAAAGGTTCTGGGGCAAGAGAGAACTTGATATTCAAGGTACTAAAAGGAGGAGGAAAATGGTGCAATACGAATAGAGAGGTAGGAAGAGGCCTGGCCAGGAAGGGCCTTCTAGACCAAAGTGAAATTTTAGTCTGCATCTAAGAGCAGTGGGAAACCTCTGAAGTGTTTGGTTTAAAGAGGAGTACAGAGTGGAAGGATCACACTTCAAAAATTTTTAAAGAACTCTCTCAGTCGTCATATCGAGAACAGATCTGAGAGGAGCAAGAATGGAAAATCTTCCACATTTCCAAGGAAGAGATGTTTATGAGGGAAAGTAGAAAGTGGGAGTTACCACTTCTGTAAAGATTTATTGATTTCCCTAACCCTCACTCCCTCTACCTTCAAGTCTGGGTTAGAGCTTTGTTCCTGTGTTCCAGTGGAACCCTGTGTTTATTTCATTTAATCTACACAACAACCTCTCCCAATGGTCATTAGTAGTATCTCCACTTGGTGTATGAGGAGGTTTAAGGTTTGGAAAGGTGTAGCAACGTGCCCAAGTCTCTGTGAGTAGTAGATGGTGGAGCCAGGACCAATGAGAAGGGGAGATGAAGGCATGAGAAGGAACAGAGGGATAAATCAGTATAATGTATGCATGGGAGACGGTAGAAAATTTTAGCTGTAACAAAAAGTTAAAGTTGAGATAGGAAGACAGGTTAAGGTCAAAATGTACTGCAAAAGGTACACCAAAGAATAATACATTTAAAAGCAGAGCTCAAAAGTGGTGAATGCTCTTTGTGACTTTTGGTTCTGAGCGATACCCTAACCTAAATTAACTGTCTCTCTTTGCCTGTCATCTGCACTCTTACCATGTCCTTCCCTTTTCTTGTAATCCTAGGAAGATTCTGTACTCTTAGGTGCACTTCCTCACTCCTCCACTTCCTAGAAACGTGCCAGTAATCCTTTCTAGCGCCACCTCTATTTCCAACCAATGGATAAGTTCTGATGATTTCTTCAGTCTATCCCCTCCTTTCTAGTCTTTCTGCTACTTTGCTAGTGCCAATATCCAGACATTAGCCTACCTTTCCTGGTTGTGGTACCAGCATCCTAAATAGTTGCCTGGTTTCCAGTCTTTCATCCCCTCAAACGTATCCTCCTCTTCACTAAGGAAATCCACTGAAACATTGTTAAAAGAATTTTGTGGTTCTTGCCTTGTGGTTCTTTCCTGCACCATCTCTCACCATCCTAGTCTCACTTGGGAAGATCTAACAGCACCAGGTTATTTGTGGTTCACAAAAAACTCAGCAGTTATTTTTATTCCATACATCTTTTTTTGCACTCGTGAGATTTCCTCCTCCTCAAACAGCATACATCTCTTTTCATATCCTCAGATCTGCCATCCTCTCCCATCCCACACCACTTCATTGTCACCTAGCTTTTATTCTGTCCCCTTATACTCAGCTCCAGGACCACCTCCTCCTGGAAACCTCCCAGCAACAGGGGGTTCCTCTCCCAGGTGTGTTAGATGCTCCTCCTTTTGGTCCCCCTGCATCTTCTGCATACCTCTAGCCTTAATATGTACCACTTCTTTTAAATATAATTTTTTCACAACTTTCCCCAACTACACTTTGGGGAGCTCCTTGAGGGTAAGGCATAAGATATCCCCAGTGCCTGCTCAGCACAGCCATGCAGAACCCCACCCCTTCAGATGTCTGCATCTGCTTTGTCACTGGTCACTGCAACACCCTCTCCCCAGTTCATTGGAAAACCTTTCCTACACTGACTACCTTCTGCTCTGAAACCTTTTCACCAATATTGAAGCTCCTTTTTTTTTTTTTTTTCCTAGGATGCCTTGTATTTGTTGGTTAGGGCTACCATAACATAGTACCACAGACTGGGGATCTCAAGCAATAGAATTATTTCCCCTCACATTTCTGAAGGCTAAAAGTCTGAGATCAAGGCGTGGGCTGTACTGGTTCCTCCTGAAGCCTTGTGGATGTCTGTTCTTTCCCCAAGTCTTCACACAGTCTTTCTTCTGTACATATCTGTACACTAATCTCCCCTTCTTATGAGGACACCAGTCAAATTGGATTAGGGCCCACCCTAATGACCTCATTTTAATTAATTACCTCTTCAATGATCCTACATCCAAATACAGTCATATTAATATTTGTCATATTCTGAGGTACTGAGAGTAAAGACATATGAACTTGGAGGGAAAATAATTTAACCCATAAAATGCCTCTTATCCATTAATACCTTTTCCCAAATTTGCTGCCAGTCTCAAGCAGTTCCCACTTGCAGAGATGCAGGTTACAGCATCCCTGCCTCCCTCTTCCCCTGTTGTTGAAAGCACTGTTGTGAGCTGTTTGGACCTCATAGTTCTGGGATTTTGTGTATGAAGTTGACCTCCAGTGATATATTGGAACTATGGAAAATTATTTCTTCTTCTATGTGATGCTTTCACATGTCTGAATAGATGACTTCCTATTTTCATTTCCCTTCTTACTTTTCCAAGCGCCTATAGAATACTAGAGTTTATGTCATACAAGTGAATGGACTATCTTGTGCTGTAATATCACATGTCATGGTTTGACATTCCGAAGAGATGTATGAAAGACTGTTGATTGTTTTCAGACAAACAAAGAAGATTGGATCTTCCTTTTTATAAAAAATAAAATAAAATAAAAACAAATTATATACTATACTTTTTATTGCTGAAAAAATGAGCCACAAAGAGGTTACATATCAAGTAAGTGTCAAAGCCAGTTTTCAAATTCAGGTCTTCAGACTACAAGGCCAACAATGTGCTTTTCACTATATCATTATCTTATTTATAAGGTCCTTAGAAGCAGACATAAATGTATTTCATAAGCACTTACTTTTATAAGCCTATGCTTATTTTATTAACTCAATCGGTTACTTTAAAAAAACATTTAAAATATTTGTTCATTGTTGAAGTTTTCATTGTATGTTTTATTTTAAATGAGTTTTAAAAGTATATTTATAATTATGATTTATAATAGAAAAGTATTGGATATGTTTACAATTTAAAAGTAAACATACTCATTTAAACTATTTAATAAACTTGTAACTAATCTATTTTGTACCTTCTGTAATTTTTTTAATTGTTATGATTTTTATTTAAGCATTTAAAAAATAATTTCAACTTTTAGATTCAGGGGTACATGTGCAGGTTTCATACATGGGTGTATTGCATGATGCTGAAGTTTGGGGGTAAAAATGACCTTATCACCCAGGTAATAAGCATAGTATCCCATATGTAGTTTTCCAGCCTCTGCCCTCCTTCCACTCTCCCCACTCTAGTAGTCCCCGATGTCGGTTGTTTCTATCTTTATTTCCATGAGTACCTAATGTTTATCTCCCACTTGTAAGTGAGAACATGTGGTATTTGGTTTTCTGTTCCTGTGTTAATTTGTTTAGGATAATGGCCTCCAGCTACATCCATGTTGCTGCAAAGGACATGATTTCATTCTTTTTATGACTGCGTAGTATTCCATGTTGTATAGGTACCATATTTTCTTTATCCAGACAGCTGTTGACCGGCACCCAAGCTGATCGCATGTCTTTGCTATTGTGAATAATGCTGCAATGAACATATGTGTTCATGTGTCTTTTTAGTAGAATCATTTATTTTCCTTTGGATATAGACTCAGTAAGGGATTACTGGGTCGAATGGTAGTTAGTTCTGTTTTAAGATCTTTGAGAAGTCTCCAATCTGCTTTCCACAGTGGCTGAACTAATTTGCATTCCCAACAACAGTATATAAGCGTTCCCTTTTCCCCACAGCCCTGTCAGCACTTGTTTATTGACTTTTAATAATAGCCATCTGACTGGTGTGAGATGGTATCTCTTTGTGGTTTTGATTTACATTTCTCTGATGATTAGTGATGCTGAACATTTTGTCACATGTTTGTGGGTCACTTGTATGTCTTCTTTTGAGAAGTGTCTGTTCCTGTCTTTTGTCTACTTTTTAATGGGGTTATTCAGTTTTTGATTATTGAATTAAGTTTTTTAAAGATTCTGGGTATTAGACTTCTGTCAGATAGTTTGTGAGTCTTTTCTGTCATTCTGTAGGTTGTCTGTTTACTCTGTTGATAGTTTCATTTGTTGTGCAGAAGCTCTTTAGTTTAATTAGACCCCACTTGTCAAGTTTTGCTTTTGTTGCAATTGCTTTTAATGACTTAGTCATGAAGTCTTTGCCAAGGTCAATGTCCAGAATGGTGTTTACTAGGTTTTCTTCTAGGATTCTTATAGTTTGGGGTCTTACATTTAAATATTTAACCCATTTTGAGTTTTGTATATGGTGAAAGGTAGGGTCCAGTTTCATTCTTCTGCATATAGCTAGCCAGTTATCCCAGTACCATTTATTGAATAGGGAATCCTTTCCCTATTGCTTATTTTTCTCAATTTTATCCAAGATCAGATGTTCATAGGTGTGCAGCTTTATTTCTGAGTTCTCTGTTCTGTTCCACTGGTCTGTTTATGTTTCTGTTTTTGTACTAATACCATGCTCTTTTGGTTACTGTAGCTGTACATCGTAGTTTGAAGTTGGGTAAGGTGATGCCTCCAGCTTTATTCTTTTTGCTTAGAATTTTCTTGGCTAATCAGGCTCTTGTTTGGTTCCATATGAATTTTAGAATAATTTTTTTCTATTCCTGCAAAAAATGACATTGTTAGTTTGATAGGAATAGTGTTAAATCTGTAGATTGCTTTGGGCAGTATGGCCATTTTAATAGTATTGATTCTTGAAACCCATAAGCATGGAATGTTTTTCCATTTATTTGTGCCATCCATGATTTATTTCAGCAGTGTTTTGTAGTTCTCCTTGTAGAGATCTTTCACCACCTTGGTTAGATGTATTCCTAGGTATTTTATTATTTTTTATGGCTATTGTAAATGGGATTGTGTTCTTGATCTGGCTCTCAGCTTGAACATTATTGGTGTATAGAAATGCTACTGATTTTTGTACATCCATTTTGTAGCCTAAAATTTTACTGAAGTCACTTATCAGTTGTAGAAGCCTTTTGGTAGAGTCTTCAGGTTTTTCTAGGCATAGAACCATATTGTCAGCAAAGAGAGAGAATTTGACTTGTTCTTTTCCTATTTGTATACCTTTTATTTCTTTATATTGTCTGATTTCTCTGATTAGGATTTCCAGTACTATGTTGAAAAAGAGTGGTGAGAGTGGGCATCCTTGTCCTGTTCCTGTTCCTGAAGGGAATACTTCTAGCTTATTTACGTTTCTATAAATTGTTATATTAATTATAAAAAATATTTTTATATAAAATTCTTATAAAATTAGCAAAGAGCTAAGTTACAGTACTTAGAAAATATTTGCTGATTGACAGTAGGGGAGGAAATCTATTTATTACATTATAATAGAGATTCACTGATACCTTGTATTCTACTCTGAAGAAGGCACCAGGGAAGACTAACAAGAGAATGTTTTTTATTAACATGAAAAATAATAGTAGCACTTATTATGTAAGTTTATTTGCTGGTCTGAATTTTAAAGTCCTCCAAACAAGCCTATGATATAGATATTACCCCATTTTACATTTGGGGAAACTGAGGCTTAGCAAGGCTCATTAACTTACTCATGGTCTCAAAGGTAGTAAGCTATGGAGTTGACATATTTCCTACTCCATGCTCACTGTCTCACTGTGACACAAGCTTAAGAAATTACAGGATAGAGACATAGTCAGTGATTACTCATTGAAACCAGGAACATATTGGGTCTAGGCACTTGAAGCCAGTGAAGCCTATAAAAGGGACATTGGTCATCTGACACTGAGTTACTTCACCTCTGTGGTGTTTAGTGTTCTTACTTATAAATACAAGGTTGATGATGGCAGTTCCTCAGGGATTTGCTGTTAAGAAAAAGAGTTGGATGTGTGTGTGTACATACATATGTACTATATCTCTAAATACATATATATAGTACATACTTATGTACTATACCTTTAATATATATACATATATAGTACACGTGTACATATGTATATATACACATATATAGTACATATGTGTATATATTAGAGATAGCTGTATAAACCAGTTCCATCCTTTTGAAAAGCAATAATTGGATAGTAAATAAAAAGAGCCATAAAAATGTCTATATTTTTGGCCTAGAAATCTTATTCTAGAAATATAGAAATATGTTCTATATTCTAGAATTATATTCTAAAGAAATATGTTCTAAAGAATATATTCTAGAAATATATTCTAAAGAAATGACTCAAAAGACAAAAATAAAAGCATATGTAATTACAGGGAGAAAATGGAAATGATAAAAATATATATCAAGATATAAAATACATTATAGTCTATGTTGATGGAACATTTTATAGTTACTAAATATTACAACTCTAGAGACTATGCAACAAGACAAAAATATGTAATATGTGATGCTAAGTGGATACAAGAGGTTAATACAAAGTGGTGTTATAGCTTAAAACACATGCATTTGGATAAAGCCTGGCAGAAAACTCCAAGATATGTGAGTATGGTGAAGGGAATGTGCCGTCTTCTTTCAGAAGTCCCATTAATGTGCAGTGTTTCTTGTTTTAATGTTCTTTGTAATTGTAGCCTTGTGGTAAGTACAGGTGGTGCTGAAGATGCATGAAACATGGGGAAGGAAGGTAACCGCACAAGGGACATTTTAAAAATCAGCATGTAAAACCACCAGGCAACAGAAATTTAAAGGCAAAAATTTAGCAGAACATTCAAGGGAAATGGGTACTGAGGGAGGTGCTGAAGAACACATTAGCAGGTCAGGCTCTAACAAGATCCTGCCAAAATAAACGGAAAACCCAGAATGCTTGTGAGTTTATTCTCCCCTGTGACCTTCTTTCTGCTGGCAAGCCTGTGATAATAGCCCAAAAGGAAGGAAGAAAGTGTAGCAGTATGCACAGTTTACTTAAGTTCATCAAAAACTGTACTCGAGCGTAGAAAAGGGAGGAAGTCTGGTCAAGCCTCAGTGAGTCAACATTTAATCGCCCTCCACCCAGTTCTCCTCCCTTCCCAATGCCGCCTCAGCTTTATGTCTGTCTGTGTGCTTGACCCTTCCAAGGAAGGAACTCCAGCTGTGATGGGAGGGACCAGCGCAAATCCCTGTTGGTTTGTCTCAACAACCAGGTTGAGGGGCCAGAGAGAGCAGGGGCCAGGACAGTGGTGATTATCTACATCACATCCCCTTTTAGGAATTTTCTTTCTCCTCTATTTCCTCTGAGTATTTGAAAGGTCACAGCTCCCTCCATATCCTAGGCCCCAGAAAGAGCTTGTAGCCTTTGAGCAGTGTGAGGAGCAACCAAAGTGCTTTGTCATCAGTTTGTGGAAAGCCCTCTACCGATACAGGGTGCAGTTATTTTTGCTCCTTAAAAAATGAGTGACAGGGTGAGGTTGGAGAGGGGAATGGCAATCTTTAAGGTAGAATCTGCTTCCATCTCAAAACAGAACACACTGTTACTAGCTTTGAGGTGTGGGGAGGAGGGGCAGGCATTGGATGGATGTGAACATCCTTGCTTTATATGGAATATGAAATCAAGACTTCTGCAAGAGGAGGCATTCTTTCTTTCAGAATTATTAGGATAATTTGGGCTGCCTGGTGACTCAGCCTTAAGCAGATGCCACTTGTTCTGATCCCACTGCTCAATCAACTAGCTGAGCTTGCCAGATGATCCTCACATCTTTATTCCTTAAAAACCTTGATTATCGCTTTCCTTTTGCACCAGAAGTTGCGCTTATATTTCAGGCATCAGGATAAACATTGAAGGTAGTAATTACAGGTCAGGCCATAACAACTTCTTTGGTCTCCTTTTAAGGGTCCAATCTGGAAAGGTAACACCAGATACCTTTCATGTAGAGATTTCTGAGAAGTTCTGTCACTTTTTGGAGTTCTGTAGCTCTGAAGTTATTATGGGAAGAAGATAAGGGGACAATTACCCTCATTTTCCAGAGATCTGGAGAGGATGCCTGGTTTGCCTGAGGCTTCAACAACTTTTCTCTAATTCCCTGCTAGTCTCCTTATTCCAAGTTCATCCTCAGCACCCACACCCCCACATTCAGCAAATGGTGAGTTAGTGTGAAACACTGTTAAGTATCAGTCACCCAGACTGTGTGTGTGTGTACATACATATGCACCACATCTCTAATACATATATATACACACACACATAGTACATACAAAACCCTGTAGGTGGGAAAAGCCTGAAATGAGGATGGGGGATAGGAAAAGGGAAATGCTATTTAATAATAACTATATGTCCCTCATTGCTCTGTGTTTTGCCTATGAACCCACTGTTTCAGAAGTTCCCTTTTATGTGTGGCCCCGACTTATGTTTTCCCACCAAGTAAATAATGTGTAAGTAAGAAATCTATGCTTTGCAACTGCTGGGTTGTTTTGGTCTTAGGTATACCCAGTGTAAATGTATCAGGGGAATGTTTGGTCTAAAGAAAATCAGGCTGCATAACACCCTAAGAAAACTAGTTACATGTTGCCATAGCAACTGGAGGAGCCTCAGAGTAAAGGGCAGAGTTCTTCAGATTCATCTACTGCCTCTGCAGATTGACTTCCTTGAAACAGAATCATGTTTCACAATCATCAATACTGAACAGTTATTTTCATTTTTTAAAAGTTACAACCTTAAGTTGATATATTTTGGCTTTTTCTCTGGTGCCATTCAGTATCTTTTTATCTTTGGAAGGCGGGAGTTGGTAATGGTATCCTTTGAAACTTTCATTCGTGCATTCCCTAATATTGTTGGGACCTGTGCCAGTGGGGTTTGATGGTAATCACTCTTTGATGGCTGGAACATGACCTGTGAAATGAGTTGCTAGTCTCACTTTAACTCCTAATGGACAGAAATCCACATCCCTCAGGACCCAACTATAACCCTTGTTTTCAGACCCTGGGAAGAAGTTAGTGATTTGAATGGCTTCTCCTGAGGGTAAACTATAGGGCCTGTTCCCCAGGAATTATACTTTGCCTTTCTAGACCACAGATATCATTGCAATTAGTCTCAAAATACCCTGCGAGATGTGTGTAAATAACACAAACCACATTTGTAGACAGGGCCACCCTCGTTGAGAGTACAAGTAATTTGCCTTAGGGGAAGAGGGGAAGATAATTAGTAACAGCAGGAGTAGAGATTCCAGAGGGTCATACTCCATTCCTTGCTAAGTCCACAGGAAAAAAAAAAGTCTTCCTTTTACTCAAGAAACAAGCCAATTAATGGACAGTGTGGGTGGGGATGGGTCAATATTTGTTAATTTTTGAAGTTCATTTTTAATTAATGGGGTTTATTGGTACCTACTATTAAGTTTTTTCCCCCCCAGTTGCAAGTCTCTTGATGTCTTCTCTACTAAGACTGAAAAAAGTGGGTGAATGTGTGTAGTGAGAATTGGGACTGGAGGTTGGAGAGAGCTGGATCTAGCGGGGTATTTTAGAAATTAGTAAAGATATAAAGAAAAAGATCTGGCTGACAAAAGAAAAAATTAATTGAAAAAGAAGAGCATGCATGTTGTATAAGACCTGTTTTAGATTGTGAAGTATACAAATTGTAACTAAAGCATGAGTTCTGTCCTCTGTAGCTCACATTCACAGCAGATAGTGACAAGTACTCTGTCTTAATCAATTTTCTGCTGCTATAACAGAATACCACAGACTGGGTAATTTATACAGAGAAGCTATTTATTTGGCTCATGGTTCTGGAGGCTGGAAAGTCCAAGACCATAGCACCAGTATCTGGTGAGGGCCCTCCCATAGTGGAAGGTGAGAGGAAATGAGCACATGAGACAGAGAGAAAATGGGAGTTGAACTTATTCTTTTATCAAGAGCCTACTCCAAAGATAACTTAACACATCCCCCTGAATACAGCATTAATCTATTTAGGAGGGGAGAACCCAGATAGACTAGTTACTTCTTAAAGGCTTCATCTCTTAATATTTTTACAATGGTAATTATGTTTCTGACACAGGAACTTATGGGGTGCACATTCAAACCATGGCACACTCCAATAATAGTACCACGGAACTTGGTAGGGAGAAATTTATTCTGACTCTAGTAAGAAGTAGAGAACAATAGTGAAATGTTTCCTAGGGAATTTGAGCTGGGCTTTATAGAACAAGAAGGAATTCACAGGCAGATATTGCAGAAAGGTTATTTTAGGAATCATGAGCAGAACAGCATAAATTGGAGACATTCGTGAAAATAACATGGACCAATGTGACTTGAGATTTAGGGTAAACCATAGGGCAGAATCAAAACTGAAAAAGCAGAGACTCTTTGGGAAGGCTCTAAATAGCAGGTAGAGTACTTTGGAAATTATCCCATATGGCATCAAAGATTTGGAAACCAGAGGGTTACATGAGGTCACTTGTTTGTTTGTTTGTTTGTTTGTTTGCTTTGAGACGGAGTCTTACTCTGTTGCCCAGGCTGGAGTGCAGTGGCACAGTCCCGGCACACTGCAACCTCTGCCTCCTGGTTCAAGCAATTTTCTTGCCTTGGCCTCCCGAGTAGCTGGAATTACACACCTGGCTAATTTTTGTATTTTTAGTAGAGACAGTGTTTCGTTGTGTTGGCCAGGTTGGTTTTGAACTCCTGACCTCAAGTGATCTGCCCACCTTGGCTTCCCAAAGTGCTAGGATTAAATGCATGGGCCACCGTGCCTGGCCAGGTCATTGTTTTTATGCAATGATATATTAGTAAAGTTATTTTTAAAAAGATTCACGTAGTCTGATCCGTGTTCTAGGAAGATATCTTAAGAGGTGAACGTATTCTGAATGTATGTCAACATGTATGTATTAATGCCTTAAAAATGTCATAAATGGTGTCCCTGAACAAGGTTAAATGAGTTTGCACAGACCGCAAACTAAAGAGATCATGCAAAAATGCTGACTCAAATATTTCAAGTGACAACTATCAAGTTGAAATGCTTGAGGCACTGTTGTAACAGGAAAATGGATCCATGCAGCAGGAAAGCCAGCCACATCCCTGAAATTTCCCTTTCTCTGTTTCCTTTCTTGCAGGAACAGCAATGGAAACCTTCCATGTACGGCAGTATAACTCCAGTTTGCTTTCCAAGCCCTCTGATTGAGAAGCCAATAGGCAAAGTAAGAATGAACCTACTTTTATCAGACAGTATGATTCGAGTCAATTGACCGTTATTTCTTTTTGCCTTGAGCTATTTCAGTGAAATAATAAAATTGATCTCAAAAAAGTAACTGATATAATTCAAAGTTTGTACTATTTAGTTGGCCTTAGTAGGACTTTCTCAGGCAAAATGTTGAGCCTGAGAAAACTTTGATCTGAGAGTCCCTGTCCTCAGTGTCTGCCTCCACATCAATTCCAATGACATCCTTCCCATCTTCCTTCACTCTTCTGATCTCTCCACTCTGATTCACCTTCCTCTGCCTATGGAAACTTATAAGAAAGAGGGTGCTTTTAGTCACTGACATCTTCATGTGGAAATCAGCCACAATACTAACTATACAATATTTATCTTTTAAACTATCTTGCTGACTTAAAGACTTTGCCTCTAGAAACTACAGGTATATGCTTGAACTGCTCCTGTTCTGGACCTGCAATCACAGCCGTCAGTCCCATCGGGGAGCATAGCACCCTAAAGGAAGAGTGTGGGGCTCTCTGAAGCCAACCTACCTGACTTCAAGTCACAGGTCTGCCATTCATGGGCTGTGTGACTTGAGCAAGTTCCCTGTTTTTAAAAAAAAAAAAAGATCCAATCAAACAAAAACTCATCATAATGGTATCTGCCTCATGGGGCTGTTACAAAGATAAAATAATTTATTTGTTTATATATATATTTTTGGAGTCAGAGTCTCACTCTGTCGCCTAGGCTGGAGTGCAGTGGTGCGATCTTGGTTCACTGCAACCTCCGCCTCCTGGGTTTAAGCAATTCTCATGCCTCAGCTTCCCAAGTAGCTGGAACTACAGGCATGTGCCATCACACCTGGCTAATTTTTTGTATTTTTAGTAAAGATGGGGTTTCGCCATGTTGTTCAGGCTGGTCTCAAACTCCTGAGCTCAGGCCATCCACCCACCTCAGCCTTCCAAAGTGCTAGGATTACAGACGTGAGCCACCGCGTCCTGCCTAAATAATTTAATATAAATCTACAAGAGCCAGGAATGTTTTAAAAATTTTTTTACCTATTTTGTCCACTATGTATTCAAGCACTCAAGGAGTTATGCAAATGAATTGAATACATGAATAAATGAAAAGCTAACTAGTAAGCTTAGAGAAACTAGATCCCCAATTTGCTTATCTCAAGAAATAGAAGAAGGAGGTGTTGTATTTCAGAAAGAGAAACCAAACTCTGATGAGTAGATCAAGCGTACCTTCCAGGTATACCTTAACAGAAGGACCACAGTGTCCCTGGGATTCTCACCACCTTCCTGTCCTTTGCTATTGCAGTACATCTCCGGACCACATACAATCCAATATCTAGTATGAAACATAGTCACTGCCAGGAAAAGCCGAAAACAAACAAATAAAAATTCTTTACATAGTGTTCCTATAGATATACATGGGTGGAACCAGAGGCAGGGCGTAGGGGGAAGGGGGGCGGGGTTTGCAGTTTTTACAGGAAGTGAATCTGTTTTCCTAGCTAATTCCTGGTAATTTTGCCTTGGCCACAAGTCCTGCCGAGGCAGCTGTATGCGGGGTGTGAAATCCCGGGTGAAGCAGAAGCTGCCTGTCTGCTGTCAGCGAGGCTGACATTTTGCAGGCATAGCAGGGGAGCAACCCAAGTTTCTTAGGACTGTGTTTCTCTACTTTGTGTTTGGTGAGGTCTGCACTTCCCCTCTGCTGACTTCAGTAAGAGGAATATCCTTTCTCCCAAAGATTAAAGCAACCGACCAACAACAAAACACACCCTGGATGTCACCGAATGTGTTGTTAACTGTTCCAATATTCACGGCCTTGCCTCCATGACTGTCCCCTCTAGCCCCTGTATCTTGACATTGTTTATATAGCCTCTAAACATAAACAGATCACCAGCTTGTCTGTGGAGACGGAGAGAAGCCTTTTCAAAGGCAAAGGTCAAAAGTCAATGAATCCCTGAGGGGTCGCTTGACTAAATTTCATTTCAATTCAATATGTGGTCCTGAGTTTACTCCGTGGTTTCCTGGGCATGATGAGGAACAGAAGCAGCAGTATATGGATGTTAGGGAGTGGCTTTTTGAAATGCTTTTCAGAGAGTGGAAGTGAATTTAGTACAGTATAACCATCCATGGTTCCGTGATATTGTCTCTCCGTGTGATTCTCAGGCGCTCCTTCCCCACTGGGGCAGAGTTAGCAGATGGGCTTTCTGTACGGTGTCACCAGGACTGTTCTGGGTTGAGTGAGATCGCTCCCAAAGGACGCTCTGGATCTCTTTTCTCATTGCTCTAGCTTCTGGGCTTAATATACTTGATATAAATTACTCTAATGAATTTATTTTGCAGTCAGCTCTGATATTCATCTACCTGGAGGGGAGAAATGACACTAAAAAATGTAGGCAGAGTCAACCTATAATTATAGGGGCCCATGGAAGGCAGCATTTGGGGTGGATAGTTGAAACCTATGGTTAATCTGCCCAGAATCCAAACTATCTTCCTCACTACCGGGAAATTTTGAATGTAAGACTGAAAGCTGGCTCAAGATGGGATTTTCACCACCCAAACAATGATTCTCCAAGCTGAATCAGGGACCAGCATTTGTTGTTGTTGTTGTGGGGGAAGGGGGAAGGGAGCGTCTTGTGAAAACCCACAATTGGAAAACAGGATTTCAATGAGAGCACGTAATAGAGAACAGTATTTTGGAGCCAACTCAAATCCTACAACCAAATGATAGCTCTTTTCCTTAATGGTTGTGATGAGAGGGTAGGCATAATGGGGAGAAACTCTTGGAGCAGAGAGGAAGAAGCCAGAGAAATCACTCTGGGCAACAGGCAAGCAAGCCTAGAATATGTGGTTATCTACCCGTCAGATAAAGAGAAATCGAGTGTTTTATTTTACATAATTAGAGTCAGTGCCTTTTGAATGAAACATACAAATTTATGTAAATAAGAATGCAAATGTTAAAAATATGTATCTTGGGATTTCCTGGGGATAACCTGGCAGCTTTGTCTTCCTTTCCTTTGCAGCTGCTAAATATTGTGTTGTGAAATCTCCAGCTGAACTTATTCCATCAAATCCCTCAATGTTACAGCTAGAAGACTTTTCTTTGTAATTTATAGGAGATACTCTGGAGGATGAACTAAAACAGAGTAAACTTTAACATATTTGACAGTAAACATGTTACTCCCTAGAGGTTGCACAGGCCAACAATAAATGCAGAAAGAATTGCAGGATTTTAATAAATTAATGGGAGATTCAAAGTAGACTCCTGAAAGGGAATTGGACAATGATGATGAAAATAAAAGCAGGGCTTGAGGGAGATAGGTAACATTAGAGGTTAACGTAAAAAACTACCAGGCTCTCCACAAAATTCTCATTGGTGCTACTGGCAAGATATTGTGCATATCATGCTAAGTTAAAACAACCCAGTAAAATGCCATGAGCTCAGCAAACTGTGCAGGTTTCTCCAGATACACAAGCAGACAACTGTTTTGAATGAGGGGATGCCCATGACCATGACTGCCAACTTGCCTTTCTCAAAATAATTTAGGAGACAGCTTAATCTGATTGACTTGTCCTCAATGCAAAAAAAAGTAATAAATAAAATTATTTTATTTGAGCAGAAGGAAATGGAGAGATCGACTGCTTTGAATGATAGCAGTGTTGTTAAATGAAAGGGTGTCTAAGAAAGTAAACAAGACTCCCTAGGCATTCTGTATTTCTGAGTGAGGGAAAGGGAAACTGAAGGAGCCAGGTGGAAGTAACTGGATAAACAACAGATTAAAAAGAAAGGAACTGGTGAACTTTGAATCAACGAAACATAGATCTGCTTTATTTCAAAGTTGGGAAGCATCCGTGGGAAGAAAAAATTACAGGTGTCCTTTTCATAGATTAATCTTTAGCTTCTTTTACCACCACACAATTTTCCCTAGCAAAGGAATGCTTAGCTAAGCTAATGGGGACCATTTTAAGAGTAGTCATGTAGGTCATCGGCTGTTCAAAATTACTGAACATTATATTATTATGTTATGGCTAGATCTGGATGGATCTAGCCATACAGCACTAATTCCACAGGTGCCTTGGGACATAATATTCATTATTTAGGACTGTCAGTGACCCAAGAAGATGGAGAAGTCAACTCAAAAACTAGTGTATAGACTACTGCTGCTTCCAAAAAGTACTGAAGGTCATGTGTGGAATAATTGGAAGATAATGATTCTTAGCAAAGTAAGCCATGACAACTACTATAGTTGTATAAGAACATGATCTTAGTTTTTCTGTGTAAGTACCCCTGATTCAGCTGGAACTCTTTCTCTATATACATTTAGCTTCTGGTCACTGAGGCAAAATGTATTTAGCCAAGTAATTTTCTTCTGGAGCTTTTTGTGATGAGGTGGAGAAAACCTTCCAGTTCAAGAGTTCGATTTTTTTCCCTAAAATAATGGAAGTTTCAGTTGGGCATATGTCCACCCAGATAAAAAGCACATTTATCCGCCTCCCTTACAGCTAGATGTGGCTGTATGGCTAGATTATGGCCAATGGGATGTGAGTGGACATGATGTATGTAACTTACAGGTCATGCCCTTTGTAAGAAGGCCCTACCCCTCACGTCAGCTGGAATACAGATGTGGTAATAGAAGCTAGACCAGCCACCTGGGACCAAGAGAGAAGGGCAGAGAAACAACATTGAAAAGTTGAGGTTTCTGATTCCATAGAACCCTTGGCTGCTTGTGCTCTGACTGTAATTGCCTAAGACAGAAATACACTTTGATTTGGTTTACGCCACTACTATTTTGGTCATTATTGCTGTGGCAGCAATAATATCTTACTGCACAATTACACAGAGCAGAGAGTAGGCTGCCTGCTCTGTGGGAAGTCACTGAGAGAACCTGGTACAATAAATAGCAGCTAAAGGAATGGAGATGCTAACTTGTTAGCACCCATTTCCCAAATCCAGCCTGGTTGAGAAAGAAGAGACAGAGAAGCTAACTTCTGGCTCGAAGAACATGGTGGTGAGCAGGACTCTGCTTAGCAGAGAGCTCTGTCTTTCAGTTCTGAAGGTAGTAAACCTAGGTATCTAATCTCAAAGAAACTGTCCTTAGACTGAGGCAAACAGATTCTACTGAAACTACTCAAACTCAAGAGTCCATTGTCTATCAAATAATGTTTCTATTGATACTAGCTGTTTGTCCGCCATAGTGAAGTCCATTGCCAATCAAGTAATTCTTCTAGGGATACTTACTGTAGGTAGGAGGTGTCATTAGTTTGGGGATATTCACAAATATTTTCATATCTGTATTTCACGTAATATTCTATTTCATTTTCTGAGGCAGGTTTGGATTCCCTAGGGCAACCATCTTGGGCTCCAGCTTTTGCTATAACTCTATCACACAGGCTTTCTATGGGAACAGTGAATCATTACCTCATACCTCATTCTAGATCCATTCTTTTTTTATTTAACATGAAATAATACTTATTGTTTTGGCTTAATAGATTAACCCTCTAAAAAGGCAACTGTTTCTACTATCATACATTAGAGTCCATGGCAGATTTTTTTCATCCTGCCTTTCCCCTAAATGTCTGAAACCATGATATGTACGTAGTAGGCAGGTAGTGCCTGTCTATTGATGGTGAAATAAATGCAACATTTTAGTTTGTTATTCAGTTAGGTATTTTCATCTTCTTATCCTTGTTCATAATGGTTCTTGAAGTAGTATTCTATGTTAGTGGCTTACTATATTTGACTAAAGACAAATAATTTTTAAAATCAGTATCATCTGTACTGTCTTATAAATGTTAAATAATCAGAGGGAAACCATAGATCTCTTAAATTTAGAGTCCTGGGTTCTCACTACCACACAGGCATAACCTAGGCTGAAGTTTACTACATTAGTTCCATCTGTAGGAGTTCAACTGGGTGAAAAAATAGAGTCTGGTGCATAAAGGTGAGAAGTTTATCCACCTTAACATTCCTAACAGGCAAGATGGCTCTATAAATAGACTCGATAAACTTAGAAGGGTTGTAATGAAATTTACCAAGTGAGCTTAAGCCAATAGCAATTCATTTTTTGTCCTCCTGTAGGGATAAAAATATTTAATGTTAGCTCTCAAAAGCCACAGGAAAAAAATGAAATGTGAACAATTAATATCTGTAGAATATTTATTAGGCTTATAAATTGATTAATTTTAGAAGTATGTAGATGCCTCCCCACTATAAAACTGAGAAACAGTAAACATGCGAAACAGATATCATTCTTGTTCTTCTGATCCTGCTTTATAGCTTATCTTTACAGGTTAAAACATACGGTACAACATGTATGGACTAAATGCACACACACATCACCATATACTAATGTTTAAATATAAATAAATGTTTTGTTAACAGCGTACGCACACGAACACAACACACACTATCCTCAGATCTTTGCTGCTGTGGAATGTGCTGCTATCAAAGGGCACAGAGTCATATTTGTATTACAGAGATATTGTTTATTCTTTCCTTGTCGCAATGTGGTGATACTTTTCCATTAACACCACCCTAATGTCGCTTCCAGAACCCAGCTGAAAAATATCAAGTGGAAATTCTGATGGAAAAATGCTAAGTAGACAGCCTGGTATATTACTGAGGGAGAAAGAAACTTTAATTTGTACCACCTGAGAGCAGTCAAAACACATGACCTAAGGCTGCCATAGGATGCATATACCCTCTTTTCACATAGATAGGAAAAAAAAAAAAAATCACTGAGCTCTGTGAAGCTGCACCACTGAATTATCAGCAGAATTAATACAGAATTAAGGCAGTTTTGCTACCTGCCCAATCTCCTTGTCCTTGAGTTCCTTTTGTTATCTTCCCAGTACTCTCAAGAAAGCCGAAGGAAGCACTCCTTGGAAATATTGCATCCTCAGCTAAAAGCTAGCCAAGCATCCGCTAAGAAATAAACAGACATTGAATACCTACCATGTGTGAGGCAGTGTACTATAAACTGTAATCCAGGGCAATTTGGTATAAATGATAACAGCAATAATAATTATCACAACAATTACTATTGTTTGAGACCTCTGTGCCAAACACTAACATAAATTCTTTATAAGCATTATCTCATTTAATCATCTTACAGATGAAGCCTAGGTGATAAACAACTTGTTCAGAGTCACAAAGCTAATAAATGGTATGGTGGCATTCAGACCCCGGCATGCTGACTCAAGAACCTGTGTCTTAACCACCTGCTACAGAAGTGCTTTTTTATTTGGACAATCTCTTTCCTATTTCTAGTTGAAATATAATCAAAGTTTCCTGAGAGGACACAGAAGGATGCCAAAAAAAGTATGACCTGGCTTATATTATGGGTCACTCTGGCTACAGCTAACCCACCTTAGATTTTCATTTTCTAAAAGGCCCCAGTTATAAATAGCAACCGTGCACAAATGGGAAATAATGTGTGAGCATGCAGCCTTAGGCTGATCCTTTAAAAGCAGTTGCTTTACAAAGAAATTTAAAGGGGGTATGAGCTGCAAAGATGTTACCATGAGGTTACTCAGATCAAAATAGTATTCTTCAAAAGCCATTCCATATATTGAGGTGTCCCAGTTTATCTCCCCTGGGAGAAGGAGGCTTAGTGTCCACCTAATCCATGAGGTTATGCATTTAATTTTCAGAACTTTAACACTTTCAATGAAAAGATTCAAAGTGATATTATTAAATATCATTAAAGTTCAGTTTAATGAAAGAATTACAGTCAAGTCAAGGGTGGAGTTAAAATCTCCACTCACCACTAATACCTGTAAAGTTTTTGCATATAGGCAGCTTGGATGCCTGTTAAAATAAATGAGTACAAATGAGGTGAACAGAGAGCAGATTGCATAAAAGTTTATGGTCTGAACAGTAGGGAGGTAATTAGTGGAGTGATGAACTCCCCAGTTGTGTCTGTGTTTTTAAAGGTCACTTCCTGTATTTCATAAAAGGCGGAGGATTACTTCTAGGCCCTCATAGAACTTTACTTGCACCACTGTGAACATTTATATCAGCCCACCTTATTTTAAGGTTGGTTGATTGCACATCTGTCTTTTGCACTGGCTTGTAATCTCCTTGGCTAGGGGCTGAAGTAGGGCAGGATCGTGCTCTATTCATTAGTGTCCCCAAAGCACCAAGCGCAATTCTTTTTACATCTTAGCTGCTTGTTAAGGAGAGGGAGTGGCAGAAAAACGAAAGGAAAGAAATTCTCACACTGATGAATCCGAGATCCATGTTTTCTGATTACCTGGGTTCAGGTTGCTTTTTATTACATGCCTTCTAAAACCTCTCTAATGAATTCCTTACTGAAAAATTTAACTTTACCTTAAAAGACAGTTGCTTACAGAATGATAACTCTTAAAAGGCTCTATTCATTTGGAAAAGTCAGAAACTACAATTTTTACATTAAGGAGTTTCAAAAAGAATCAGCCATAAGAGATGTTATGTTGAGATTAAAACAAAATAGAAGCTGAGCCCTATGATGTGCGCCTGTAATCCCTGCTATTCAGGAGGCTGAGGTGGGAGGATTGTTTGAAAGCAACCACTGCACTCCAGTCTGGGCAACATGGTGAGACCCCATCTTAAAAAAAAAAAAAAAAAAAAAAAAAAAAAAAAAAAAAAAAAAAAAAAAAAAAAAAAAAAAAAAAAAAAAACAGGGAGAGAGAGAAAAGAGAAAATGAAAATGTTCTCATGCTTTGTGAAAGGAAGTTGTTTCCTTCATTCTCAGCACCACTGAAGGTGATCTTGCCAGGATCAGTAGGAAACCCCTAACTGCCAAACCCAAAGAATACATTCCAATTCTTCTCTGACTTGATCTTCACAGCATTTGACTCAATTGCCCTCTTCTGGAAAGTTGTTCCTCTCTTGGGTTTTGTGAGAGCAGACCATTCTAATTCTCATCTGACCTTCTTGGTCTCTCTTACAACAATACCTGCAATTTTCTGTTACCCAGTGTTCCGTCCCTGGTGCACTTTGTGTTTTTTTTTGTTTTGTTTTTTTGTTTGTTTGTTTGTTTTTGAGACAGAGTTTTGCTTTTATTGCCCAGGCGGAGTGCAATGGCACTCTTGGCACACCACGACCTCTGCCTCCCGGGTTCAAGCAATTCTCCTGCCTCAGCCTCCCGAGTAGCTGTGATTGCAGGCATGCACCACCACACCTGGCCAATTTTGTGTTTTTAGTAGAGACGGGGTTTCCCCATGCTGGTCAGGCTGGTCTCAAACTCCTGACCTCAGGTGATCCGCCTGCCTCGGCCTCCCAAAGTGCTGGTTGTGGTTTTGTTTTTGTTTTTCGTGTTTTTTTTTTTTTGGTAAATCAACTCTCTCTCTTTGAGCAGTTGTCTTTATTCTGTTGGTTCATTTACTCAGCCTGTTCAGAACCAAACTAGTTAGCTTCTCTTTCTCTTCTGCTTCTCGTGCTCTACGAATGTTCTGTTTCTCCCTCAGTGGATGGTCCTGTCTTCTACCCAGCAATTCAGGCCATATGTCTGGGTGTCATCCACAATTCCTTTCTCTCTCATGAATTCAGTTAGCCACCAAACTGAGATGGTGCATGGTCCTTCAATCTCACGGTTTCCTTCCTCATTATGAATTCTCTGTTTATGGCCCTCATCATCTCTCATCTGGACACTGCATACAAGTTGTAAATACGATCAACTTACTTTCTCCACTAAGATGTGGAATGGCATCCATTGGCTTCTGAGTTGGTCCACACCTCTGGATGGCAGAGGGAGACATGTGGGATGTATCTACCCCTCTGGCCTCAGTGCCCACTGCCCATTCCCTCCAATGCTGTACCCCAGTCTCAACTTCACAACTCGGTACTGTTGTTCACACTGCTCCTTCTGCTTGTTCTTGCCTAGTTCCTTTTGCTTTTAAAAAATCTATCTTACAATTCACTTCCGCTCCTTTTCCTCCACTGCTAGAACCTCTGTTCTGGGTTAAAACTGTACCTTGCACTTTCTTTTATTGCAGCATTGCTCTCACTCAGTTGAAATAGCACGTAATTGTCTCCTCTGAGTAATGAGTGTGTCTCTAATCTTTGCCTTGAATATGTGGCACATACTAGGCATGGCATGGTCCAGAAATCCTGCTTGTGCCTGTGAATACCTTGTCTATTCATGTCACCACGTACTCAGAATGCAGAGCTCATTCAAACCTAGAATTCAGAACTCTTCTTCTCACTTGTGTATTTTTTCATTCTCCAGCCAGAGCACCAGACTCTTAACTTCATTAATGAGGAAAATAAAGCACTTCTTTTTCTTACAGATGATTAATGCCTCTTACTATGCTGAAACTCATCTTAAGGAAAGGAAAGATTTTTATCAGTTGAGACCATAAAGACTCAAGCCTTGGCCAGTGTGAATTCCTCTCTATTAACTGATAACAATGAGATTATTGAGGAAGATAGGCATATTAAACAATTTAGGTGATTCTACCCAATCTATTTTATTAAAGAGAATTGCAATGGGAGTTAGAACTGCCTGCTGTGCCTTTAGTAGGCAAGAGTGATAAACGTGATTAGCACTTCCAGTTGCTGTATGTATAAGGAGAAGGAAAAATGGTTATTGACTCCAGCTTGACTTTTGATATGAGACCAATCACGGAAGAAACCCCGGCTTCCTATGCCTTGAAAATATCTGACCTGTTTAAAGTTAGGCATTCTGGTAGGGGAATGCCAAGTGTGAAAAGATAAGAGCTTTGCACCTAGGAATTTAAATACCACACAAAGAAGAGCTTATTGCATTAAAATTGTAGTTTTGGGTTTTAGTCAAAACTGATCATTACAAAAACAAACTTCAATGATACACTTCTTGAGGATATGAGATACAAAAATTCAAAATCCTCACAAACTTTCATTTCGGCACGGAACACCTCTTACTATGGGGAAACCACATGTATAATGATATAACCAACAAAGTTTTATCCAATGTATTACATGCATATCATTTGATCAATAGTGCTAGGTATTCTGAAACATACTAAAGAAGTTATTCCAGTCTTAAGGAATACAGACAGACTTATTCAGTGCTGGAAGGTCATTTAAATGTCACCTACTCTAACTTCCCATCTGTTTCTTAAATCTGTTCTACAAACATTAGCCAATCCTCTTGTAAATACCTCCAGTGATAGGGAACTTTCTGCCTTGTGAGGCAGCTCATTTCACATTTATACAGATCTTATTATGAATAATAATAAATAAAATTTATTGAGTGCTTACTATGTGTCAGATCCCAAGTTAAGTGCATCTTCAAAAATCCTGTTTAATCTTCATCACAACCTTATAAAATGGTACAGTTATTAATTCCATTTTAGTGGAATTAATGATGAGAAAACTGATGCTTAGCAAGGTTGGGCAGCTTACCCAAGAACACATAGCTGGTAAGTAGAGGACCTGGTTTTGACACCATGGTCTACGTTCATAAACAGTATACAAATGCAGCCTCTCTAACTCAACTTCCTTCCTATGTTGACCTTAAATTTACCTTCTTATAGCTTCCATTCATGGGTCTTGATTTTTAGTGGGCTGACACTAAACTTGTCCAATCCGTTTTCCACATGGTAACTCTTAAATTAGTTGAAGGTAGCTATCTAACCCACTCGACCCTTTCAGTCTTTCTACTGGATTTACAGTTCATTGCCTTCCAATTTTCCTTATGTGAGATGGTTTCTGGGCCCTTCAGCATCATGGTAACTGCCCTCTAGACTGATCTATTTTAGCCTCTACACAATTCACACAGTATAAAATTACTTTTTATGTAGAATTAGTTTTGTTGGAAGAATGGAAACACAAGGTTGAGTCAGATGCTTGTGGTCAATCAAAGTGACTAAATGTTTTGCATGTATGTTGGCAAGCTCTATCTCTGCTTTCCTATATTCACAAGTTGATTTTTTTTTAACTTGAATTTAGAGCTTTGCACTTATCACAGTTATTTTTGTCTTAATTGTGTGGTTTATTATTCTAGAATGCTGAAGTCTTTTAGGATTGAGATTCTGCCATCTGACATTTTTAATATTCCCTTTGTATCCATTAACTTTTGCTATATAGTAAACCACCCCAGACTTAGTGAATTTTCAAAAAGCAACTTTGCTTCTAATTCCATGTGTCAGTAATTAGTTTGGACTCAGCTCAATGTCCTTTTAGACTTAACTGGGCTCACTCATGCATCTGTGGTCAGTTGGGAGCTGGTTGGTCTAGAACAACCTCAGCTGTGATGGCTAGTCTCAGCTCTACATGACCTTTCATTCTCCAACAGGCTAGCCTGGGAAAGGGAGGGAATCCCATGACAGCAAATGAAATAAGAAGGCCCCCTGAGTCCTCAGCTCAGGACAGGCACATCATCACCTGCCCCACACTCTATTGGCCAAAATAAATCCCAAGGCCAGCAACATTGAAGGTTGGAAAAATAAACTCTATCTCTTGATGAAAGAACATTCAAAATCACTTTCCAAGGCCTACATGTAGGAAGACACGAAAATTGTCATTTTTGAAATCTGCCACCCTCTTAGAATCATGTCATTTGTGGATTTGATAAGCACACCACCAAAATTACCCCCTTTAAACGTTCATGGGAATTTCAATTTAATAATGTCTAAAAGTAAAGTCCTATGTCATATCACTTTTGCTTATACAATCTAGTTAGACAACCATTACCAATACATGGTAAACAGTAAAAGAAAAAAATAAATGCTAAATGATAACATTCTGTTTCTAAGAGGTATAATTTCAAGGACAGAAAGATCTGTAAGGGCCACCATCAGGAAAATGCTTCTAGATGAGATTAAACTTGGTTTAGTTTTTTTTTTTTTTTTTTTAAAAAAAGCTAAAATCTGAATTGGAAGAAAGGCATTTAGGTTAGGGATTGGCAAGTGTAAAAGCACACAGGATCAGAGAATGGACAAGAGTTACAAGACTGGAGAGTTAACTCTGAAAAAGAGTGGGAGAAGAAAGCATGGCTAAGTGGTGAGGGATCTATAGTAAGAGAATATGAATTTGAATTTGATTTGGTAAGCAGTAGGGGACTATAGATAGTTCTTGAGCAAAAACATAATGTGATTAAAATTTTTGAAGACTAACCTAGCATTAATTTGAATGGAAATTTTTGGAGTCAGGGAAACCATTCATAATAAGCCTTACGGCTTTGCTCTTCTTTTCTTTTCTTTTCTTTTCTTTTCTTTTCTTTTCTTTTCTCTTCTCTTCTCTTCTCTTCTCTTTTCTTTTTTTCCTGATTGAAGCCAAACATCTGATACTATTTTTCCTAAGGTAGAAAAGAAATGGCCCAAATAATTACTTTCACAATAAGTTTCATTTCTACTAACTTAAGGAGCAGGCACAAAGTGCCAACATTTGGAAACAGGCAAGTGTGTTCTTTTTCTTAAAGAAGGGGAAAAGGAAATGTGACTACTTCTGCTTAAATTTGAGTTGTATGTCATGTGTACAGATTTTTCAAGGTTATTTCCTTCAGTGGCAAAATGATGGTTTGCAGAAATAAAAAGCTGACAGTTTCAAGATTCAAAAACTTAGTGATTCAGCAAAACCTTGAGTAATCACAAGAGTGTTAGTTTTCCATTCTGGTATAGAAGTCCTACTCACTGTAAGAGGACGCAACAGACACCTAATTTTCTCAGCTATTCACTCAGACTGAGTCTTACTGTAGGATCTCTGTAGATAATGAAACCACTCTCTCATCAATGTTCTAATGCCAGGACACTGAGAGCATTGGGAAAATTATTAAATGTTTAGAAAACAGTTTAGGATTCCCCCTAGAAAAACACGAATTTGTCAGAATTCCATCACTAGATGGATGATGTGATAAAGACCATTTTGACTGCTTATCTTCAGACCTTCTTGGGACACATCCTTTCTGGAAGAAATCAATCTAAATCTTCATTTAACTTTGTACACCAAAATGAATTCCAAGAATTGAATGTAAATAAATAAATAAATAAATAAATAAATAAAATTTTGGAAAACATCCTGGTGATTCTTTAATGATATTTTATTAGAGTACGACTTTCTTTGCTTAAAAATGTTGGAGCCCTAGGGTGCTAATGGATCTAGGCAACAATTAATGCCTATTAAAACCATTAGCTCTTTGGGAATTTTGTAAAGGATACATCAGGCTGACGTTGCCAAAATCACTAATTAATTTTAACATTGCTAAACGTGGGACACTCAGAAATTATGTGTCTCATGACATTATGCAATAGGAAGTTTATGACACCACCTATGAAGTATTCTCCGTAAAGATATTAAACCTGAAGCTTATCAAATCCGTAAATCTGACTATGACTTGATTGAAAATTTAGTGATAAAGGAATATAGTAAATGACATCACAAGGATAAATCATCCAAACCCAGAAAGCATAATATTCTTTAGGATTAGTGACCTAGTTTCCTCAACGAATAAATGGCCTGGAATAGAAAAAAGAGGGAGAACTTAAAATAACATACCAACCAAATATAGCACATGGATCCTGTTTTAATACGGATTCAAAAATCCAATTCTGAAATGACATTTTTTAAAAATCAGGAAAAACTGAGCGTGATTGGATATCAGACATGAAGGAATTACTGTTAATGTTGATGAGTGTGTTTATTGTATTTTAGAAGCTCTTATCCACTAGAGACATACTCTGACGTATTTATATATGGCATAACATTATATCTGAGATTTACTTTGAAATGCTTCAGCAAAAGAACCCTGGGGAAAGGGGAGAGAATTGATGAAAGAAGAATTGCAGAGTGTTGATAGTTATCGTGCCAAGTAGTAAGACATGTGGGTTTGTTATAATATTCCTGCTTCTTTTGTGTATGTTTGGAAATGCCCATTCAAATTATTTCAAAGTCATTGGAAAAAATCACAAAGGAAAAGGTCAATATGTTCTATTTAAATGAAATTAAGAACTTCTATGCCTTCTTAAACAGCAAGCTGAGGCAAATATTAGTTACAAATATGGCAGACAAGGAATTAACATCTGTTTTTCTACACATACATGCATATGCATATACATGCAGGTTGATAGGAAAAATACTCAGCGTCCAATAGCTAAGTGATATAAACATAGAATTCAGAAGAGGAAATGTAAATTGCTTAAAATGTCAATTTTTTAAAATGTCCTTTTAGAAATAATCATTAAAAAGCAAGCTGAATTATTTAGCACTGCTAAAGCAAGCTGTCCTCCAGAACATCTATGCCTATTTTGTCCTGGAAAACAGTTATTTCCTATGATCAATGAGAAATTTTTGAAAATAGTAGCCTTCTTATTAAATGCCAAAAAAGTGCCGTGTGCTGTACAGTAAGGACTATTTTGGGAAAGTCTTTCTAACACTTCTTCAGTGCTGATAAAATCCCAGCCAAGAATTTCTGCTGGGGCTGGAGAGATAGTGTTTCAGATGAACTCAGGGAGTGGGTTATGACAAGGAAGGGCTTCACAGGGTGTTTCTAGGGGTGATGACAATGTTCTTCTTAATTTGGTTGATAGCCATATGGGTGTTCCTTTATAACTACTTATTAAACTATACATACAGATTTTATGCCCTTTTTGGTAAATGCATTTTATTTTATAATACAACTTTTTTTTTTTTAGAGTAAACTTCGACAAGTGTGGTCACCCTTGAGTTGAGTTGCTTTATGTGGTGATTGGCTCCAAATCACCTCAAGTGACCAAAGTGGATATAACTGCTTTAGAATAGAGTCCAGCATAACAGTAGGGTGGGAGCTCAATAATGGTAGAAGCTATTTCCCGAGAGGAACTCTTAACTCATGTTTGGCTATTTGGTTTCCCCAGAGGCATTACTGGCTGTTGCAGGGGTGTCCAGTTCTGGAACTACCCTAAAATATAGTACTCCGGGAATACTAGTACTAGTAGATAGTACTGCAAGAATTCTCTGAGAAGGTTTTTTTTTTTTTTCAAAAAATCACATCCATATGGGATGTTTTTAAGGACCAGAAGAACTCCATATGTATGATAAATTAAGATACTGTCCTCAGAATTTCTACGAATGGACACACTCTGAGATGGCTTTCTAATGGTGAAGATGGATTTATTCTTAACTGTTTTAATCTTCCTACCTAGCTCTTCCAGGGGAAGATGGGAGGCTTGAATAAAACAGTGGATGATTAGATTAAGCTATGATATTCAAAAATCAACCAAGTTCCTTCTCTAACATTAACTTTCGGCTCTATGATTCTGGTGCAATTTGTAATTGATATGTCCAGAAGGCTTGCGTGCTAAGCAATCATATCTGGTCAAGATCAAATCCTATTCTTAGTATCAAGTGCTCAACAATAATTTGTTGACTATTGTCATGCAAAAAAAAAAATATAAAAACAACCCAAGAATACCAAGGAAAGATGTTACCATTTGTTGATAAAATTGTGGAGATAATCTATTTTAAAGTTGTTTTTAGAAAACCTACTAAATGTCTCAGACAAATAGGAAAATATAAATATAATAATAATTAATCTTTAATGGCTTCTAATAATTAAGTACTTCCTTTATCATTTAGAATAAGTAACTAAGGCTTTTCATGAAACCGTACAGCTCTCATTATGTTCTATAATTTTCTCTTCCCACTTCTTTTCCTAATCTCCACCAACTTTATCAACTTACCTGGGACCAGGGTGGTATATTTTATCTTCAAGAAAGTCTCTTCCAGGGACAAGAGATTTAATCTTTAAGTTTCATCCATGAGTTTGGAATGTTAATTAATGACAAATAGAAATGTCATTTGATTATTTACAATAGAATTTGGATGTCTTTTCTTGTTTTTTTTTTTTTTTTTTTTTTTTTTAAACTCTTTTTCTGATTATGGAAGTAATACTTTATTTTTCCTCATTATGGGTAATTTGGAAAAATCAGGGAATGTCAAAAAGGAAACGAAAATTTCCACAATCCAAAGACAACCATAGTTAATATTTTGTTGTATTTTCTTTCCATGTGTGCACGCATTTGTGTTATATAACTTAGATAATTCAGCGTATGTAGTTCGTCTTTGCTAGTTCATGCACCTTATTCATTTTAGCTTCATATTTTCATGAGCATTTTACAATGTCACTAAATAGATTTCAAATATCTCAATTTTAATAACTAATATTTGAGTGTATTACTATAGCTTAAGTTATTTTTACCAACAACCAATTCTGGACATTTTGGTAGTTTCTAATTTTTGTCATTATAAATAATGTTAAAATAAATGATGAACATACTTATATGTAGATCTGTGTATGTTTCTCTGATTACTTCCTTACAATTATTCCTAGAAATGAATAACAAAGGTTAGAAATAAAATTTTATAATATGTATTACCTAATTAGTTTTTGAAAGTATATTCAGTCTATGTTTTTACTAGCAATATTTAAGAATGCCAATCTCATTATACCTCCATCAGCACTGAATATTATAATTTCTTTCTTTTTTTTTTTTTGAGACAGAGAAGTCTCACTGTCTTGCTCAGGCTGGAGTGCAGTGGCCCAATCTTGGATCACTGCAACCTCCATCTCCCAGGTTCAAGTGATTCTCCTGCCTCAGCCTCCCTAGTAGCTGGGATTACAGGCACGGGCCACCACGTCCAGCTAGTTTTGGTATTTTTGGTAGAGATGGGGTTTTGCCGTGTTTGTCAGGCTGGTCTTGAGCTCCTGACCTTCAGTAAGCTACATGCCTTGGCCTCCCAAAGTGCTGGGATTACAGCCATGAGCCACTGTGCCCAGCCTGAATATTATAATTTTTAACCTTTGCTAGTTCAATAAATTAAGTCTCATTGTTTTCATTTGCTATTATTTATTTAGTAGTGGGGTTTATTTTTTCCTATGACTGTTTTTTATATGTCTGCATCTGTATAATACATGTTCATTTCCTTGATCCATTCTTCTATTCGAACTTTAGTATTTTAATACTGACTTTAAAAAAATATATGTGACAGGGATAAAAAAGAAATATATTAAATCATATATTTGTTTAATTGTGGAATTGTTTCGTAATCTCTCCACCTTTCCCCTTCTCTCTTTTCTGTTCCTCATTTCTCTGCTCATAAGGGGGAATGTTGAACTCTGCTGATTAGAGTGAGGTGGGGTTGGGAGAGTATAGGCTAAATTGATAAACATAAGAAAAAGCATGGACATATATTTTTAAAAAATTAGATGTGGAAATATAGAGATACCTGATTGGGGGCTGGGGGAATATTTATGAAAACAGCAATAGGTTGGAGCTACTTAGCAGGAGGGATAAGAGGAAGATAAGAAAAAAGCCAGGATGGGCTACAGTTTGGGTACAAGATAATAAGGAGTATGAGCAGCTGCTCTGATTAATGAGGCTTTGATGAAAGGGATGGGCAAAGAGGATTTTTAATAAATTTTACTGTGTTTCATGCAGTGAAATCTCTTGTTTCCTGCTATTAATACCTCTGCTCCTCCAAACAAAACAAAACAGTCTTTAATAAAGTGTCTGCAATGCTCTTCAAGGTCACGGGATTTCATCTGTGTTTTGTTTGGATGTGTCCTTGGGGTAGGATGGGCCTTACCAGGAGTTTGAAAAGCCCAGGTTTATTATTTAGGTTAAACTCACATAATAAATATAAATAATCCTGTCATATTTTAAAACAAATATTTCCCCTATTGTCTGTTTTATCTTTTAAGGCTTTCATAAAACTTTATGAAGATGATATACATGCAAATGTTTCTCACTGGGCGTAAAAGATGAATTGGTTGAGATTTAAAAAATAGGGTTTTTTAATACTGCTTTAGAGTCTAGGAGGTAGATATAGAAACTTGTCATAGACACTCTAGGAGGTGGATATAGAAACTTATAAAACTTAGACTGAAAAAAAGGTCTCTTCTATCTAGGAAATAATTTTTTTAATCAAATATATAGCATTAGACACACATATAATACAGTGAGGTTTGAGGAACCTTCCCCTGGGCCTCTTCCAGTGACACAGGTAACTTGGGTTAATTCTGTCATAGTCATGCTTCAGTATCTGCAGGGATTGGTAACAGGACCCCTGCAGATAGTAAAAGCTGAGGTCCCTGCTGTATGCTAAAGTCCCTGGTACAAAATGGTGTAGTACAGTCGACCTTCCTATCTCTGAAAAAAGATAAGGCAAAACACTCAATAAAAGAAGACTTCATATTCAGAGATGCCACTGCTCCTTTCATTAAATGGTGGGTAGGCCAGCTGTATCATGCTTCTACTGTATTACACTTTTTGACATCTAAATAAGTATCTATATCTATATATCTCTGTCTCTATATGGTTAAATCTACAGGTGGATGTGTGTGTTTACTGAAGTGACCCAATATCATCACCTTTCTTTACTTCTGATTTTTCTGTGATGTCAGTATTTACATTTAACACTGAAACAATTATGGAATAAATGACTTTGATGTATAGGATGAGGTGAGGATTGAGGTTGATGTTTTCCTCCAGATTTTTTTTTTTTTTTTTTTTTTTTTTTGAGACGGAGTCTCGCTCTGTTGCCCAGGCTTGAGTGCAGTGGCTGGATCTCAGCTCACCGCAAGCTCTGCCTCCCGGGTTTACGCCATTCACCTGCCTCAGCCTCCCGAGTAGCTGGGAATACAGGCACCCGCCACATCGCCCGGCTAGTTTTTTGTATTTTTTTAGTAGAGACGGGGTTTCACCGTGTTAGCCAGGATGCTCTCGATCTCCTGACCTCGTGATCCGCCCATCTCGGCCTCCCAAAGTGCTGGGATCCAGATTTTTTTTTATGTCATCATTGGAAAGTTAATTCATTCCCTGTTAGTTTATGATACCAAGAAAAGAAAAATAGCTCAGAGCAGTCTGAACTGAGATATACAAAATTTATCAGGCCCAGAGACATGAGTATGGGACTTCAGCCCCGTATTCATGCCTGGGGATAATTATTTAAAGCCATTTTTCCTCCTAACTGCCTCACTCATTATCTTCATGTTCCTGGAAATTGTGATACAAAAACCAATATATAGTCAATTAATAGTTTATATTAACTTAATATAAATTCTCGTTAAATACCTTAAGAACTACTACTTCTATTTTCCATAAAAACCCACCTATAACTACCACAAATCAGAGTGTATATTCAAGACAACTTAAATTTATCCATCAGGTGACCATTCTCAAGCTTTAGATGATGATTAAGTATTTAGTTTTTTATAAACTATATAGGGAAACAAGACAGGTATGCCCATTAAGACCACTAAATATGGAGTTTGTTATAGACTCTATATTTAATCATGTTTTCTAGGCCAGGCACAGTGGCTCATGCATGTAATCCCAGCACTTTGAGAGGCCTAGGCGGGTGGGGATCACTTGAGCTCAGGAGTTCGAGCCCAGCTGGGGAACAGGGTGAAACCTGGTCTTTACCAAAAATAAAAAAAATAAAAAAAATAAAAATAAAAAAAATCAGTCCAGTGTGGTGATATGCATCTGTGGTCCCAGCTACTCAGGAGGCTGAGGTAGGAGGATCATTTGAGCCCAGGAGGTGGAGGTTGCAGTGAGTCAAGATTGCACCACTGTACTCCTGCATGGGTGAAAGTGAAACTTTACCTAACACACACACACACACACACACACACACACACACACACACACACATTTTCTAAATCTCGTTATTTATGGTTGACAGTACACAAAACAACTTGTGAATTTTAAATATGTATTTTGAATCTGGTCACCATACTGAACCTTTAAAACATTAATTCTAATGTTTTATTCACTCTCCTGGGCTTTCTAAAGAGATGTATATCTGTATAGCTAGAAATAAAATATCTAGAAAAGAGATAAAATCAATTTCACGTTTTATATTTTGATTGGAAGATTTTCCAGGAAAGTTTTTATAATATTGGAAAATAATAGCCAGCTCATAGCTAATTATGGAACACCAGAGACATTCCTATCTAACTCTGATGTCATTAAGACCACTTTTTATGGCAGACACATTACAGATATCATTTAATATTCTCATTAACTTAGTAAGGGAGGCATCACTAATACAAAATACATTTAACCTTGATTAAATACATAATTCATCAATGATGCTATATTATAGATGAGGAAATCAAAACATGAAATGGTGAGGACCTTGCCAAGGGTTAAACAGGCAGTGGGATTTGAACCCAAGTCTGTGATGTTCTGTGATGTTCTGATCTGTTCAATAGACCTCGTTGCCTATTTGTCCTTCCAGCAAAAGTAAAGCACTCCATTTGGAGTGTAAGTATATTTAAATTTTATAAAATGCTTTTACATACTTCATTTTCTATTCTCTCAGAATTAATGCTTAAGTAGGTCCGCAATACATTTTAAATCATATGAATAAACACAAAAACTTTATGTCACTTACCTTATAGGTGGTTTAGCGACATCACAGTGTCTGTCACCAACTCCCTGAAAAAGACAAGGCAAAGCACTCAAAGACTACTTCCTATTCAGAGATGCCTTTGCCTCTTTAATTAAAACAGTGATTGTGTCTCTGCTGTATTCAATAATACTGAATTGGGGTAATTTTATGAGAGAATTGGTGTGAGTTCAGGGGTTTGGGAGAAACCCAGATTAGAAAGACTAATTGTCCTATCATGTTGAGAAAAAGGAGCTAGTGGAGAATTTTCAAGTTACCATGTGGATAAAATTTGTGTGAGGGAAGGGGATAGAATTTTTTTTTCTTAAGCAATCCAAATTTGCAAAGGACAACATTTGATATCATATTTTGAATGGAGTCTAGATTCCTCATAGCTTGCTGGAGGCTTTACCAAGCATTGGTGATACCATTGCTTGAGCTGATACCATTTCGTCTATGAACTGATACCACTTTGACCTTTCTTAGAAAGATAATAATGGCATTTTATATTCTTTTAATCTTTCTATTAGAAAATGTAGATTTAGAGTTAAGGTGCACGTGTTGTTCCTGTATGCCGAACCTGCTCATCTGAACTTCACAGTGGCCTTTGTCCCGGATTTTCTTGTTCCATGACTAAGATCAGGTTAGGGTGGGGCTATGTCTGAATTATGATGGCATGGGGAAGCTGGAGAATACCCACTGTGCCCTCATAAAAACATTTGTAATGGGTTAAGTTAGGAAAACAGCACTCAAGAGACTTTTTTGAAGTCAGGCTGAATTTCTCCATGTTAAATTCTACTGATTAAGCTGTGTAGTTCTGTGTGTGTGTGTTTGTGTGTCTGTGTGTGTGTGTGTGTGTGTGTGTGTCCTCTTCTGGCAGGTAAAACGATCCTTGAAAGAATGCTGGAGATTTTCCAGAATCCTTTGGGTAACTTCTGGTCTTAGATTTTTTAATACCAGGAATAATTCTAACAGAAATCAGCTTCACTGTCATTCAGGTTCTTTATATAATGTATCCTACTATACATTATTATTTAGCCATTGAAAACTATGCATCTAAACCATATGCAGTAACTTGGGGAAATAGTTTATAATCATCAATAAAATATCTTAATTCAAATTTAAATTGAGTCAGATCTCTTTTGGTTGCCAGTAACATTGACCTAGCTCAGATAAAAGGACTTTTATTTTAAGTATGTTTCAGGAGCCTCATGAGAATCAATGCATAGGAGTCAACAACAGATAGACCTCTTGGAAACTGAATCTGGAAAATTACTAAGCACAAAGGTCTTCTCTCAGGCTACTAGATTTTCCTCTCGAGCCTTCTCCCTGCATGCCTACTCCATATTTCTCGCTCTACCACTTCAACCTCCTCCCCTTAAACGTAATTTTGCTATCATCATAACTTCAGTGTGCACATTGTTCAAAATGTTTTCCTTAGCTTCTATTATATCATGCATCTGCTCATCTCAACCTCATTACTAATTGATTTCATTTCTCAATCTCCCAATTCCAAATTCCTAAATTGAGTGGTCTAGCTCATTTTTTTGTTTGTTTCAGTCAAACCACAACTTCTAGGTCCTTTGTTAGTTAGAATGGACTGTGGTTGTATCCAGTGTCCAGAGAGGTCAGGTCACGTTGGTGTAAGGTATGTACGCCCAGGCTGGAGGAGCCCCAGGTGAACAAAAATGTCTAGTATTTAAATATTATGTAGAAATATGTATAGAAAATAGAATTAGAAAAATAACAGCAGTTGTTTTTAGGTAGTGATTTTACAAAGATTTTTATTTTGTCTAATTTTTCTTTAATGAATCATTTTATAATCACAAACATTGTAAACTTCATGCATAAAAACATGTTTAGAAGAATGATAATGTTAAAACTAAAAGAGACTTCAGGATGATTTAATTCAGCACCACCTCAATTTATAAAAGTTGAAACAAGCCCACATAGATTAAATGACTTGTCCAAAGTCACAGAGCAAGGGAGTGGCCAAGCTATGAGTTTTCCAGCTCTTATTCTGAAAGGATCTCAGCTGCACATGATACTGCCTTGCCTGAACCAAATGAGATAAATGCCTCTGATTGCAAGTCAGAGCCTGTAGGTAGCAGATCTCTGAGCGTGCCATATACCTGTAAACTGTGCTCTACATCTTTAGAGCTTGGAAGTTTGTTAAAATAACACCTTGTTGACTTAAAGCAGAACTCTAATCTCTAGGTTTCATTAAACCATCATTTTGCTATGAGGTACATTTTGTTAAGGGCTTCTATTTATACAGTTCAAATTCAGCTCCGTTTCATGTTAAAATAATACCGACAGGAGAGAAGCAAAAGAAGAATAAGGGAATTTCCAGATGTGAAGTACAGTCTCACTCTGTGCTTGTGTCTGTCTCTCCACTCGGGTGGTTTTGGGTTCCTGCTCTCCAGTGTGTTTCCTCTTGATGGATTAACATGATCTCTTAAGAAAAGAATAAAGTTTTTTGAGGTAAGGGTGAAGTAGAGATTGGGAGGAACATAAAATGAGATCGACATTGTGGAAGAAAAGGAAAGGAAAGGTAGAAGTCTCTTAAGGTTCCATTTGAAAACAGGACTTCAAACTGAAATGAAATACCATCGCTTAAAGAAAAGATTCCTACACAGTTTGAAACTTCTCCAGCTTTTAACCTAAAGCAAACAAAAGCCCTGAGGCATTTAGTCATTTCTGGGCATCAAAATGCTGAAAGATAATTCTGGCTCAAAGGCACTTAGAACACGTAAATTTCCCCTGCATGGAGCCTTAGAGAAGCTGAAAATAGGATTCAGATAGAAGTTCCTGGACTTGATTTTGAGTTTATTTAGTATTTATTTCACCGTTGGTTTAGGAGAGGATAAGCTAATACAATGTATGTCACATGAATGACAGACTCAAGACTGAAGAAGTCTCAGTAGTCTATAATGATAGCTTGAAATATTATGCAAAACAACTTGAGATGAAAATTTTTAAATGTAAATAAATGTAAAGTCCTAAACTCAGAAACAAAAACTAGTCACACAAATAAAGGATAGGCTGATGTTGTGTAACAGTAATTGACATAAAAACATCTTCGAAGTGTCAGTTAATATCAAGCTTAATATAAGTCAAGCATGTACAAGACAATGATCATAGAAAAAAAGTCTAAAATAATTTTTTTTCCGGTTTTAGTATTTCATATTAGAAAAATGGCATAAGCAGACTGGAAGATGCCCAAAATAGGGAGGAGGGCCTGTAAACCATGTCTTAGAGAATATGAATGTTTATTTTGGATGAGGATATTCAGTTTGGGGGAATGAGAGGGAAGGAACACATAATAATATTTTTCAGATATTTGAAGGATCTTCATAAAGTTAGAGGGCTTTTATATAGATACAAAGCATTGAATTTACGGGAGGCAGAATTCACTTCCAAATGAGGAGGATCATTTATATAATGATCAAATCTATGCCCTAACCGGAATGAGTTACCGTGTGACATGGTGTCTTCTCTATTATTAGAAGAGTTTAAGCAGAGGTTAAAGAATGTGTTAGATAATGGTGGGATTTCTTATAAGACTATGATATGACATGTGTATGACTTAACAGTCATTTAAATTGTTTTTTATTCTTTTCCATCATTTATTTGGCAAGATATATCACTGCCTTTACTTAAAGGTAGACATTGGCTAAATTTGGATAATAAAATGACTTAATAACAGCCAATAAACCAGCCTGACCCCATGCATTCCATAAGTAACAAGTTTGCTTATACTTGTGGAAATGCAATGAGACTTGTGAACTCTTTTTTTACAATTCTCTCAACAAACATTTATTGAACATCTACCACATACCAGGCCGGCACTATGGCAGAGTCCAAGACACAAACATGGATTTCCTACAATTCAGGTGTATTTGGGGCTATTACCCAAATAACATGCAGGATGGTATATTCTTAATACTAAAATGAACTTCTGTTTTAAACTTTTCTTGATTTAATGTTACCCCATCTTGTTAGATGCTTTGACATCCTTAGGTGAAAGTTGTTCTTACGTACTTTAGTGAACCATTTGTAACATTTTAGTAACTTTCAGCTGAAACCCTTTAATGTCTGCCAGTTAAGAAAAATGGTTTTCCTACATTCTTTTAAAGTGAAGTAGAAAACAAATGTGTGTGAACAGTATTTGTTACAGGCATCTTCCTCTACCCTGCTGTCTTCCAATATCTAGCAGGTTTATTCAGGTGCTTATACCTAAGTTATCTTTTTATCTTACTAGTTGAGCTAGTGAAATTTCAGTTCTGAAGAAATCTCATATAATTAGAGGCTCTTTGATCTGGAGTACTCCACAGTTAATGTGTGAGCAGATGTTGGCCTGCATTAAGCACTAAGATAAAAAAAGAGTTAAATGGGAGGTTAACTTTGCAGGCTTCAGTGGTATCCAGCTGGTTCTGAATGTCCACTTAGACATGAGGCAATTGGCAAATTAGGTTCCAGTGTTATTTGCTCTTTGATTACTTTGCAACTAGCTGCTTTCTTTCTATGTATGTATGTATGTATGTGTATCTCTCTCTCTTTTTTTTTTTTTTTTGCAAATTACATCAAGTTCTTGCTTTTGTTGTTTAAAGCAATCTCTGAACTTGCATTCAATTTGCTAAATCACCACATTCCCATCTGGGTGTGTAGGTTCAGGGGGTGGAGCTAGGGGAGAAGTCCTTGACCAAATCTATGTTGCTACTCTTGAGCTGAAATGTGATCCTTTTCAGCAAAAGACAAGACAGACTAATTCCCCATATGGAGAAGAGCCAGGCCGCTTAGCAAGCTGGACACGTCTTCACCATTCCTTGTTGCTTAGGGTTGGCTGTCTAATGAATCTGTGTTCTGAGGACTCAAGTATGAGAGCTATGTTCTTAGAAACATTCATAACCACTTTTCTGAATACCCTTCCTCTTAATTCCACAAGACAGCACAGTTGAGGGTCAGTTGCTTTATTTGAGAATATCCAATGACTATTTTAAAATAATCATTATAATCAAATACTCTTTTTGTTTGAACAACATGTATCAGCACTTGAACAGAAGCCACCACTGGTTAAACTCACACTCTATCACCAATGGCACAACTATGGAAAATCAGATAGAGTGCAGTAATAATGGTGAAATAGAGTGTCCCTAGATTATATGACACTTTCCTACTTACCTAATGCAATCTTATAAAATATGGGAAGGATCCCTTTTCAAAGCTGTCTGTTTACATTAATAAAAAGAGAAATATTAGATTTCTTCAGCAGTGGCTGGGATCCAAGAAGAATCACTGGTTTATATCTTTCCAGTCCTGGTGATCCCCAGGCAGAGGTTGGTTGAAATACCCATGCCAAGTGGTGTTAGAGGAGTTCCTTCTAGTGATACTACTCTTTCCTGGTTATGCTGGAAAGAGCACCTTCATAGTCCTCCCTGCTGTTATGTCTGGACCCTGGCTCTTGTATAAGACAGGCTTGTGACTTCATTCACTGCAGCAGAAGTCACATCAGTCTACTCACAGTTCCTTGCAGTATTTAACAGTTATGTCAAAATGAGCAGAGTAAGAGCACACTCAAAAAGATCCATATGACTTTTATTTGTTTTTAAAAGTTTTCATCTAAAGCAGAATAGGGAGGGTGCATGTAAATAACTCTCCAAGAATGACTCTACTTTTTTGGTGTGTAATGGAACATCTTCAGTACTGCTATCCCTACCAGATTGTCCCATCCTTTCAGCTGAGCCCTTGCTCATATCATCCAGCATGATACTATCAACACAGATAAGTTTCAAGGCCACAATTTCTGAAAGTCAGCTGAGGGAACTACAAAATTTATTGCTGGAAATTCCCAGGTACCACTCCTATATGTATGGCGCTGTGATTGTTAACGTGAGGGATGGAGCAAGAAGCACTGATGCTATTTTGTGTACTTATTAAGGAAGTTCTAAAGTCCTGAGAGAGCCAGGTAGGTTCTGGTCTAAAGATTCTTAATCACTTTCTGTGGCTTTACTATAGTGCTGCACCTTTATATTTCTCTCAGATTTTACTCCAGACTATTAGGTGTAGATTCTGGCTAAAACATTTTCTTCTTTTAAATAGTTTTCAGAAGTCTTGCATATAGCATGGTCAAGATAAAATATGCATGTCTAAGGAATTAAAACTGTTCATAGGCCATGAGTATAAATGTCTTGCTTATAAATGATGAATTCTAGGGAGGAAATCATGCTATTGTTTCAAGGGACTCTGATTGTTGTCCTCTTGTAGTTTGGCATGAATCATTCTGAGCTCCTACCAATTAAATGTACATTCTTATTATCATAACAAGATGAACCAGAGGCTTTCAAACATCAAAATATCTGTTGGAGCTGGCATACAATAAACTAAGGTTCACCTTTCCAGATGGTTCTGGACATCAACTTTAGGTATAATATCCCTTCCAACCTCAATAAAGCATTCAACAAAAGACTCCAAAACTTACCATACTTGATGATGAATCTAAATAGGACATTGAAAACCCAAAGGCACTAGCCAGTGAGACTGTATTAAAACATGCAAATGAATTTGCAGATATTAATAATGGTGTTATCTCCAAATTTAGACCAGCCAAATTCACACACCAGTGAGAACCAAACAGGTTTTGCATTAGGGCTGGTCCCCATCTCCTCCCACTTGCAAGTGGAGTCTCGAAGCAGTGTTTCCTCTACCCTGCTGGGTGAACAGAAGCCTAGTGCCCATGTAAGCCCTGAGCTACAGCCTCCCCTAACCTTTATGACCATGGTGACTCTGCCTCCCTGGCCCTCCTACTAGGCCTACTTCCTTTTAACTCTTCAGCCCTACATAACTTTCTCAGCTAGTTTCTATGGGACCGTTTTTCATTGAATTAGGACCTCCTCACTGGTCTCACCTTGGGCTTTCAGGCTTACTGGATAATCCTACCATGGCTACTGAGGGCAGATACCTCAAAATCTGAACAAGATGACCTCTAAGATCCATTTTTTTTTCCTCTGACCACTGAGTCTAGCCCAGATTTTATTGGAGTTACTCACCCTTTCAATACTTGCTTTGATCTAATAATGCTACCCTGCTGTGTAGTAGACTTTTCCAAGGGCCCTGACTTGGTGCTGCTTCAGTCTTTCCTCCTAGGCAAAAGTTTCTATCAGAGCGTGACCTAGGCTAAACTATATATGAAATCTAGAAATGCATTTTATAACACACAGGTAGAGGGTACTTTCCAAGAGCATCAGTGATCTGGAGCATTTTAGATATTCTTACAGATAAGAGACTGCAGAAGGTAGCCATTAACATTCTGTTTGTCGATTCAAGGGCATGTCAAGCTTGAACAAATATGCCTTGCAAAATTTATTAAATTGTAAGCCAGGAGTATGTTGTAAAAGTCACATCACATGGACTTAGTTAATCTTTATTATTCTGTAATGTAAAATATATGAATTGGATCTATTCAGTGGGCATAGAGCCATAGGTCTCAAAAAAATTCACTAATAGCTGTTAAATGATTCTGCTGTAATGAGTGTCAGGAAAAGTTGATTCTTGTTACACTTTTTCAACAATACAAAAAATACTGTATCCCGGGGTCCTTTGCTAAAGTTGGGGGGCTATATAGCCACAATTTTCATTGCTGAAATGTCGGTGTGAACACATAGAATTGGCTTTTTCAGAGAAAAGCTTCCACTTAACCATGTGAGGGGCCTATGAAAATCTCTTGGAAAGGGAAACAGTTCACAGGGAGAATGAATGTTTAGTTAAATCACCTGAAGAGACCAACTGTACAAAGTTACCAACAGATACACTACCTGGTTATTATTTAAGAAAACTGGAGTTTCCAAGTAGGATCTATGCTATTACTTTTGGAACCCACCAATGTTTGAATATTGGAAAAAAATATATTTCGTTTGAAGAAATGATTGGTGGCTGAGCTCTGGAGGTAGTATAATGTAAAGCAGTAGTCCTCAAGTGTTCCAGTGCATGAGAATCACCTAATGGGCTTCTTGCAAATGCAGATATCAGGCCCTACCGTGAGACATTCTGGTTCAGTAGATTTGGAGTGAGGCCCTATAGTCTGTCTGCAAAATAAGTACCCAGGTGATTTTGATGCCAGCTCCATGAAACACTTCTGAAAAAATGAGGAAAGAGCATGGATTTTGATAGTGGACAGAAGTAGACAAATCCTAATTTAGCCACTTATTTGTTTGTAGTCTTAGGCAAGTTCCTGCACTTTCTGAGTCTCAGTGTCCTTATCTGTAAAATGAGGATATAATACTCCCATAGGGTTGTTGTAAATATAGAATAAAGTTTGTATAGAAAGCACATGCAGCATGTAGTAGGTATTTAGTAAATGTTAGCCTTCTACCAAAAAGTTCTGCCAGGGTTTATAAAAAGTAGAATGATAAAATGAGACTTGCAGAGGAACTGTAAGTCTATTATTAGTACATGACTGTGTAGTTTATTGTCCAAACTGGGACACTTTTGAAAATTAAAGGGAGGTTCTAATAATACTTTTTGTTTTTAGAGATGGAGTCTCCTTCTGTTGCCCAGGCTGGAACACAGTGGCATGATCATAGCTCACTGCAGGCTTGAACATGTTGGCTCAAGTGACCCTCTTGCCTCAGCATCCCAAGTATCTGGGACTGCTGGAGCATACTACCATGCCCAGTCTGCCATCAATAATTATGCTAAGGCAGCCAGTATAAACCCAGGACTGTATAGTCACCTTAATTATCGGTAAGATAAAAGATCATATATTTGCATTGACTAAGCTCAATCTACTTGATATAGTTCAGATGATTCCCCCTCTCCAAATCTCATGTTGAAATGTGATCTCTGGTGTTGGAGGTGGGGCCTGGTGTGAGGGTTTTGGGTCATGGGGGTGGATCTCTCATGAATGACTTTGTGCCACCTTTGTGGTAATAAGTGAGTTCTCACCTTGTTAGTTCACATGAGATCTGATTATTTAAAAGAGCCTGGCATCTCTCTTGTTCTGCCTTTTCTTTCTGCCATGAGTAAAAGCTTCCTGAGGCCTCACCAGAAGCAGATTCTGGTGCCATGCTTCTTGTACATTCTGCAGAGCTCTGAACCAAATAAACTTCTTTTCTTGATAAATTATGCAGCTTCGGATATTCCTTTATAGAAACACAAAATGGACTAACACATTACTCTCCATGATTCTTAAACTGAAAGAAGTGCATGTGATCTTTTCAGTTGACTTTGCAAAAGCTTTTCAACTACTCTTGGTAAGCTCCTTGCTGCCAGGGCCTGTCCCTAATGCATTTATACTGTCTCTGCAATGGCTGGTATTGGTACAATGTACTAAACATAGTAGATTCTTGAGAAAAGATTTTTTGAATGACTAAATGGATTATTATCAGCACTTTAGTTTCTGCATCAGTCCAATTATTTTCAAATAACAGATATTCTAAATCAATAACTTCCATTTTCTGTTTTATCTGAAAATTTCCAAAAGCACCAGAATGATGAGGATCATAGCACAATTCTGTTCAAATTTCTCTATTTTTTTCTATAAAGAATTATATAGAATAAAACCCACTCCTCCCATGAATCTCTAAATGCAGATCGACATCTTCATATGCCAAAGGATGCTATTTTAATAACAGAAGCTGGTTGGTCTTTCCTTTTAACAGGGTATCATACTTGCTATCAATAGATACTTTGGTAGTCATGAGAAGAATGACAGAAAATAAAAGAATTTTTTAGCTCTTTTAATACCTTTGAAGCTGAAATAATTTAAAATATAAAGAAAATGGAATATCAAGAAATGTTGATTTAAAGATATGCATTGTAGACATGTTTGTATCGGCAAAGGACCAGAAACAGTTTGTGTTCAACAAGGTGGGACAGGTGAAATAAATAATGGTAGCAGTTCTTAAAATGTGGCCCATGGACTTCTGTGGTTGACTATAAGAACAAAGCTATTTTCTTAGTAATACAAAAACATTCCTCACCTTTTTCGTTGTTTTGACATTTCCACTGCAAATGCAAAAGCAATGGTAGGTAAAACTTATGGTGCTTAGCATGAATCAAGATAGCGGCTCCCACTATCTTAGTAGTGATTATATTCTTCACCACCACATAGTTTCATTTGAAAAGAATAAAAGGCCAATTTTACTTAAGAATATCCTTAATGAGGCAGTATAGGTGATGACCAATTACATTAAATCTTGACTGTGGAGTACTTGTGTTTTAATATTCTATGTGACAAAATGGGAAGCACGCAAAAAGCATTTTTGCTGCGTATCGAAGTGCAGGGGTTGTCTCAAGAAAAAGCACTCTGCAGTTGTTTCAGTTGGAAGTTGAACTATAGCAGAGTAATATTTTTCTTGAAGAAAAATGACTGACAGATAAAATGACAGAATTGAGTATTTGAAAGAGACTGTTTCAAAAATAAATGAAGTGAACTTGCCAATTCAAGAAAAGCACTGGTCCATGTTTCTTGACAGTGGTACATATTTCTTGACAATGGTACAATTTGAGTTGTCAAAGGAAAATTAGAAGTTCAAAAAGCGGGCCGGCACAGTGACTCACTGTAATCCCAGCACTTTGGGAAGCTGAGGTAGGCAGATCACTTGAGGTCAGGAGTTCCAGATCAGCCTGGCCAACATGGCGAAACCCTGTCTCTACTAAAAATACAAACATTAGCTGGGTGTGGTGGCGGGCATTTGTAGTCTCAGCTACTTGGGAGGCTGAGGCAGCAGAATCCCTTGAACCCAGGAGGCAAATGTTACAGTGAGCTGAGATTTTGTCATTGCACTCCAGCCTGGGTGACAGAGCCAGACGTCTCAAAAAAAGATTTTTTTGGAAAAGTATATATCTGCCCCTATGAACTTGACAAAATCTCAATATTTAATAACTTTTTGGGAAGATTGGTGTTGATATTAATTAATATAATTTTGTAATATGATATAAAATATGTCAACATTTGAAATAAATGGGTAATGCATGATGCTGCAAAATCATGTATGGGTAAATGATTCATTCAAAGTGTAAGATAGCTCAATAGAATTTAATATAACCAAGTAGGAAAAGTTTATTGAGGTAGCTTCAAATTCTATAATGCAACTAACCTTTAAGAAACTACAAGCTGGGCACAGTGGCTCACACCTGTAATCCCAGCACTTTGGGAGGCCAAGGTCGGTGGATCACGAGGTCAGGAGTTCGTGACCAGCCTGGCCAATATGGTGAAACCCTATCTCTACTAAAAATATAAAAATTAGCTGGGCATGGCAGCATACTCCTGTAGTCCTAGTTACTCAGGAGGCTGAGGCAGGAGAATTGCTTGAACTTGGAAGGTGGAGGTTGCAGTTAGCCAAGATTGTGCCACTGCACTCCAGCCTAGGCGATAGAGCAAGACTCTGTCTCAAAAAAAAAAAAAAAAAGAAAAGAAAAGAAAGGAAAAAGAAGAAGAAAAAAGAAACTACCACTTTGGCTGGGCTCAGTGGTTCATGTCTGTTATCCTAGCACTTTGGGAGGCTGAGATGGGAGGATCACTTGAGCACAGGAGCTCAAGACTAATCTGGTTAACATATTGAGACCCTGTCTCTACAAAAGTTTTAAAAAATTATCCAGGCATGGTAGCATGCACCTGTAATCCCAGCTACTTGGGAAGCTTCAGACAGGAGGATTGCTTGAGCCCAGGAGTTCCAGGCTGCAGTGAGCTATGATGACACTACTGTACTCCAGCCTAGGAGACAGAATGAGACCTGTCTCTAAACAAACAAACAAACAAACAAAAACGAACTACCAGTTTGAGTTTCAGTGTAGTTGGAGAAGAACATTTGCAATTATCTAAAAAGCCTATTAAAATACTCCTCCCAGTGGGGGCATGGTGGCTCACCCCTGTAAATCCTAGCACTTTGGGAGGCCGAGGCAAGTGGATCACTTGAGGTCAGGAATTTGAAACCAGCCTGGCCAACATGGCAAAACCCCTTCTCTACTGAAAATACAAAAATTAGCCGGGTGTAGTGGGGAAAAAAAAAAAAAAAAACTCCTCCCTTTTCTACTTCCATATCTGTGTTAGGCCAGATTTGCAACGAAAACATCATCTTGCAACAGATTTAATGCACAAGCAAATATGAGGATTCAATTGTCTTCAGTTAGGCCAAACATTAAGGAGAGTTACAAATGTTATAAAGTAATGCTATTTTTTCTCTCTAAATCTTTTTATTTTGAAAAATATATTAATTTTAATTTTCACCAAAAAGTATATTATTCATATTAATATGCGATGGTCTTATAACTCAATTAACTTATAATTAATATATTTTTAAATGTATCATGATTATTTTCTGATATATAGAGATAGATAGAACTCTTTGAGATCTTTAGTAATTTTTGAGAATATAAAGTTTTCAGAGACCAAAAATGTTTAGAATTGCTGAGTTATGGTATATTGATAATATGGAATTCTCAAAAGGGGGAAGGGTGGAAGTGGCATAAGGGTTAAAAACTTACCTATTAGGTGCAGTGTTCACTATTTGGGTGATGGGTACACTAGAAACCCAAACCTCACCATTATGTATTATATCCATGTAAAAAACCTGCCCGTGAACCCCCTGAATCTACAAAAAAGTGGGGGTGCTATGCAATCATGGAAAAGAGTGAAGTAGATTTATATGTGTTTCTGTGAAATTTATTCCATCCTATATGAATGGAATGAAGCAAGTTGCATTATAATATGTATAGTATGCTTCCGTTTGTATAAAAAGGGGAGAATGAACATATAAACATAGTTATATATACATATTATTTATGTGCATGTTATATAAACATACATATACACCATTATTATTATGAATGAACTGTGTTTACATTTGCAAAAGTGGCCTAGGATTTGGGTACAGGGGAAAATAACTTCATGGTATATCCTTTTCTATTTTTAATTTTTTTTACAATGGATTTATGCTATTAAAATTAATAATTTTAAAAAATAAGAATTATACAAAGAAGTAATAAATTGTCCAATATTTGATTAAACTGCTTAATAGGACAGAATTGGTCATAAATCTTAGAAATATTAACACGGAGTTTCCCAACTTTGGCTCATTAACTATTAAAAGAATGTCTCCTTTTTAGTTCACAGTTTCAAATTTTAACTTCAATCATAGCAAATAAGTACTTTTTGTCCTGCTTCCTATCTTTCTACAAACATTTATTTTTCATTCGTGTTAAGCAATTTTACTGGCAGTGCTTATTTTTGTTAAAATGGAATGGCACAATTTCATAGGCAGGAAGTGTCTTTCCTTCTCACTGGATTCTGTTTATCAGAAGAGGGAAAGAAAGACAAACAGAACATTTAGGACAGAAAAGATAAGAATCGCAGGGGCAGAAATTACCAAAAGAATACGGGGAACAAATGAGAATGAGAAAGGGATGGGAGACATTGGGAGGGGCATGAGGCCAGAGAGTGAAATGGGACCGAGTGAAGAACAATCTGGAAAGAAATCAGGAGAGGAGGAGGCAGAATTAGTGCAGGGTCAGAGAACAACTGGCTAGGGAGGAGTGAAAAGGGGAAAGAAAAGCAGAAACTGAAACAAGAAACTGAGTTGAAAACAAAACAAAACAGTACATTGAAGAAAAGTAGCCCCCTCAACAAGTGACTGAGGGATTGCTGACCTTGGCTCCAAGAGAAATGGGAATAAAAATCTCCAGACAGAAATTCAGTGGAAACTGAGGAATTGAAGGGGACATGACACTTGACAAGAGGGCAAATATTTTGATTTAGATGAGGCGCTTTCCTTTTAGATATAAATTCTGGGTAGATAGTTTCCAGGTGCCAGTTATGGGTCTCTCTAACTTTCTGTCCCCATGTTCCATCTGGGAGGCAGAATGCTAGGGAAGGGGATGCTGGGCCAGCTGGGTAAAGAGCGGGAGAGGAAAAAGAAACCCCTGTGATCCCTTATCCTGTGAGGAGAAGGGAGGGCGCTGAAAGCATCCTTTCTGCACTAGCCGTGCAGCTGGAGACTGTGTCTGTCCCTCCAGCTGAGCAGCAGCCCAGCCACTTCTGACCCAGACAGTCCCTGACAAACAGCGTTCCACCCACCAGCCTCGGACTGTGGCCAAGGAGCTGTGGGAGGCGGGGACTTAGCAGAGCAACCTCCACACTAGAAGACAAGGGAATGGAAATGTTGAGAGAGAAAGGCAAAGAGGGGACTGACAATCACAAAAGTGACATTTTACAGCATAGAAAAACTTTAGTACCTAAATGGAAGAACAAGGATAGGAAGAGGAGCCTTCACTCGAAGGAACAAGTCAAAAATACACCCAACTGGGTTTTGACCTAAGGGTTTGCCTATGATTCATTTTAAGGAGTATTATTTATTCTGTGATGATAAAGAATTTGGGAGTTCTGTGTCAGCAGTTTGTCACTGTTGTTATCATCACCCGGATGCTAGATCGCCCGATTTTAGGGCTGAGCTCTGGCAACTGGAACCCAGTTCTCCAGGGTTAGAACTGTGTCTAACCCTGATCTGCTCTTTGCAAGCAGCTGGCTGTGCCATAGAAAGGACACCAGCAAGCTCTACCAGGCAACAACAGAACTAGCTGCACAGGAACAATGTACTGATCTGCCAGCATAAGACATGTATTAGTCCACAGTGGATGCTAGGATGAACATCCACAGAAAGCAAGGATGGGACAAGCTAGTCACATTCTTGTCTTTTGGTACCATTATGACCTGTCTATACCATTTCAGTCAGGCAGAAATATTAACATAATAGCCCTAATATTGGGCTAGCACTAAGAAAGAAGCATGTGTTCTCAAGTGATGCAAAAAGTAAGCAAAAGTTTTTTTAAAATTACCCTAAATATAAGTGATCCTGCTGGGTGTGGTGGCTCACGCCTGTAGTTCCAGCACTTTGGAAGGCCGAGGTGGGCGGATCATGAGGTCAGGAGTTCGAGACCAGCCTGGCCTACATAGTGAAACCTTGTCTCTACTAAAAATACAAAAATTAGCCGTGCATGGTGGCGGGCACCTGTAATCCCAGCTACTCGGGAGGCTGAGGCAGGGGAATTGCTTGAACCCAGGAGGTGGAAGTTGCAGTGAGCCAAGATTACGCCATCATACTCCAGCCTTCCAGCCCGGGTGACAGTGCAAGACTCTGTCTCAAAAAAAAAAAAAAAAAAAAAAAAAAGTGATCCTAAAACAGCTGGGGATGAATCATTCAACACAGTTGATCATTTGTCCCTTGAAACACTAGATTAATTTGATTGTAAGCTTTTTATGTGGGATTATATTAAGCAATGTAATTCAGTTTTCAGCTTCTTAAAAAGTAGATTCTGGTTATATTTTTGCCTTTCTTTATTAGTCAGTGTTAACTATTGTTAAATTTAAGTTATTTTCCTCTACAATTATATATTGATGATCTGGGACCCACTGAAGGATGTAGACTTGTTTGCCCCTATACACAATCTGTATATCAACTGGATGCTTCCAGGTTTTCTTTTTATAATTTTCTGTTCCTTTCCTTGTTGCCGCACTATCAGTAGCTACTCCACCCCTTCTCAACCCCCATTCAACTTGTTGGCTCTAATCTACTACAGGCTTGGAAGTCAAATAGCTATGTGTACAAAATTATGGCTAAGGTAACAGGAAATAGGCTCTGAATCAGTACGTGAGCAAAATACCTGAACTTTAGTGTGTCAAATGTGTCAGTCTGTCAGTTTCAGTGTGTGAACTTTGTGGCATTATTTGGATGCCTATAGTTATTTTTCTTTTGTTTTATATTCTCATCTATGATCTCATTAACAGAGACTTCCAGGTGAATTCAGGAAAAATGAAGTACTTTTAACATAAATTGAGGAAATCCTAGCCAATTGTTGAGCTTTATTGACCACAAACTTGACAGTGGAAATAATATTTGCAGAAAGGAAGGGCAGATTATTTTCTCCACAATCGAAACACATTTATTACTCTAAAAACCCTAATTTGTGGCTATTTTACAAAATTTTAAAATAAAATTTTTTTAGATTTCAAAACTTTTACCAAAGATACCTACTATTAATATTATGGTCTTTCAGAAACTGCCATTTAAATGACTGCTGGTTTTCTTTTAAATGGGAGTAATAAGATGGAATTACAGAGCTCATCATTTTGTATATATAGTACAAGTTTGTAACGTCTCTACATATCATAAATATTTTTGCTTTGCAACATAATCTCCATTAACAGCTGAATTATTGCATAGTATATTGAATGGACATACTTCAATGTGTATATTTATTGGTCATTGTACATACCATTGTATTTAGATTTTTCCACTTATTTTATGAATTTATGTATTTGATATCTGAACATATTTTTTAGCAGATTGTTTTAATTTTGCCTTAATATTTTTTTTCTTTTCTCAGTTTTAACCATACTGTATAGATTATACAAGATAAATTCATTTTTCTAGCAAGATGTATTTTACAAAGATATGAACTAAAAAATAGAATTCATTTGGATGGAAACTTTCTTGACAGCAACCTCTGTGAAAACACTAATCAAAGATATCTGAGGTTGTTTTGTTTACTCAGATGTCAAAAAGTTTTTTCTCTCTTTCTCATCTTACTTATTTTAAACTTGGTCTTCCTTTTCTCATTCAAAATAATGATCTTTAAAAAGCTACTCCTTTTCTGAATCTCCTGTATTCTCCAACCTATAAATAAAATCCTTTGACTCCTTTTGAAGTAGCAGTGATTCAAGCCTTATACTTAAACCAGGTGTATTATTTTTATATTTATTGGTAATATATTACTTCATAGCATCCAAATGGATAAAGAGAATTTTGGTTACAGAATGTCCATGCTAGAGGCAAATCTACTCACCATTGATCTTCCTCACAGATATCTTGAGAAAGAATATATAGCCTTTATTCCTCTGTTTCTGAAGTACATGGAAACTATAGCAAGGGATTTAAAATCAGATTATATCACTTATTAAATTTATTAGGATTTATTTTATTAGTTGTACCCACCTAGCATGATTTTCAGTAAGAGGAGAAACTTCCATGTGGAAACTCAATAATAGATTTAAAATACCTGAGTCAGGTATTACACTTCTCTCAAAGATTTAAGGCGTCCTTGAAAAAGAGTCTAAATGCAGTAAGTCAGTGTAATATAACCAGTCTGCTGTGGGACATCTTCACCATGTCAGATCTCCCAGTAACAGGCTTTCCAAACGTGGGCTAGTGACAAGCTTACCTAGGCCTCAGTTTCTTCATTTGTAAAATTAAATGATTTGGTTCCATGAGGAGATTGTAGATAAGCATAGGTGCTACTCCTGGTTAGAATCTCAAAGAGAGTCAACATTAGAATGTTGCTTTGAAAAAGCTAAGGGATAGGAAGAATATTCTTCAGTTATGACATAGACTCCACCACTTATACAGGTTGGAGGGAAACAATACTTTCTCATTTTCATGATTACAGCTGCTGGTTTCATTTCCTCCTTTGTAGGAACCCCCTGTTTTGACGTACAGGAAGGATGCTTGAAATAGAAGTGAAAGCAGAAACTCCAGGGCAATATAGGAAACACCAAGTGAATGATATGCCTGCAAGGGGACGTAACTCTTTATCATTCTGAGTAATTTGGAAGGAAAGGTATTTAACAATGTCTACTTCCTCAAATAATACCTTCCTTAGGTGAATGTACTGCCTAAAAGATATTAAACATCTGAGTCCAAATTTCAAAGTAGAATTTCCCAAGGAATTTTCTTATATTAGAAATAAAGGTTGTCACCAACTATCAGAGATCAATTGAATTTTTTTGTTATAAATTCCTATCAGTTTACTATTAGTAATTAAATAGTTAGGGGCCTTTGAGTAGAAAGACTGTCAAATGAGACTGGTGAAACAGATGGCTTGTAAAGAGAACAGATTCACCAAATACTTCTAAATGAGTAGCTAGTTCAAAGCAATCCAAAGCACCTCTATTTTGCCAAGCATGTTTTTGGTATGGTTATGGACATGGTGCTTCTGCAAAGACATTGCCCTAAATTCAGCATCTTTCTGCATGGTTGCTTATGCTTCAAGCTGTTTAATAGCCAGCCACAGCGCCCTCCAAGTCTGGGCCTAGATTAGCATTTTTAAATCTTTTTTGATCACAACCCGCAAAAAAAATGCATCCTAAACCATGACCCAGGACTCCCATATGTGAATGTATGCTTGTACGTATATCCATACCAGTCAGAATGGTGATTATTAAAAAGTCAAGAAACAACAGATGCTGGCAAGGTTGTGGGGAAGTATGAACACTTTTACACTGTTGGTGGGAATGTAAATTAGTTCAACCATTGTGGTAGACAGTGTGGCTATTCCTCAAAGATCTGGAACCAGAAATATCATTTGAACCAACAATTCCATCATTGGGTATATACCCAAAGAAATATAAATCATTCTATTAAGAAGATACATGCATGTGTATGTTCATTGCGGCACTATTCACAATAGCAAAGACATGGAATCAATAGAAATGCCTATTGATAGACTGGATAAAGAAAATGTGGTACATGTACACCATGGAATACTATGCAGCCATAAAATAGAATGAGATCATGTCCTTTGCAAGGAGGGACATGGATGAAGCTGGAAGCCATTATCCTCAGCAAACTAACACAGGAACAGAGAATCAGACACAGCATGTTCTCACTCATAAGTGGGAGCTGAACAATGAGAACACATGGACACAGGGAAGGAAACAACACACACTGGGGCCTATTGGGGTGGGGTTGGGGGAGAGAGAGCGTTAGGAAAAATATCTAATGCATGCTGGGCTTAAAACCTAGACGACGGTTTGATAGGTGCACCAGACCACCATGGCACACGTTTACCTATGTAACAAACCTGCACATCCTGCACATGTACTCCAGAACTAAAAATACAAATTAAAAGATAAAAAAAGAAAGCATATCCAGAAAGAGTCTCAGGAAATGATACTCTTACCAGATAGGATGAGATTTCCTGTTTTAGCATATGTTGCTTTATTTGTTAAAATGCTGTGATGACGCACTATACTGACGATACAATCCACAAATAGGTTTCAGTCTACAGTTTGAAAAACATTGATCTAAATTAATAATTATTATGATAATAAATATAACAACAGTGAATAACAATACAATAAAAAGTTTCAACCAACAGAACCCTGGGTCTTCTTTAGAAGAATTAGTTATTTAAGAATGACCTTGAGCAGGAGATATAGAGGGACTATCTTATAGTGTACGAGGATTTTCTGAAAATTAATAAAATTGTGACAACCACTTTGGTGACTCTGTCTCATTCCACTTGTGTTCCTGATTCATCTAAATACTGGTGCATCAGATGTTTGAAAGATCTGCTTCTATATATACTCTGATCTTAACCGGACTTGAGAATTAAAAGATAATTTAAATGTATAACACACATAATTTTTTGAGCTGCTAAGAAAGAAAAAAAAATGCTGCTAATTATGACCATAAAATCCCATGAGTTCTATGACATTATGAAAAAACATACTTTTTTTGAAAGTGTTGCTTTTAAAATGAACACTGAACTAAGACTCACTCGGGGGATCTCCTCAGGTTTTCTGAATCCTGTGTTCTTCCCTTTATAGGAGAAATGGGAATTTGCTTATCTGTGGGGAATATTAGCTAGGATTGTATTCTATTAATTTTATGGAATTTTTTAGAATTGTAAATTTGAAAGCCATCCTTAGTGACAATCTTGATCCTACCTCCTCATGTTACAGTTGAAGAATCTGATACCCAGAGAGCTGATGTGACTTGCCCCAGATAACATAACAAAGTAGAGACAAAAGTAAGTTTAAAAGAGAAAAGAGGCCAGGTGCGGTGGCTCACACCTGTAATCCCAGCACTTTGGGAGGCCAAGGTGGGTGGATCATCTGAGGTCGGGAGTTTGAGACCAGCCTAACCAACATGGAAAAACCCTGTCTCTACTAAAAATACATTTTGTAGCCAGGCGTGTTGGTGCATGCCTGTAATCCCAGCTACTCAGGAGGCTGAGGCAAGAGAATCGCTTGAACCCAAGAGGCAGAGTTCATGGTGAGCTGAGATAGTGGCACTGCCCTCCAACCTGGGTAACAAGAGTGAAATGCGGTCTCAAAAAAAAAAAAAAAAAAAAAGAAAGAAAGAAGAAAGAAAAGAGAAAAGAAAAAAAACCATCTAGTTGTCAGACTGGAAAGCAGAAGTGGTAGCCCAGGGAAAATCGGGGATAGAACCCAAAGCTTCTGGTCCATTTGTTATATCTCCTCAGCTTTTCATATGGAATTGGTCATATTAAAAACAAGGTCACTTTTAAAAAAAATAACCATAGGCTCCTTCCATCCTTTTAATTTAATGTTTACATTGTGTGAAGAGATATAAATTATTGCTGGAAACTCTTTCTCAAACATCATTTAAATTATGATACTAGTATTTATTTTTCCTTCCTAAGAACTCAGGAGCTGCTTTGGTTTCAAATCAATTATTTACTTTCTGTCAGGTGATCAGGATCTTCTACTATTATCTTCATTTGTTTATTTATGATTTATACCCTACACACTTTCTATAAGAATTAGCTTGATCAGACTTTCCACCTATTTATCTTAATCCAGTCACACTACCCTTATCTACTGTTTCAGTAAATCCCCTGTCATCATCTACATGTGGTATGAAACTTTCCAGTTCTGGAACTTTACAAATGCTCCTCATTGTTAACTTCTGTTTTCTTGTAAATCCAACATTTATCTTCTTTGGAAAATAATCTTTAATTAACATTATTTTGTGGTCCATACATGTTTAAAACATATTCTACATTCCTTTCATTTTCACTCAACAATTAACTTGAAAGATGCTTTCTAACTGATCTCAGCTTTTATGTATTGTGTTCCCTTAATGGTACCACTTTTGCACTGCCCTGACTTCAAGGATGATGCTCCGTCTAAAACGTTTCCTGACTCATGTGGTCCCTGTCCTCAAGGAGCTAACAATTTAGTAGGCAGGAGTATTCACAGACACACACACACGCACATGCACACACACTCCCCACTGAGCTACAGGAAGACACATGCACAAAACAGCAAAGCGGTGTTCATGCTTATTCATAAATGGTTGGTTCATTACCTCATGAATAGCAGAAGGCACAGAATATTTGGCTAATGAGAGACTCTGACCTCCTCTCCCAACACTCACTATCTGCATCTTAACATTTATCCCATACTTAATTGTCTCCAGTTCTATTGGGGGAAGCCACCCCCAATAGTTAACGTGGGGTCTTTTCTATTTCCCTAAGCATCAGCTGGTCTGAGAAATAAAGGGAAAGAGTACAAAAGAGAGAAATTTTAAAGCTGGGTGTCCAGGGGGAGACCTCACATGTTGGCAGGTTCCGTGATGCTCCCCAAGCCATAAAACCAGCAAGTATTTTTAGTGATTTTCAAAAGGGGAGGGAATGCATGAATAGGGTGTGGGTCACAGAGATCACATGCTTCACAAGGTAATAAAATATCACAAAGCAAATGGAGGCAGGGTGAGATCACAGGACCACAGGACGGGGCAAAATTAAAATTGCTAATGAAGTTTCCAGCACGCATTGTCATTGATAACATCTTATCAGGAGACAGAGTTTGAGAGCAGAAAACCTGTCTGACTAAAATTTATTAGGCGGAAATTTCCTCGTCCTAATAAGCCTGGGAGTGCTACAGGAGACTGGTGCTTATTTTATCCCTTCGGCTTTGACCGTAAAAGACAGCTGCCCCCAACGGGGCCTTTCATAGGCCTACCCTCAGGGGCCGCATTCTCCTTCTCAGGGATATTCCTTGCTGAGAAAAAGAATTCAGTGATATTTCTCCTTTGCTTTTGAAAGAACAGAAATATTGCTCTGTTCCGCCCAGCTCACTTACAGTCAGATTTTAAAGTTATCTCTCTTGTTCCCTGAAGATTGCTGTTATCCTGTTCTTTTTTCAAGGTGCCTAGATTTCATATTGTTCAAGCATACATGCTCTACAATCTGTGCAGTTAACTCAATCATCACAGGGTCCTGAGGCGACATACATCCTCCTCAGCTTACGAAGATGATGGAATTAAGAGATTAAAATAAAGACAGGCATAGGAAATCACAAGGGTATTGATTGGGGAAGTGATAAGTGTCCATGAAATCTTCACAATTTATGTTCAGAGATTACAGTAAAGACAGGCATAAGAAATTATAAAAGTATGAATTTGGGGAGCTAATAAATGTCCATGAAATCTTCACAATTTATATTCTTCTGCCATGACTTCAGTCTGTCCCTCTGTTTGGGGTCCCTGACTTTCGGCAACATCTCTCCCTTTCTTTTTATATAAATGTGCCATGGCGATGAAGGCTTGTTCGTTCTCTCGATTTTGACACAGGATTCTTTCACTGGTCCAACACGCTAAAAACAAGCCAATTTAACAGGGAAACATAATTCCAAAATTTACTACAATGGAGCCCCCAATAGACTTAATCCAGGTTGTGGGGTTTAATCCATAAATATTTTCTGCCACCTGATCTAATGCCTCAGCTCCAGGCACAATGGATAAATGAGCTTGAGAGGCTTCAAAAATTTGTTTCTTTAATTTGGTTATGTCCATTGATAATTATCTTCCCTACCCAGAAGGTGTCCTTTGACCGTTCCCCATGAATGATCAGTCTCATTATAGGAATACAGGGTGATACAGAAATCAGAGGTATTCCAGTCACACTGCATTTGCATGCGATGTTCGAGGCTCATTACCCGATCTCCAAACCAAATAACAGACTGCCTTAAATCATTAATTTGATTAGCCAATTTTTGATCAATGCCTTGTTGAGAATTCCACATTTGGGTGGAATTGGCTTGCCAATCATTAACAAAATGAGCCGTTTGAATAGATTGATGTAACACCATTTCAGCAGTGGTGACCAGTGCAGTGACCATAATTAGGTCCATGATCACAGTGATTAAAGTGAAAACAAATCTCTTAGATCTTTTTAGAATTTGCTGTAACACTTCATTAATTAAATGTATTGAGGGGGAGGATTCCCAAGGTTTGGGCAAAGTTACCGGAATCCAGATTCCTTCTCAAGCTCGAACCAACATTACACTTTTCCTGGAGTCAAAATGGGAGTTAACACAAGTATATAAATGACAATTTATGCATTGGACAGTTTGATTGTTCATCCAAATTTTGATATTTCCCACTAACAGCATGTAAGGAGGCTTAACACAACTCTGTATGGGAACAGTCAGGTTGGAGGTAAGTAAAGCAGAATATCTGGATCTACGCTGATAGTGAGAGAGGGGGACAGTAGTGGGGACAACAGAGAGAATAGTTTCCCCTTCCCATACTCACAGTCCAGACATGGCAATAGCCAATTTCCAAAGTTCTGGGTGTTCTGGGCTCAGAATGAGGAGTGTCATACGAGGCCTCGGTGAGGGGTGGGTAATGCCTTTATCTTCTTATTTTAAAGGAAAGAATGAGCTGAACCTCCTATGCAAAGTAGAATGATGATTCTCGTTCTCCTGATAAGAAATAAAATAAGCAGCCTCCAGGCATTCCCTTCCACCAGAGGAGCAATTGTTTTTTAAACAGCCCTTTGGTGTCCAGTCTATTACTAAACCATATGAGTCATTTTTTAATATTACTGCATGTGAGTTAACACAGTCTTCCCAAATTAAAGTTTTAGATGGGCCCTCAAAATTTTTAGGGCATGGTTTTCCTGCAGGTTTATATTGAAAGCATGGGGTATCTCCCATTACTCCCCGTTTCATTTGTTATAAAGGTGAAAGGGAGAGGCCAGAGACCAAATGTCCCGGTTCCTCTGTAGCTGATTTATCCAGAAGATAAGCAGCCCAGACTTGAGTTTCTAAATGAATACAACCAGGTGCTTGTCCAAGGCACAGAGAGGGGTATTTATAACCCATGGTAACATTAAATGCAGTGCCTTCTTCTCCTGGTTGAGCAGGGCAATGGTCATCTGTAGCTCCAGGCATCCACACACTATTGTTAGTGTAGATTTCTGCAGGAGCGTCCATCCAGGTGAGAGGTCGAATAAGTGGAGGAAAAGGCACATAAGCCTAATAAGAATAATTATGTGTAGTACGTAAATCAGTGTGAGAGGAAACTGGTGAGACAGAAAGTATGAGGAGAATCATTAAATAAAACCTATTGTAAGTGAGATTGAGTGCTGAAGAAGGAAGAGAAGAACAGAGGGATGTTATTTTCAGGCTAATAGAAATGGTGAGATTTTTAGGTTTGTAAGGAGAAAAAGAAAGGTAATTAGAAGTGGGATTAGTTAGATGGGTCTCCATTGCCATCAGAGAGGATTGAATCAGACCCATTGTGATTTGGCATGACAGCTTCTAAGGAGTTGGCACAGATCTCACCATGTCTGAGGGCGGTCTCTGACACAGACGTCTTTTCCCTGTGGTTTTCGTTTGATGATGTCCTGGTGAAACACAAGCATATCCTCTTTCCCACGTTAAGTAGAATTTGAGACGATATTTAAAGGTTTGGGGAAATCCTGTAAGGCAGTAATCACAGCAATTAACTCTGCCTTTTAGCAGAGGCATGAGGGGTAGAAATAAGCTTGTCTGTAGGATGTACATAACCAGCATTGCCATTACTGGAGTCATCAGTGAACACTGTAACGGCCTCAGAAATGGGCTGATCTTTGGTTAATCGAGGGACCACCCAAGATGTCATTTTTATCAAATCAAACAGTTTGTTCTTTGGATAATGATTGTCAATAACGCCAATGAAATTAGCCAAGTGAATTTGCCACAGTACGGAATGTTGAAAGGCAGCTTGAACTTCGAGCCGATTTAAAGGAACTACAATTAAATTCAGATGAAATCCGGAAATTTTAAGTATTGTACACCGTGCCTGTCTAATTAGAATGGCTATTTGGTCCAGATAAACAGGCAAAGTTTTTGACACAGAATGAGGAAGAAAACACCACTCTACTAAATCATTATGTTGAACTATTAGTTCAGTAGGGGAGTGCAATGAAGTGAAAACCAGAAGCTGAAAAGACTGAAATGGCTGTACTCTAGATAACTGGGCAGTCTGGATTCTTTCCTCTATGACTTCCAGTTCTAGTGAAGCCTCAGGGGTCAAAATCCTGGGACTGTGGAGATTGGAATCTCCCTGCAGCGCAGAAAACAAGTTAGACAGTGCATAGGTCGGAATATCTAAAGTGGGTCTTAAATAATTAATATTACCCTAAAGTTTTTGGAAGTCATTTAAAGTTTTCAAGGAATCTCTCCTAATTTGAACTTTTTGAGGTTCAATGCGTTGTTTATCGACCGCCATTCCTAAATATTGAACAGGAGTTGTCTGTTGAATTTTATCCTGAGCAATGTATAATCCAGCCTCTGTAACACGGCAGCTCAAAATTTGATAACAGTCAATTAATTCTTTATCAGTGGGAGCAGCAATTAAAATATCATCAATATAATGAAGACTATAGGCCTGGGGAAATTGGGCTCGAACTAGTGACAGCACTTGTGCAACATAAAGCTGGCAGATGGTAGGGCTATTCAGCATTCCCTGAGGAAGTACTTTCCATTGACAACAAGCTGCAGGCTCCTGATTATTGATAAATGGTACAGTGAAAACAAATTTTTCACAATACGATTTATGTAAAGCAATATGAAAAAAACAATCTTTAAGGTCAATAATGATGAGAGGCCAAGTTTTAGGTATTAAAGCAGGGGCAGGCATGCCAGGTTGGACAACTCCCATAGGTTTAATTACAGCGTTAATGGCCCTTAAATCGGTTACCAATCGCCACTTGTCTGATTTCGTTTTTTTACTAGAAACACAGGAGAATTTCAGGGGGAAAGAGAAAGTTCCACATTTCCAAGTTGTAACTGTTCAGAAACCAATTGAGTTAAAGTCTCCAGTTTTTTTGTTTGTTTGTTTGTTTTTTTAAGAAAGCGGCCACTGCTGAATCCAAACGGGTCTGTCAGATTTCCATTGTAAAGGGATAGGATCAGGAGGCATGGCAGTGGCTGCCACTAAAAAGGATAACCTAAACCAGCCCTGTTTTCTTTCATAGTAACTGGGAGAGGTTTAGTAATCCCTTCATGCTTTGGATGGAGACCGAGTCCAGGAACAAATCCCATGTTTTCCATCATATGCTGACTGGGAGCACTATAAGAGTTATGTGGAATATTAATTCCAGCCCCCCATTGTGCCAGTGAATCTCTACCCCAAAGATTAATGGGGATTGGTGTGATACAGGGCTGAACTGTACCCTTTTGACCATTAGGACCAGTGCAAGGCAAGATAAATGTGCCCTCATAAACTTCCTCAGCTTTTCCAACACTTACTAGTCCCATCTTGGCGGGATGTTTAAGCCAGGAGGAAGGCCATAAACTAGAGGAAATAACAGAAACATCAGCACCAGTATCTACTAGGCCTTCAAACTTTTTTCTTTGAATGTGTATGGTGCAGGTGGGCCATTGTTTAGAAATTACATTAATCCAATAACTGGCCTCTTCACCGCTGGAGCCCATCTCAAGGCCACATGTCTTATCTCCTTTGTTTAAAATGATATTAGGTAGCAAAAGCAATTGAGCTTGTTTAACAGTAGTAAAAGAAACAGGAGCTTGGCCTGGGGAAGTAATTTATCCCAAGCTCTCATACAGATATTTGTTAATTGTTTTGTGGTGAAAGTATCAAAGCCTAACTGGGCATAAGTATTAGAGAAACTATTGGAACCTGTGAGCTGAGCCTGAGTAATTAGAATGCCATTAGTCTGATTTAGTTGAGCCTGGAGACAGGTCTCTTTTGACCACCAAGTACGAAACTGTAAATACTGAGATGGGGTAACAACAGCTTTTGCCAAAAGGTCCCAGTCTAAAGGAAGTAAAGTGACCTCTGTACAAAAAGTTTGCAATACCATTTTAACATAAGGAGAAGTAGGACCATACTGAGTACAAGCATCCTTAAATTCTTTTAAAAAAGTAAGACTGAGTGGCGCATATCGACGCAGACCAGAATGAGAGTGTGAGAAAGGGGAATTGAAGGAGTAGAAGAAGCAGAAGTATACTGGTGATTACAGGTGTCCATGTGTGAAGAAGGGTACAGAGAAGCAGGCTGAGTGGATGGCAAAGTGACCAGTTGAGGAACTGAGATGACAGGAGGGTGAGGGGCTGAAGTGGATGGGGAGGGCCTGTAGAATTACAGGTAAACTGTAGTTTGGTCCCAGAGCCATTAGGTGATGCCCAGAAGCAAATGCTGCAAAGGTTTGAAGAGGGAGGAATTAGCATATCTATGGTTCTGGGCTATGTGAGTCACAGGAGCTTCAAGTACCAGATCTTCGTGAAAAGAAGTAAGATAAATACGGGATACGATTAAGCCAAAGTCACCAGAGTTAGACATTGAATTTTCAGCATCATAGTAGGGGAGGAGTAGCTGAAGGGAGAGGCTGATCAGATAACAAAGGCTGTGGGGGAGAGGAAGGTTGAGGAGGTATTAGGATGGCATGCACCAAGGCCCAATCACCCCAGTGAAGGGAACATAATTCCCTGTCGAGACCAGTAACAGGTTTACATCTAAAGTTCCTTTTTCAGGCATCCAAGGACACAATGTTACCAGTGCCCTGAATAGAGTGACCATATTTTCCATGGGCACTCAAACCATTCACTGTTTTAACTGGAGTTTAATATAGAAGAGATAAGTATAATTTTTATACTCGTGTCACCCATAGTTAACCCAGACCATACACAGACTACTCACTAGTCATCAGGGAGTCGAACACACATATCTGTGGACCAAGCTGATGCAATTTCTCCCCATCTACTAAAGGGAATCAGGTTCCCACATGCACTTAGGAAAAAAGAAAGACCACGTTGGGTGCCAGATATCGGGGAAGCTGCCCCTGATAGTTAACATGGGTTCTTTTCTATTTCCCTACACGTCAGCTGATCTGAGAAATAAAGGGAAAGAGCACAAAAGAGAGAAATTTTAAAGCTGGGTGTCCGGGGGAGACATCACATGTCAGTAGGTTCCGTGATGCTCCCCAAGCCGTAAAACCAGCAAGTTTTTATTAGTGATTTTCAAAAGGGGAGGGAGTGCACGAATAGGGTGTGGGTCACAGAGATCACATACTTCACAAGGTAATAAAATATCACAAAGCAAATGGAGGGAGGGAGAGATCACAGGACCACAGGATGGCGCAAAATTTAAATTGCTAATGAAGTTTCAGGCACACATTGTCATTGATAACATCTTATCAGGAGACAGGGTTTGAGAGCAGAAAACCTGTCTGACTAAAATTTATTAGGCGGGAATTTCCTTGTCCTAATAAGCCTGGGAGTGCTACAGGAGACTGGTGCTTATTTCATCCCTTCGGCTTCAACCATAAAAGACAGCCACCCCCGAGGGGACTGTTCATAGGTGTAACCTCAGGAGCGCATTCTCTTTCTCAGGGATATTTCTTGCTGAGAAAAAGAATTCAGTGATATTTCTCCTATTTGCTTTTGAAAGAAGAGAAATATGGCTCTGTTCCACCCAGCTCACTGACAGTCAGATTTTAAGGTTATCTCTCTTGTTGCCTGAAGATTGCTGTTATCCTGTTCTTTTTTCAAGGTGCCTAGATTTCATATTGTTCAAGCACACATGCTCTACAAACAATCTGTGCAGTTAATGCAATCATCACAGGGTCCTGAGGCAACACACATCCTCCTCAGCTTACGAAGATGACGGGATTAAGAGATTAAAGACAAGCATAGGAAATCACAAGGGTATTGACTGGGGAAGTGATAAGTGTCCATGAAATCTTCACAATTTATGTTCAGAGATTACAGTAAAGACAGGCATAAGAAATTATAAAAGTATGAATTTGGGGAACTAATAAATGTCCATGAAATCTTCACAATTTATGTTCTTCTGCCATGGCTTTAGCCGGTCCCTCTGTTGGGAGTCCCTGACTTCCCGCAACACAGTTCCTCAAGGATGCTTTGTCACACCTCTGTGCCTTCATTCATAAGCTTATTAGCCTAGAGCACCTCTCACCCCCTTCTTCACCTGGACCACACGTGTCCTTTACAAAATCTCGCAAGAAAGGTTCTTTCTCACCACCGTTCTGCCCATGCTCCCCTTCACCATGTGGCCATGAAGTTTGAGTGCCTATGGCCCATCACAGCACTTGTCACCATATCCTAATTGTCTGCTGACATTTCCCTTCTCAACCAGCCTGACAGGTACTTGTGGTAAGGTGCCAAGGATCCTTTGGCACCTAGAATGGTGCTGGCAACTATAATCTGTGGTCAATTACGATTAGTCCAGAAAAATGAAGAGAAAATAAATTTGATCAAAATGCCATCCCTACCCTTAAAGGGAATGACACTTTGTGAGGTTAGTGAGCAAACAGAACCACAGGTGCTCATCCTAGATATTAGAAGTTATTCTTAGAGTCAGGTTGCTCTTCAGAGTTCATTTTTGATAGAGAATAAGTCATATAAGCTTGTTAGCCATATTTTAGAAAAAAAAAAAAAAACCATCATCTAAAAGGCTAGAGCCAGCTGGATTTCTGTTTCAAAGACTCATCAGGTAGCCTTAGAAATGCTGTGTGTGTGTGTGTGTGTGTGTGTGTGTGTGTGTGTCTGTGTGTGTGTGTCTTTAATACTGCAGTAGTTTTATCCCTGCCATAATATTTTCCAGGTTGGGTAACTCCTCATACATTGATGAGCTCATTTTCCCTTGTTTCTTTACCTTTTAAAACTAGTTATATGCATATTAGTTTTAATAAAGTTCTATTAATTCGTTTAAGTTCCCTTTATCCTCTACTATTGCACATACCCCATTGACAATGTTTTCAGAGCCAGGGAAGGGTTCTTCTTAAGGAAGGAGAAGGCAGTTCAAATTTATTTTCGTGTACTCAATGAAAAACCTGAATATCAGTCAAATTGCATTCTGGGATTCATAATCTAGAGGTTTCCCTGTGCCTTGAACCACACAATAAGCACATCTTTGGACAGATCTTTGGTAGGACCCAAATGTGAATCATTTTAGAGTATCTAAGTGTCCTGCTTTGTTAGAGGTCAGGAAGTTTAACCTAGCAGAAATGAAATGGACTCTGGAGTCATATAAATATCTGCAGAATGCCACATGCATCATGAGGATGATGCAAAGGGCATCTGAGTCACACAAAGCTTGATTTATCCTCTTCTGCAGTTTGCCACCTGGATAGTGTTGGGCAGTTTACCTCTATACCTCATGAGGTTGTTATAAAATGTGTATGCAAAAGAGTACATATAAAGTCTCATAGATATTTAATGTAAGGTACATATTAAGTGCTTTAAAATGTTGGTTATTGCTAATATCATTTCTAGGTTATTTTATAAAATTGCTACAATATTAAATAATTTTTCGGTAGCATCTCACATTATTCAAAGACTTAAATTTAAAAAACAGTCAGTAGCCTATTGGGCTTCAACACCAATGGTGATATTGTAGATTTAGGATTTTTTTATGTTACTTATTTCGTTTTGTTTTGATTTTTATTCAGGAGTGACTGCTGGCTTACCCCATGCCAAACATTAGTATTGTTACAAGGTTGAATCACACATGAATCTAGAATACTGTTATTGATATTCAATAGAGTTCCTTGTATGTGGAGTCCTTTGTAAAGCTCTCTGGTGGCTTCTTTTGGCTGAATCAATTACTTTTGAAAACTTTATTGATCCAGGAAAAACCTGAGCTGGGGAGATGACTTTATTAAATGATTCATAAATCCAAGAAGCAGCTTCCAAATTATTTTGTCCATGATATGTAGGAAGAGAGGTCTTATAAAGTCAACAGGAAACAAGAGGGATTTATTCCAAAAAATATAACCACACCTACTTAGGCCATGAGAGAGTACCTCAAGATTCTGCTTATAGATTCAAGGTTCTGGAGGCAGATTCTGTAAGCAGGACATCTATTTAAAAGAGCACAATGTTTTGGAAAGTTCTTTATAATTTAAGGGTAAAGATAGATTACTAAATAAAGAAAATCTAGATAAACCAATATTAAAATGTGAAGAGGGGTTGGTAGGATTGCAGGTAGATTTTTTAAATTTATGATTCCTTCTAACTTTTGTAATAAGATAAAAGTCACATGAAAAAGAAAGTGAATGCAGTTAAAAATTTATCAGAATGAAGTTCACAGACCTTTATATCAGTTCCTATCACCAGATACCAAGTCACCTTAGCTACTGATATAACTGTGAAATGGGAATTAGATTATATTTAATGTACCCAGGCTGAAATGCCCCTAGAAATTACAATGTTTGCAGCAATCCTCATAAACACCTGGGAGGACAAGATAGATGTCTAGGACATTTTTTTTTCCTATTCATGTGGATAACAGCATCTTCCACAGAATACTTTCAAAGGTACTTTTGCCTGGATCACTGAGACCCACATGCATCCTTTAATACTTCAGTTAAAACAGTGGTTAGAAACTGTGATGTTTATTCATTAAAACTGTGATCCTATCATTAAGAAAAAAAGAGGTGTCTGCTTGTTATTGCAAGGAAGTGGCACAGAAGCCTCTTAGTAAATAACTGACTTATCCCAGAGGACTAAGGAGAACTGGACAAATAGAATTTTACAAAAACAAACATACAAGCAAACAAACATATTTATAAAAATTAAGATACACCATATGAAGCAGACACTTTAAAAAATGAGTAAGCTTGTCTTGCCTTCCAAAGTTAAAAAGTTAGTAATTCGAATTCAGAAAACAAACAATAGAAAGACTTACTGAATAATTCTTACCACCAAAGAACAAAGCATGCCAAATGTCAGCTCGCAGAACCACATAAAACTCAGCTTCTTCCTAAACCAGGAAAGATGAAGGAAATCATATAACTAAGAATGCTTTGTGTTTTAAATTTTGGTTTCACTTTCTGGTGGCAAAATAAAAAGTCTCTTTCCCAAAATGAAGCCAAGCGATCTTGTAGGTAAACTCTGTGGGCTAGAAGCCATTCAACATTGAACTTTCAGTTAGACCTCAGTTAAACAAAAACTCCAAGTGAAGAAAGAGAATCCAGAGTCAACTACATTGAGAGAGACTGGAATAATTCCACACCTGCTGATGGCTGAGCCTCACCCTTTGTTGAGTAAAAGTTTGTGTTGATTGTGGCAAGGGAATCTGCTGGGTATGCCAGGGAAGTGTGTGCTTGTTCATTTTTGTATGGTCATTCCTTTCAGGTATGAGTCCTTCATAAGAGAGGAAGTAGAGTGTAGATTTATTATAGGTTTTAGGTCTATTTTTGAAATTGTGTTTGGTGCATTTAATGCAACTGGTCATTGCAAAATCTACTTCAGCTGTGTAAGTGAAAAATATGGACTGTTACCTTGTTGCCCCTATGAAATTCTGTACTTGGTATTTAGTATATACTCTACATTCATTAGTTGCATCTGACAAGATGTTCTGCCTTAGCACTCAGTTGCAGTCTTTTCCTTTTCTTTCCTGTTCATTAGGCTTTAATTCTGAGGACCATATGAGGGTAGAATATGTTATCTTTGAAAAATTACTAAAATTTATATAGGCAAACCATTTTCTTAAACTTGATGGCCAAATGTTAGAATGTTAGTTTTCGTATCATTTATAATCTTGTCACAATTTACTTAATTAAGTTTGGTTAGATTTCAGTGAAAATTATCTTCCAAAGTAGTTTCCCCCACCCCAGGAAGGAGGTAACTTTACTACAATGAGTAAGTATGGTGCAGAATTTCATGCAAATGAGGTGTGCCAGCAGTGTACTAATTTAAATGTATGTAAACGAAAACAAACAAACAAAAAAGAATGCACAAACTCGCTGTTACTTAGATCACTGCAGCTTCTAGGACCCAGTTTCTTTTACTGATTTTAAAACAAAACAAAACAGAAAAACCTGTAATATTCAAATGAAGAACTCCTTACTCGAATAAAGTTTTATGATTAGTCCCTACCTCTACCTGCCATTCTAAACACTGCTTGTCTTGAATGGCAAATTATGTTTTGTGAATCACTGATCTTTCTTAGTTATTAATCATTATTTACCCAGAAATCCATGGATAAATAGACACCACCAGCAGGTGGTTCAAGCAGTGACAGGTAGTAATATTTCTAGTCTTCTCTTTAAAGACTTTCAGGGTGGGACACAAAAGGAAACTCTCCAAATGGCTAACTACACATTTGGTTGAATAAAGATTGATTTCTACAATTATAGCAACATCATCCCAACAGAGATAGAGAGAGTAAAGTGAAGTTGTATATTGGAATTGTTAGATATTATATAACTTTGCAATTCATTTGTTAGAGTAGTAATATGGTTTGGCTCTGTGTCCCCACCCAAATCTTATGTTGAATTGCAATTCCCAATGTTGGGGAAGGGACCTGGTGGGAGGTGATTAGATCATGGGGGCAGATTTCTCCCATGTTGTTCTCATGCTAGTGACTCAGTTCTCACGAGATCTGCAGGTTTAAAAGTGTGTGGCACTTCTCCCCACCCCCACAACTTCTCTCCCTCCCCAACGCTCTCTGCTGCTCCGCATGGTAAGATGAGCTTGCTTCCCTTTCACCTTCCACCATGATTGTAAGTTTCCTGAGGCCTCCCAGTCATGCTTCCTGTTAAGCCCATGACACAGTGAATCAATTGTACCTCTTTTCTTCATAAATTATCCAGTCTCAGGTAGTTCTTTATAGCAGTTTGAGAATGGACTAATACAAGTGAGCAAAGTAGAAACTAGATTGTGGGACTTTATGTAGGTATCCTGTTCGTCAGTATTTATAATACCAGTAACTTTAATTATAATGGAAGATGTCATTTTTCTCCACGTATCTTTTATTTTTGAAATTCTATTAGCAGAATGTTTATTGGTGCAAAGTCTTTCCCAGATTTTTTTAAGCCAGGTAGTATTCCATTTTTTTCCCCACAAAAACGGTAATTTGATAACTATAAAATCTAACCCTTATTGAAAAATGTTAATATATGTTATCAATGTTGCTAAATATCTAGCTGTGTGATTTTTGTTTGAAGGATAGATTCTGAATTGTTTGTCAAATAAATATTTAATGAGCATCTGTTATTTGCTAGCTAGCGGGAATTCTGATCTCAAGGCATTTCAAATCTAGTAAAGGAAACAAATAAGAGACAATAACAAATCAATGTGATAAAGGTGAACTTTAAGAATAAAGAAAATATGCTGCAATAAACTTAGCAATTTATTGGCTCATTTTTCTGAAATGTATAAGATTACACTAGCCTCAGGGCCAGCTATATCTAGGGGCTCAAACAATATTATCAGGACCAGGATGTCTTTCTGTCTTTCCAGCTCTTCACTTGGCTTTCTTTGTGCTGGTGCCATTCTTAGGCAGCAGATTGGTTCCAACAGCTCCGAGCTTACTCTCACCAAAACAGAAACCCCAACTCATTAGTTCATGCAGAAGTCTCAGGGCTGGCTCTAATTAACCTTTCTTGACTCATGTGACCACTTCTGATACAGACACTGTGGTTCCTGTGATACACCATTGTCATTGGCTGTCTGGTTATATGGATTGAGTTAGGGATGGATAAGTCTACAAGGAAAATCAGGGTGCTACTAGCAGGAGAAACAACAGATGTTTCACCATACATAATCACCAGTTATATGGAATATGAATTTCCATAAACACTACATTCATTGACTTTTTTGTTTATATCAATTTCTACTTTATACTGTGTCTATTCTATACTTGAATATTGTCTGTAAGGAGAGGTCTATAGCAGGTTTCCCAAGAGGGACACACACAATCACTTACTGAAACTGATGTCCACCAAAGAGTTGAGCAATATTCCAGTGTACCAGTGAAGAGCCTGAGGCATGAGCTTTTTTCATTGCTAGAAAAAAGCAACAGCAATGAAAAGTAAGATTGAATAAAGAAAAGCAGTGTAAAAAGTAAAGAAATATGGAACAATCAGTAAAGCATATCCCCAAATCCTTCAATTCACTGATACTTGGGAGCTGTCTCTATGGATGCTTGTAGAGATTTGTCCCACCAGTTCAGAAAAATAATATAGATCAAATGAGCTTCAGTGACTTCCAAGTAATTTAAAAATTATTAACTAAAAGAAATATTTTTAAGTCTTTAATTTTTATCTCAGAAAACTGAATAAAAGCAAGAAACAAATTAAAAACCTTAAAATGATCCTTTCTATTTGTAGAAAGATATTTGTTTCATTTTCCAAAATGTTAATTTAATGCTTTAACATGGCAGGTCAGTTACATAAGCAGGAAATAATTTATCAGTAAATAATAACTGTGTTTTTCCACAAGACCAAGATGTTCCAATGACTTCTCAGTAAATGAGTTTACTTTATAAAAGATCTATTTTTATAACTCAAAGGTCCTCACTGGTCATTGCTACCATAATTATTCCATAAATAAACTTTAAAAATAAGTATATTCAAGAAATACTGTAATAGAAATCCAGGCCTAGAATAGTCATGTGTGAAAAAAATTAAGCTTAAGTACTTGTCATTTTTTATATGTTCACAGATCTTTCCAATTTAGGGACTACCTAATGATTCTAGTAACAATAATAAAAATTATAGTAAAAATTAGTTCCTCCCTGTACTTCATAGCACTTTATGTTCTGTTATAGCATTTATCATGTTTCATTTTTATAAAATTCATTATGCCCACATTTCATGGAAAAGGATTTATGGCAGGTATTATTTGCCTGTTTACATGTCTGCCTTTATACTTAGACTGTGAGATCCTTAAGGACAGGAACTAAATATTTTTTTTTTAAACCTTCACACACTGTATTTAGCACCTACAAAAGTTCTAAATAAATGCTGAGTAAAATAAAGAGTGAATAGATGAATTAATAGACTCTTCCATTTAAATGACTTCTTGAACTCCTCTATTTATCTTCTTTGTTATGTTAGTTTCACGTTTTAAGTATCTCAAAGCTCACTTCTCCTTAAGTTAAGCAGCCCTCATGGATATGCCTGCTTACAAAATTAGATTATGACTTATGCAGAGTGGGGAATGACAGCCTGGGCCTGGGTCAGATTCACTGCCTAAGTGTGGACATAGCTGGCAGAGCCTGGTTAACTCGCAGAACAGACCCACTAGTTGTCTCTGTGTTGAGTGAGGAAGAGACTCCTGCTGGAAAAACACTAATGATAATTATTGCTGACATTATTGATATATATGGGTATGTTTGGTAAATTCTTGGTCTGTTCCATAGATTTTCAGGGAGGAAGGGGACTGTGACATCTTCTGGAAGAGAATTAATTCTAAGGGAAAGTAGCCAAGTGTGACAGGCCAGTGAATGCAGCATTCTTTCTTTGGAAGGAAGCAAAGGGGGCTCTCTGCACTAGCAAGGCTGCCACTTGGATTGTCTTCACTGCCAGCCCATTAGACCCAGCAAAGGCAGGAAGATGACAAGCCAAAGCTGGAAGAACTCTTAATAAACTTTCTCACACTTGGAGGGTATAGACTAGAGTGTTTTGGGATCCCTCAAAGAGAATGTAACACAAAGTAAGCGCAGCCATTTTCCCTCTGCCCTTTCCTCACCAGCACTTCAACAACTGCATAGTCTCAAAGGAAGAAATTTAATCTCCCATCTTCATGTTTTCACAGAAGAGGGAACTTCTTCCCATCAGGGCTGTGGCTTTGAAAGAAAGCTTCTAGCTTCTCTGCCAACCCTATCCCTGCTTCCCTACAAAGGAGAAGGGTAGCTCCTTTCACTGGTGACAGCCTCCTGTTAGGAAGAATGTCCCTGTGTTAAAAGTGACTACTCCTGCACAAGTCTCTTGCTCTTTATGACCCGTGTGCGAGCAGGGGCACTCACATTCTCCAGCCCTCTGCTTCCATGGGATAAAGCACAGGGGGAGAGTCAACCTCTCACTCTTTCCTCTTTACACTCTGCTCAGCGAGTAATAAGGTCAAATAGGATGGGCCTGTGATCTTCCACGCAACTGGCTTGATGGCAAGTTTGCTCTGAAGATCTGTTTCTCCCTTACTCTCCCAGTCCACCTCAGGCTCCAGATGACCCCAAGGTCTGAATGTGGGTGGGGATGCAATGACACACTTTGGCTCTGGATCCAAATTGCATTATCCAATCCAAGTTTACTGTGGTTCTCAGAGCCTCTTGGGCACTTGTCCAGATTGCTAATAAATTTGGTTTACTAATAAACCCACAGGTGATCATCAACTAGCTTTCAGTTCCTAGAGTCTGTACCTTATCCATTGGAACCAGGTGGGGAGTCAGGGTGGATCATAATCCCATTTCCCATACAACCCACATACTGCTCAGATACTGTTGAGGCCCAGGGAATCAGTCGAGTGTGCCTAACAGGGTGGTGGCAGAGGAGTGTCATGCACCCTGGAAAAGCTGGCACAGTGGCCTGATATAATATTGGTGAAGCACACTAGCCACAGCTGGGCCTCGAGGAGCAGCAGGAAAGGCTGTGGCTCTGTGCTGAATATTGTTGGAGGAGCCGCAGTGCCCAGGAGGCATCTACTCGTGATTACATATGAGAACAGGAGATAGCGGCTGGGGATTCCCAGAAACGTTTGACACTGGGGAAGCTTTGCATGGCTATTGAGAAACTGCATCCTGTAGGTGAAGCCAGTGAAAATTAGATTATTAAGTGATCTCATTCATATGCTCAAGCTTATGGCCTTTGGGAAAATTATAGTTACCCTCATTTTACTTTCAATCTGAGCATGTGTTCATCAGCACCTCGTCCAAAATGGGTGATTATATCAGGGATATCAACTGATTAATTCACTTGAAATGCTGACATTTCGCATGTTGCTGTTTAAATGAATATCAGTTAAAATAAGCAAGCCAATGTTGCTGTGAGGTATTCATGTGCTAGTTCAAGCATTCAGAATTATTTTTTAATCATTTCTGTGAGCCCTGAGCTAGGAATGTGGTTAAGAGTAAGCCTGCACGCTAGAAATAAAGACTTACTCCTGAAATTATTTTTCAAAGCCAATGTCATTATCTCAAGCTGATTCTGTATGTCCCAAAGAAATTCTCTTTCTTCCTACCTCAAAACCACCTTGAAGATCAGAACTGTTTGGTCTCAAAGATAATTTATTTCTGCTAAATTATTATTTCAAAAGATAATACAAAATCTGTGTACAGTTTATATTTGAAGGCTGTTCCAACAAATAGATGCTACTTAATACTTTTTTTACATATTTGAGTTTTGACTCAGCACCTAAATATAATATATGCTTATATAAACATATCTACACAAATTTTTATTTTGCTATAAAATGTACCTTTTCACTTACAAATATTATGGTTATACTTTTAGACATTTCCCAAATTTTATGATTCATTTCAAATTTTCTGTCATAAACAGTTATTCTCTTTTATACGGTAGTAATATTTGTTTCCTATTTTCTTTTCTTTTCTTTTGAGACAAAGTCTCGCTCTCACCCAGGCTGGAGTGCAGTGGCGTGATCTCAGCCCACTGCAACCTCTGCCTCCCAGGTTCAAGCGACTCTCCTGCCTCAGCCTCCCGAGTAGCTGGGACTTCATGCCCCGCTAATTTTTTTGTATTTTTAGTAGCGACGGGGTTTCACTGTGTTAGTCAGGATGGTCGTGATCTGCCCACCTTGGCCTCCCAAAGTGCCGTTACAGGCGTGATGTTTCATATTTTCAATGAAATAAAATGTAATATAATCCTGAAACTATGGAAATACTTTTCTGTGTATTAGAATATTTATATGGTTTCTATTCTTTTACCTCTCAAGAATCAGAAATTTAGGACTGGGAACAATGGTTTATGCGTGTAATCTCAGCACTTTGGGAGAATTGCTTGATCCCAGAAGTTCAAGACCAACTGCCTGGGAAGTATAGTGAGATCCCACCTCTAAAAAAAATTTTTTTTAATTAGCCAGGTGTGCTGGTGCATGCCTATAGTCCTAGCTACCTGAGGTGAGAGGATCGCTTTAGCCTAGGAGGTCGAGGCTGCAGTGAGCCTTGATCATGCTACTGCACTCCAGCCTGGGTGATGGAGTAAGACCCTTTCTCAAAAAATAAGATGTAATCACTTACTCTCTGTAGCCTGGATCAGTATTAGAGCTTGGGGTTTTTCAAATGGAAAATTCACATCTAAATTTAGTTTGATCGGCTTTCACATCATTAATCTATTCCATATATTTAAGAAAATCATTTCAAAATGACATGTGTTCTCAATATTTTCATCAGTTAGGCAGTCCTCAGGGTGTTTCTCTAGCTGTGTTGACAAACTGACAAATAGATATTTTTTTTCTGTAATTTTGCCCCAGTAGCTTTTCCGAAAAGGTAATGATAATGTTTTGACCATAGTAAGGTAGTTTGGCATGATGAGGTTAAGGAGTAGACTTTTAAGAAAAGGGGATGTGGCCTCAAATTTCAGCTTCACTACTTACTGGCTGTGTCATGTTGACTAAGTCACTGCAACCTTCTGAACTCCGGTTTCTGCATATGTGAAATAGGAATTGTGTATGTGTGCTGGGCAGGTTAAATGAGTCAAGGTTTGTTGAGTACCTGTATCATGGTAGGCACTAAAAAATGACACATTTAATATCTAATAATGTATTTCTCTGGAAGTTTAGCTATTTATGGGTTTAATGCGTTTTTTTATAGTTGTAAAGTCATAGAACTTTGAAACTAGAAGTTACTTTAGAGATCAATTAAGTGGTATTTCACAGAGGGGGAAACCAAGGCACTGGAAACTTAAATGGTGTAGGGTCTTTGCCTGTATTTTTGTATAATAAATGGGAGGCAGAATCTTACTTGTTCATTTCCATCTTAAAATGGTAGGAAAAGCCAACCTTCAGAGAAGTGGTAGCAGGTCTAAGGCAAATTCCAATGACAGTGTATGGTTCATACTTAAAGTAAGGTAAATCCAACCTATTCAAAAGGAGGGGGAAGTTCTTTTACTTTATTATTAGAATGCATCTGAATGCTTTGGAGAGTCTTGAAAATTATGAGCTGCATGCATATCATCAATTGTCCAATATCTGGGGAAGTAGTCATTCGTTGTGATTGATGACTTTATATCTTAAAGATATTTTAGATACACTTAAGGTATTTTTATCTGAGTCTATTACAGAGATTTAAATTTGATTTTGAGAAGTAAAAATTCCTGGGCCCTAATCCCATTAACTTCCATATATAGAGGGCTTCATTTTCATCTGCAGAACGAAAGGATTGACTTAGAGGAGTATTTCCCACATTGCAATCTTTACATTGCTACAGTCTCAATTCTTATTGTATACATACCTGTAACACTATTTGCTTTTTAAAATGGCCTCACTTTTTAAACTTAACCTCATCCTAAATGATAATATCTAGGAAGTGGCACATTTGCTATACTGATTACATCTTTTCTCATATGAAGATAAATTCATGACTATTAAAATAAAATATCTGCCTGTGGCACCTGAAATTATCTCATGTACCTCTGACCTTTTTACAACCTTAGCATAGTTTCACTCTTATTCCTGCTCGTTCCTAAGGTTGGGCAAAACAAAGTGAGATCTGCAATGACAAAGCCCTTTCTATTCTCAAGCTTTTAGTCTCTGGGATAAAAAAGAGCTACCACCCTAGATCCATGTGCTTTTTTGAATGAAAGGGGTGGAATCCATGTACTTTTCGATAGACACTAAGAGAATATAAAGGCAAAGCATAACTTCTTCTTTGAAATATTGGTTTAAATGATTGAACCACCAACACTAGAAAGTATTGTTATTTTCAGATTACTTCCAATAACATCAAATTAAGTTCAAATCTTTATTATCAATTTGAACTTATCCAAGGAAGCGTCACATAAAAACTAACATTCTTTTTTTTTTTTTGAGACAGAGTCTTGCTCTGTCGCCCAGGCTGGAGTGCAGTGGGGCGATCTCGGCTCACTGCAACCTCTACCTCCTGGGTTCAAGCAGTTCTCTGCCTCAGCCTCCTGAGTAGCTGGGACTACAGGCACCTGCCACCACACCTGGCTAATTTTTTTGTATTTTTAGTAGAGATGGGGTTTCACCATCTTGGCTAGGTTGGTTTTGAACTCCTGACCTCGTGATCCACCTGCCTCAGCCTCCCAAAGTGCTGGGATTACAGGCATGAACCACCACACCCAGCCAAAAAACTAACATTCTTACAAGCCTTTGGAAATATTAACGGCCCCCAAAAATTTCCTTCTAAAAATAAAGTATTTGAATAGGAACAAGTGGAAGAAAGTACATAAAAATTAACCCTTATTAATGAAGAATGAATATTTTGGAAAAGATCTTGGAAAGCAAAAGGAAATCCCAGTCCCACAGCAATGTTTCCCAGTAGACACTGTTGTCTTGATTGACTTTTCACAAAATTTCTTCTCTTAACCAGGAACTTAACATTACCTTCCACCATTTTCTTCAAATCTAACAAATCCATTTTCCTTTTTTGTTTTTATTAAACATATACACAGAATTATGGCTACTTTTACTAGATAGATCAATAGATAATAGTTTAATTAATAGATATATACGTGTGTGTGTGTATGTATCTATGTCTCTATAGTTAACACAGACATAACATGCTTTGTTTGGAAGGACTTTAGTTATTATCTCAACGTCACTCAAACTGTCCACAATTTCCATGCAATGTTAAATGAGTATTCTATTAAAAAAAGATCCATGATTAAATAACATTGGTTAACACTGGATTAAACAAAATTAAACAATATATAACACTACATACATTTTGAATTTTCAAGAAGAGCAACTAGTAGTACTCTCAAACTAAAATGTGCATATAAAAATGCATTTTGATGGGTCTGGGATGGGACCTGAAGTTCTGCATTTCCAACAAGCTCCCGAGTAATGCTGATCCAGTTAGTCCAAAGTCCACATTTTGAATAGTAGGGGCATCTTTCTTAAAACCTTATTTCAGCAGTGAACTGTGCCCCCTTACATACAGTCGTTTTTTAAGGTTTTTGGTTAACTGTTTAACCAAACCAATTCAGCAGTGAATTGGTTGGTATTTGTTGGTTTTGAAAATAAACTTCCTTTGCTGAGCAGAAGCTCTTTAGTTTAATTAGATCTCATTTGTCAATTTTGGCTTTTGTTGCAATTGCTTTTGTTGTTTTAGTCATGAAGTCCTTGCCCATGCCTATGTCCTGAATGGTATTGCCTAGGTTTTCTTATAGGGTTTTTTATGGTTTTAGGTCTTACATTTAAATCTTTAATTCATCTTGAGTTAATTTTTGTATAAGGTGTAAGGAAGGGGTTCATTTTCAGTTTTCTGCATATGGCTAGCCAGTTTTCCCAACATCATTTATTAAATAGGGAATCCTTTCCCCATTGCTTGTTTTTGTCAGGTTTGTTAAAGATCAGATTGTTGTAGATGTGTGGTGTTATTTCTGAGGCCTCTGTTCTGTTCCATTTGTCTATATGTTGGTACCAGTACCATGCTGTTTTGGTTACTGTAGCCTTATAGTATAGTTTTAAGTTGGGTAGCAGGATGCCTACAGCTTTGCTCTTTTTGCTTAGGATTGTCTTGGCTATATGGGCTCTTTTTCGGTTCCATATGAAATTTAAAGTAATTTTTTTTAATTCTATGAAGAAAGTCAATGGTAACTTGATGGGAATAGCATTGAATCTATGAATTACTTTGGGCAGTATGGCCATTTTCATAACATTGATTCTTCCTATCCATGAGCATGGAATATTTTTCTATTAGTTTCTGTCCTCTCTTATTTCCTTGAGCAGTGGTTTGTAGTTCTCCTTGAAGAGGTTCTTTACATCCCTTATAAGTTGGCTTCCTAGGTATTTTATTCTCTTTGTAGCAATTGTGAATGGGAGTTTGCTGATGATTTGGCTCTCTGTCTATTATTGGTGTATAGGAATGTTTGTGATTTTTGCACGTTGATTTTGTATCCTGAGAGTTTGCTGAAGTTGCTTATCAGCTTAAGGAGTTTTTGGACTGACATGATGGGGTTTTGTAAATATACAATCATGTCATCTGCAAACAGAGATAATTTGACTTCCTCTCTTCCCATTTGAATACTCTTTGTTTCTTTCTCTTGCCTGAGTTCCCTGGCCTGAACTTCCAATACTATGTTGAACAGGAGTGGTGAGAGAGGGCATCCTTGTCTTGTGCTGGTTTTCAAAGAGAATGTTTCCAGCTTTTGTCCATTCAGTATGACATTGGCTGTGGTTTTGTCATAGACAGCTCTTATTATTTTGAGATATGTTCCATCAATACCTAGTTTATTAAGTGTTTTTAGCATGAAGGAGTATTGAATTTTATTGAAGCTTTTTCTGCATCTATTGAGATAATCATGTGGTCTTTAGTTCTGTTTACGTGACGGATTACGGTTATTGATTTGCCTATGTTGAACCAGCCTTGCATCACAGGGATGACGCTGACTTAATCATGGTGGATAAGCTTTTTGCTGTGCTGCTGGATTTGGTTTGCCAGTGTTTTTTGAGGATTTTTGCATTGATGTTCATCAGGGATATTGGCCTGAAATTTTCTTTTTCTTGTTGTGTCTCTGCCAGGTTTTTGTATCGGGGTGATACTGGCCTCATCAAATGAGTTAGGGAGGATTCCCTCTTTTTCTATTGTTTGAAAGAGTTTCAGAAGGAGTGATAACCAGCTCTTCTTTGTACAACTGATAGAATTCGGTTGTGAATCCATGTGGTTCTGGGCTTTTTTTTTAGTTGGTAGGCTATTAGTTACTGCCTCAATTTCAGAACTTGTTATTGGTCTATTCAGGGATTCAACTTCTTCCTGGTTTAGTCTTGCGAGTGTGTATGTGTCCAGGAATTTATCCATTTCTTCTAGATTTTCTAGTTAATTTGCATAGAGATGTTTATAGTATTCTCTGATGGTAGTTTTTATTTCTGTGGGATCAGTGGTGATATCCCCTGTATCATTTTTTTTTTGCAGCTATTCTTCTTTCTTTTCTTCTTTATTAGTCTGGCGGGTGGCGCCTATCTATTTTGTTAAAAAACCGGCTCCTGGATTCACAGATTTTTTTGAAGGGTTTTTCATGTCTCTGTCTCCTTCAGTTTTGGTCTTATCTTAGTTATTTCTTGTCTTCTGCTAGTTTTTGAATTTGTCTTGCTTCTCTAATTTTTTAAATTGTGGTATTAGGGTGTCGATTTTACATCTTTCCTGCTTTCTTCTGTGGGCATTTAGTGCTATAAATTTCTCTCTAAACACGGCTTTAGCTGTTCCCAGAGATTCTGGTACATTATGTCTTTGTTCTCATTGGTTTCAAAGAACTTATTTATATTTCTGCCTTCATTTCAGCAGGTTGTTCAGTTTTCATGTAGTTGTGCAATTTTGAGTGAGTTTCTTAATCCTGAGTTCTAATTTGATTGCACGGTGATCTGAGAGACTGTTTGGTGTGATTTCCATTCTTTTGCATTTACTGAAGAGTGTTTTACTTTCAATTATGTGGTCGATTTTAGAATAAGTGCTATGTGGTGCTGAGAAGAATGTATAATCTGTTGATTTGTGGTGGGGAGTGAACAGGCGACCTACAGAATGGGAGAAAATTTTTGCAATCTATCCATCTGACAAAGGGCTAATAAATTTACTGCAGCATTATTCACAATAGCAAAGACTTGGAACCAACCCAAATGCCCATCAATGTTAGACTGGGTAAAGAAAATGTGGCACATATGCACCATGGAATACCATGCAGCCATAAAAAAGAATGAGTTCATGTCCTTTGGAGGGACATGGACGAAGTTGGAAACTATCATTTTCAGCAAATTAATTTACAGGAACAGAAAACCAAACACCACCTGTTCTCATTCATAAGTGGGAGTTGAACAATGAGAACACATGGGCACAGGAAGGGGAATATCACACACCAGGGCCTGTCGGGGGGTGGGAGGTACGGGGAGGGATAGCATTAGGAGAAATACCTAATGTAGGTAATAGGTTGATGGGTGCAGCAAACCACCATGGCACGTGTATACCTATGTAACAAATCTGCACATTCTGTATATGTATCCCAGAACTTAAAGTATAATAAAAAAAAGAAAAGAAAAGAAACTTCATTGTTCTACAATTTTTGAAACTGTTATTATAGCTGAATCTCCTCATTCTATAGGATGGTGAATGTCAATTTTAAAAATCACTAAATCTAAAAGGTAAAATTTACTTTTACCTTTATAGTGGTTTGGCCTTCTTTCACTTAGGTTGTTTTTAGGAAAACTTTAATTCCTATACTATTTCAGAAAGGGATGAATGGCTTGGGAATTGAAGGAACATGTGTCTTTTAAGTTCTGTTATAATGTGCAATGAAGGATGTGCTCACTTCATAAGCATACTTTAAAATGTCCTGGACTCCTATAGCCAGACTAAAATTTACTAGCAAATAATTATATATTATTGACATTTTTTGGTCTGCTGTTGACCTAATTATGGGATCATAGAGAAATCACCCAGCTGCTTTAAGTATCCAGCAAGCCAGCAACTCAGCAATCATTCACCTGTTCATCCACTTACTACCCATTCCCCTGTCCATTCACCTGTTCACCTATAGGCTCAGCCCCTCACATGTCCAACTCTCCACCCACCCATTCAGTCACATGTCGATCACACATCCACCTACCCGTCCATCCACACGGTCATTCCTTTATATATTATTTTGTTCAACAGTATTTACATGATGTTGTTTCTTTGTAAACAAACAGCAAAAGAAAAATTACCATATTATGCGTTTTACTCTACAACCTACCTTAAACTCACAGGTTAATGTCCTAATATACTTCCTTATGCACTACAGTCTCAATCTGTAAAGAAGAGTTATTTCAAAGGTAGATGTTAAACAATGGCCAGGATGATGCAAGCACAGGGAGAGAAGTGTGCCACCTGTGAGCTGAGATCTAAGCTGTTCAATGTATCTCCTCAACCTGATGTTCTTAATCCTTCTTTCCATGAAAGATTCATTCAGTCCTTTCCTATCATATTTCCTGGCATTCCCTTTCATGCCAACGAATCTGAGCTGCTTGAAATTGCCGAAACCATGCCTTTGATTACACTTTTTCCTCTGTCTGGTTTGCATTTCCTGTCCATCCTGTATGTCTCGTTCATAGCCAGTCCATTTCTTTCCTCTCTAAAGTTTACCACATACGCTTGCCCCTGATATGTCACCCACACTTCTCTTGTGATGCTCCGCTCTTTTGACCTGTGGTCTAGTTATTTATGGGGATTTCCGATTTCTCCTGTTAGACACAAAACCCCCTAGAAAAATGAGGCCTGCACCTGATTTATCATTGCCTCTTTCACAGAACCTCATACAGGGCCATTCGGTAAGTATTTCTGGAATGAATCAATCAACTCATCTATACTTCTGATTGAATGAAGACTTTCAGTGTGCTGATTTCATGAGTAACTGAGGAGTTTGAGGCTAAAAAATATCCAGTGCCTATAAAATTCTTGTATAATTGTATGAGTGGATTACAGTTGGTGAATTTTTTTTTTTTTTTTTTGAGACGGAGTCTCTCTCTGTCGCCCAGGCTGGAGTGCAGTGGTGCGATCTTGGCTCACTGCAAGCTCCGCCTCCCAGGTTCATACCATTCTCCTGCCTCAGCCTCCCAAGTAGCTGGGACCATAGGCACCCGCCACCAAGCCCAGCTAATTTTTTTGTATTTTTTTAGTAGAGACGGGGTTTCACCGTGTTAGCCAGGATGGTCTCCATCTCCTGACCTCGAATCTTTTGTAAAGTATTTTGCAATGCCTTCATCTGAGGATGTTAGTACGTTTCAAAGGATAGTATAGTCTTCATTTAATTAAAGGATTGACTTTCTGGAGTGTAGGCTAATAATGTCTTTACTCTTAGACATACTAATTCGTACACTATTTCTTTTTCCCTCTAAAACTTTCCTTCTATTAATCACCAACTCAATGTCAACCTTGTAAAGAATCACCTAGATTTGTTGTTTGGAACTTATGATCCAGTGACAATTTTCAGTCTTTTTTCTTTTTCTTTTTTCTTTCTTTTTTTTTTTTTTTTTTTTTTTGAGACAGAGTCTCACTTTGTAGAGTCTCACTTTGCTGGAGTACAGTGGCACAATCTAAGCTCACTGCAGCGTCCACCTCCCAGGTTCAAGCAATTCTCCTGCCTCAGCCCCCTGACTAGTTGGGATTACACGTGCACACTACCATGCCCGGCTAATTTTTGTATTTTTAGTAAAGATGGAGTTTTGCCATGTTGCCCAGGCTGGTCTTGAACTGCTGACCTCAGGTGATCCACCCGCCTTGGCCTCCCAAAGTGGTGGGATTACAGGCGTGAGCCACCGTGCCCAGCCAATTTTCACTCTTACCTTTGGCTTTCAGATCATGTTGAGGATGCATCAGCAAAATTCTGGCCTACCTTTTTTTTTATTTAAGAAAATGATTATAGCTCTTGCTGTTGCTGTTCATTACTTTACATAATCCCAAACACTACCTGAATTCTCAATAATTATTATATGAAATAGAAGAGAAAAGAGGCGAAGTGAGGCAAGGCGAGAAGAGAGAAGAGAATGACTTGGCTAGTAGTTCAAAATAAGAGCCTAGAGAATTGTCCCAAGGCTGAAGACAAGAATGAATTTGTAAACACATATTTTTACAATAACATATTTTTAATGATGTAGTCTAATACTTTTCAGGCCCTCGTCTTAGTGCCTTTACTAATTTGCATGATTGTGTTGAGGTAGACCTAAATTTTATCTTAGTTCTTCCCATTCTTGCTTTATCATCAAAATCTTAGAATTTTCAGATGACAACTTTGAAAATTGTAGAGTATGCACATTTTTACACTGAATTGTTACAAGAAAATATAAAAAGCATGTTAACATTTATTCAGTTGTCCTTGTAAATTTACCTGGACCTTTTCACCAAAAGTGGAATTGGCAAGCTCTTAGGGATATAGCTGCTTCCACAAATGCCCAGGATCTCCTGGCATCCTTACTCAGTCACAGGACTGGTGCTCAGCATCTTAAATATGCTTCGTCAGCCCTGTCAACTGAATGGACCTTTTTTTATGCTAGAGAGAATTCCATGTTGGTGACAATGAATAATAGTATTTAACATTTATACGGAATCTTCCCATGACCTGCAGGTCCTCTCCATGGTACTCCCGTGTCAGGATCACTCTTGTTTCTCTACTACGACCATGCGTGCATTGCCTTTAGGTTAGGGCTGTGGCCTTGGGCTGTCTGACCACTAGAATTGGAGTTGTTGTAGCTGTAGGCACCAGAGATTTTTACCCCCTTATTAAAGAGGAGCAAAATAATAATAATAATAATAATAATAATAATAATAATAATAATCTCATGTCAGCCAGACATAGTAGTTTTCCCTCTCTGGGAGCCTTGAGCAGTTTAGTAGACAAAGCGTTGAACGTACTTTTTAATTTCCATCACCTCTGGAGGTTGCTTTTCCTTCAGTACTTATAAACGGGTCCTGCAGATACCTACTGAAGTCCCATCTGGTCTGCCTGCCTTTGAAAGTCTCCCTTGACACTGGCATCCTGCAGTGGAAGTCCCTCCTTTTCATATCCTCCCCACTCTCACCATCGGCTGCCCAGGACTGAGTGCCACTGAGCAGTATCCCTGGAGGGACACTCCCCAACCTTGCATTTAATCGCTTCCCTTTGTGAGACATTTCTGCTGACTGTAGATTCCTGCCCCTTGGTCTTCCCCTACCAAATCCTTTCACGCTGCTGAGGCCTTGGAGGCAAGAAGGACCAGGGCAACTATCAGTGCTTTCTCCTTTAGAGACCTGTTCCATCATTTCCAATGTCATCTTCTTTTGAAAAGATAATTTGCATCCCAAACAAATAACTCTCCAATAAATTTGGAACACAGAGTGTTTGATTTGAGGACTGTGTGTATTTACATTGAGGAAGTGAGGTTTCATGTACATAAGACTCTCTGACTGCTGAGTGAGCACTTAACATTAAAAAAAAAAATAATTCTCTGAGGGCAGGAAACTGCGGGCAGCTGCTTTTCTTCCCATTCAAGAATCACTTTGCTCCTTTATAGCAAAAGAGCTGAACTATTAAATGAACTGGGGGTTTGGATTGGAACTAGGTATTTTAGCAGCCATTCAAGAGTCTTTTTAGTGGTATGTCCATCAAATAGCAAGTTTGTGAAGCACTGCTATAGAAGTGCTTAATCTTGTTTTTTGAAGATTTGAACAGGATAGAGAGAGAGCAAGAATCCAGAGTTACATATAATTTTTCCTTGCAGCTGGAGAAACTGAGGCAAGGGAAAGAAGAACATTATGCAAAGATACAGTGGGGGGGTCTGCAATTTTGAGAACATGCTCTTTATTTATTCTGTCATTTCCAGGAAGTTAGTTGAAAGCCATTCCTATTTTTAGATGAGCTTAGTTGTCTGGAATATTTATTATGGACCGCTCCACCATAGGGAAATGTGGTGTGTTTTAGGGACAAGGTTTTAAGAAAAAAATTAAAGACTTCTATCAAAGACAAGATTTTAAGAAAAAAATTAGATTTATTTCCTTATAAATGTCAACAAATTCAGTTCTTATTGTTGGACACAAGCAAAACAATATAACACAAAATTAAGAATATATTTAGGCTTTGAAACATAATAAAATCCAACCCCTAGCTTAAGAACTGGAATACTAACAACGCTATAGAAACTTCTTGCGTGTTCTTCCCTAATCTCCTCCACTTTCTCCCCAGTCTCCACACAGAGGTAACTACCCTTAAAATAACTAAATTTTAATAGTTTATCATATAAGCATGTATTACTAGTCAACGTAATTTTAAATTTTGGCTAGGGTAGTGGCTCACACTTGTAATCCTGGCACTTTAGGAGGTTGAGGCAGTAGAATCACTTGAGGTAAGGAATTTGAGACCAGCTAGACCCAGTCTCTACAAAAAAAAAAAAAAAATTGAAAATTAGCTGGGCCTAGTGGCACACATGTGTAGTCCTAGCTACTTGGGAGGTTGAGGTGGGAAGATCCCTTGAGCCCAGGAGTTTGACATTATAGTGAGCTATGATCATGCAAGTGCCCTTCAGCCTGGGCAACAGAATGAGACCCTATCTCTAAAAAATGAAAAAAAAAAGTAAGTTTTGCTTGTTTTTTGAGTGGCATAGAAATGGTATCTTGTTGTATGCATTTTTCTGTATGTTGGTTTTTCATTCCAATATTATGTGCCTACTATTCGCCTATATCGTTGCATCAGCTGTAATTTATTTATATTCACTGCTATATAATATTCCATTAGGTGACTACATCAAAATTTATTAGTGATGCTTGACAGTAACATTTTGGATATGTGAAGGAAAAATAATCACGAATAGGCTGATGCACTTGTCCAGGAATTTTTCTAGGTCAGTGGATTTCAATTTGTTTTTACTGTTACAAAAAATGAATACATTTTGGCTGGGCATGGTGGCTCATGCCTGTAATCCCAGCACTTTGGGAGACCGAGGCCAGCAAATCACCTGAGGTTAGGAGTTCGAGACCAGCCTGGCCAACATGGTGAAACCCTGTCTCTATTAAAAATACAAAAATTACCTGGGCATGGTGGCGGGCGCCTGTAATCCCAGCTACTCAGGAGGCTGAGGCAAGAGAATTGCTTGAACCCAGGAGGCAGAGGTTGCAGTGAGCTGAGATTGCACCTTTGCACACCAGCCTGGATGACAAGAGTGAAACTCCATCTCAAAAAGAAGAATTATAGTTGTATCCCAGTACACATACATACATGAATAATTTTAACAAAGTTTAATAAAATCATAATATTTTTACTGTGTATGAAATACTCTAATATTTCTATTCTTGTCCATTCTATTTCATTTTTACTTTGTAGTGTTTAACTGGCATTTGGTGAGACCCACCTATTGATTTCTTTACCCTCTGTATTGCAAATCACAATTTGAAAAACACTACTTTAAGTCTTACAGTCAGGAATGAATTACAAGGTCAGAAAATTTAGCATGCTGGCCAGGCTCACACCTGTAACCCCAGCACTTTAGGAGGCCAAGGTGGGCAGATCACTTGACAGGCCACCAGCCTGGGCAACATGTTAAAACCCCATCTTTACCAAAAAAATACAAAAATTAGCTAGGCATGGTGGCGCGTGCCTGTAGTCCCAGCTATGGAGGAGGCTGAGGTGGTGGGAGGATCACTTGAGCCTGGGAGGCAGAGGTTGCAGTGAGTTGAGATTGCACCACTGCACTCCAGGCAGGTGACAAAAAAAAAAAAAAAAAAAGAAAAAAAAGCAAAACATGCTTATTTTTAATATTCTTAATTTTATTGGGACTAGGAAAAGACTGTAGTAAAATCCATAAAATATTTATGCACAATGGTTTTTATTTATTATGATCACTATGATTATAAGATCTTGTCCCCCATATTAGTGAAGTTCCTCAATGAGAAAAAAAAGTTCCACGTATTTAGGAGTCTTTTTATCTAAACTGAATTTTGAATAAGTCCAGCGCAAGATAAAATAATTCTTCAAATGAGTTTGGAAAGTTAAATTTTGTCATCACGATGAGAAACATACATTTTTGTTTTCTTTGTGATAGGAAATGGTAGGTGACTTTCTAGGTTAGGAATAAGAAAGCTAAACACCCACAGTCCTAACACCTGAGCATCACCTCCCCTGCGACTTTCTACCTCTGAGCAGCAGACGAGAGGTACTGATAACAGATCTACACCCACCTCTCGTTGACTGCATAAAGAGACTTTAGGAAAAGATTCCATAGTCTAACTTCTTGAGGGGAACGTTGGAGAAAAGTCTCTTCCATCTAACCTCAAAAGCAAAGAAGTCCTAAGAGCTCCTTTGTAGATTTTATCAGAGCTGATGGAGGTTGACCATTTTCCACTCCAAAATACTGGTACCTTCAAGCCTCAAGGGACAATGTTCCTTCTTGTTAGGAAAGAATTCTCCAAAGCTGGGGACATCTGGGTATGAGGTATCCTCATTTCAAAGAGAGCAGAGTTCAAAGAACCTATTCTGCCGCTGCTCTCCCCTTGCTCCTCTCACACCTAGTGTGAGGAATGGGTAAATAAGTTTAGGATCCTCAGTGAGGTGCCTGAGAATTTAGAATATTCTATTTGTCTCTAGACCCTCTCTTTCTTGCTTAGGAAATTGAATTATTCTATATTAGAAGAACTAGTTTCCTCTCTAAGTAAAGCAGGAAATATTTTTAGGATTTATTTAAAAATTTTTATAATTATGATAACATTGAGTTAGGCTTACACAATAAATTAGTCTCTACCTTTTTAATCTTTCTTTTTTGGGAGACTAGTCAAAAAGCTAGAAATATTTCAATTGCTCAATCTTTAAACTGATTTTTAATATTTTATTCTTTCTTCTTTCTATATGATTTGTATTAAGTAGTTTTGATCAGTGTTTACATTTCTCTTTATTTTTGTTTGTAAAGTATTAGGACCCTTACAATTTTTACTTAAGAAACAATGTTTATATAAGAAACAATTTACATTTTGGAAAGAGTAGCAATTAACTGTGAGAGCTCTGAAGCCAAACTTCTTGGGTTCAAAGCCCGGGTCTGTCATTTACTAGTTGTGTGACCTTGGGCAATTTAGACATTTGTGCCTAAGTTTCCTTATCAATAACATGGAAATAATTTTATCTTCTTCATGGGATTTTTGTAGTATTAAGCAGGTTGATGCATGTAAGTACACGAACTAGTACCAGATGAATAGGAAAGGCTCAATCTGTGTTATTCTTATCACTGTCATCATTTCTACATAACTACACATTTATTCAATAGGACAACCATGGCCTCCCTCTTACTGCCTAAGTACCTAAGACTGATTATTTGTTTATAAATATGTTTAAAATCAACACGTTATTTTTCCTCTCTGGGGAAGTATATTATCCACTATAACATTCTGGTGAAAATTCAGCTTTGCTTAGTTGTCAAATAAGATGAAGCATATTAAGTACTTTGCAAACCATAAGGTACTAAACAAATGTCACATATTATAATATGTACTACTAAGAAAATTTCTTACTTTATGGATGCTATTATTCAAGAGACATCTTACCTTTCCTTTTGGAAATAAATTTGAGGTGGGTTTCTAATATAGAATAATCTTTATGGAGCCTCAAAGATCTTAGACCAAGCTTTGTTGATGACATTTTTCGTTATTAGGATAAAGATTTAGATCGTATGAGATTTAAACACATTTGCAGTTTCAGCTTTTCCTTCAACAAAGATATGAACAGGTTGTTGTCTTTTGTTGATCAAAAAAGCAAAGCATTCTTGGTTGCAGGAATTTCAAAACTAATGTTAAATTAAATAGGTTCCCAGAAACCTCAACTCTCAGATCATTTGATGCACACTTCATTTAGCTAACTGTAACTAATTGCGCATTTTAAGGAATTTCCTGGGAAAGAGACATTGAATATGCACACCAACATTCAATTGCTGGATGTTGTTTCTTAGACCATCAACACGTAGTATTCTCTCCTTTATCAGTTTCCTTTTGTATATACAATGGAAGTCTCCCCTAAATAAGACTTGATCATAATATATACTATCCTTTCTCAAGCTGTCAGTCCTACTGTATGTCTTTTTGTTATATCAACACATAATGTTATCACATCTAAGAGTATTTCCTGTGTATGTTTGCTTCCCCAACTAAATTTTAAGCCATTGAATCAAGAATCATCTTATCTTACTCATAATCTCTTTATAACAGCCAACAAAGTGATAAGCATATAATAAATGCTCAGTGAGTACTGATTTGATTGATTGATTAATTGAAATTCACATGAGCCTACTTTAGAATTCAATGACATAAAGCCTGTATTCTCCCCAATATGAAACAAAACCTCATAACAGAAATCCTTTAACTTTTTCTCAACCCCTTCTACAGGATTCTCGAATACATCCATTACTTGCAGATATAGCAGGATGAAGGAGAAAGAACTCCAGCAGGAGTTAAAATATCTGGATTTCAGTAATTAACTTAAGCAAGGAATTTAATATCCCTGAGATTCAGTTTTCTCATCCATAAAATGGGAAAAATAATGCCTGCCTCTGTATTTTGAAGATTGAAGATAAGATGTCTAATACAGAGCCTTGTTGGGGTGCAATAAAAGGTAGGCTATTAAATACCTACTTAAGTGTAGGTGGCCAATTTGATTTATAGCTGGTTTTCTTAAGGACTCACTATGACCAAAACCAAGTTTATGATCTCTTCTTCCAACTCCCAAACCTGGTCTTTCTTCAGGGAATGGCACCATCATCCATCTACTTACACAAATGTAAATCTATAATTCTCTGACACTTCTCATACCCTCTTTCACACTTCCAATTTGCAAACCAGTGCAAACTCTTTGTCTCCTCACCTTCCACAACCACCAGATTAGTTGATTCTATCACCTTCTCTCACTGGGTCCAATCACTATACTTCTATCTGAGCTTCCTGTATCCTTCATGAGTGGCTCCAGTCTGCTCATATGCAAGAATGGCCTTCCTTCATGAATGGCAAATCTGATCACATTATTCCCTCACTGCCTATCACTTTCAGAAAAATGAATACCTGAATCCTTCAATTGCCCAATAAGATGGTATGATCTGCTTCATACTCTGCACGATATTTTCCATTTACCCCTCTAGGTCCACTTTATACTTCTTCACCTTGCTCTGTGCCCTGGGAGCTGATCCTTCTAGGCTGCATCAAAGAGCTCCCTCACTCTCTGACTTCCAGCTAGTTTGATTAAAGAACAGTGGGAGATGGGAAGGTGGCTGAAGATCGCAGTATGGTGTTTATTCCCCTGCATCTCCCCCTGCTGTCTAGCCTTAGCTTGACTGCATCTCTTTACAGAAGGTCACAGCTACTGTGTGGTGTTGATGGCAGTGGTGGCCTGTCTGGAGCAGCCACTGCCATGATGCCAGCTGCAGTAAGACAGGCATGGCTGGGGCTGCAGGCTCCATAGAGCTAGCAGGAGCCTGAATAGGCAGAAGCCCCAACCCCTTCCAAGTTGGAGGGGTGGGAGCCCTGCCCTCCTGGATACAGCTGCAACCACCCAGCCAGGCTTCAGTCTCAGGCATCTCTGCACTCTCAGAAGCCCTGGGCCCCCTTCCACTATAGGCTTAGAAGTGCCTGCTCCTGCTGTCTCACCTCTCCCTGCTCCTGGCACCAGCTCTGATTTCAGAGCAAAGTTGTGGCCAAGCCCAGGTATTGTCACAATCTGGCTGGGTGTGCACACACTTGAGGCAGCGCTGACATGCCAGCCCCCTGCTGCCTTGGTCCCCTCTGGACATTGGATGCTGATGAGTACAGGAGGGAAGCTGAGGGGGCGATTTTGCACAGAACTGAAGGCACCTCTGCACACAAACAGCCTGGATGCTATGGGCACTATGGATGGCAGGTTAATGGCAGCAGGAGGCAGACAGGCTCTTGGGTGGAAAGGGGCAGATCCCTGGTGAAACCCCACCTTCGGGCCAGGGATGGCTTGAGGCCTGGGGGCCAGGCTGCCAGTTCCATGGACCAGAGTGAGAAATTACAGTGCTTTTTCCCTGACCCTCTCATGGCTACCCGATCAGCACATACTTCTTCCCTTATGAAGCCCATAAAAACCCCGGACTCAGCCAGACTTAGGCAGATGATGGGACAAGCTGCCTGCAGAGAGGAGCTACCCATTGCTGATCTCCTCTCTGCTGAGAGCTGAACACTGGTCAGGAGACCCTGCCTGCAGAGAGGAGCTACCCACTGTGGGTCTCCTCTGAGCTGTTCTGTCTCTCAAGAAAACACCTCTGCACCTTGCCCACCCTCCAGTTGTCTGTGTTCCTCATTCTTCCTGGACACAGAACAGGAACTCAGGAACTACGGAATGGTGGGGCTGAAAGCTGTAACACAAACAAGGCTGAAACAGTTCCCTTGCTCACCATGTTGCAGGTGATTAGAGGAGAGAAGAGAGAAGGAGAGAATTGTTGTGGCCCTTCAGAGCCCAGATCTAAAAGCTCCCTGAGCCAGAGCTGTGGCACCTTCTTTGGGGCTCTGTGGTTCCTGGCATCTCCAAGCTTCTGGAGGACACTGCATTCTCCAGTGCCAGCCATGGAAGATGCTTGCCGTATGCCTGGTCTGGCCACAGCCTCACAGGGAGCCAGCACCCCTGCCAGCATCTGGAGCTGCCCACCTCACCGCAGTCAGCAACCCTGAATGTACGCAGTAGCTGGACCACATGCTCACTCACTCACACAACCCTTGCTGCCCTGTGCCTGCCCTGCCCTTGACAGGCATGGGATCCAGGCCAGTAGTGCTAGCCAAGCACAGTTCCTGTAGGCTGAGTGGGCGGAATGAGCTCAGCAGGCCCAAGCAAAACTTGGGCAAAGGCACCATGAGCCACAGAGGTTTCCAGCCAGAAAAGTGACACCCCAAAGATCCTGTGACAGTGTTATAGCTGATTTTCTCAAATACTATGCCCAAAACCAAGTTTGTTTCTAGTCAAAAAGCTGGAAATATTCAAATTTCTAATTCTTTAAATTGATTTTTAATTTTTCATTATCTTTCTTCCTTTTTATATAATTTCATTAAGTACTTTTGATTAGTATTCACATTTCCCTTTATTTTTGTTTGTAAATGACTGGCAGCTTGACAGTATTTACTTAAGAAATAATGTTTATGTAAGAGACAATTTACATTTTGGAAAAAGCCTCCTTATATTTTGGCTGCACCTGTTTATGGAAGGTCACAGCTACCATGTGATGTCTCTTTCCTATTACCATTTTCTCTGATAAATGCTCCCGCCTTCCATTTTGATGCCTAGGCATAGAAGTAGCTTTCCATTCTTGCTCATCCTAGAGTACTGTTCATTCCTTGTTCCTTTCCCTTAACCATTCAGACATCATTATACAGAGCCCCTTTATTAAACTGTCCTCAGTTGCCCCATTTGAGTGTGCCCTCTGTTTTCCACTAGCTCCTGATGGATTGAGCCATTCTTCTCTCCCAGAGCCACTGACCTTTCAATTCTTCAAATATTCCATGCTTCCTTCCATCTCGATCTAGATGTATCTTTCTCTTTTCCTAGTTAATGCTAACTCATCCCACAAATCTCTGCTCAAATATCACTTTCTAATGGAAGCTTTTCCTGACTCCCAAAGTAGGTCAGGTAACTTAGTAATATGCTTTCCTACTTCTACGTAATTTTCCACAGCCGTTGTAATAAGATAAATACATCACTTAATTGAAGTAGGTCTCTGCTATGAATGGGAGAATCATGTCTCTTTTGCTCAGCACCACATCACAGTCCTTAACACAGTGTCCGGTATATGTGGTGCTCAGAACATACATGATAAAAGAATGAATACATTCAATTTGTTAGTCCCTAACTAGAGGTACAGGTGTATAAAAGTTGTCCACATTTATCTCTTTATTTTGTAGGGCCCATGTCCCATATGCTAATCACATTTTGGGCAAAGAGATTATTTTTTACTATTCTAGCCAATCACAATTTCTAAAGCCAAGCATTTTAAAGTTCCATTATATTAAGAATTTCCTGGCTACCTTCTTGCTGTAAATGACTCTCCCTGTCTTCTTCCCATACTCTGCTGTTTTTATTTACCTCAGCCAATAGTTTCCCCCTTTCTATTATCTCTTATTTGTAGCCTGGAATGACTCCCTCCCTTCCCCTATCCATTGGGCTGAACCTTTCATCTCCTTCAAGGTTTTGCTCAATACTTTCCTCAATTAAGTCTACTAATCATGCTACTTAAAATTTTAGAAGCAACCCTCTCTCCTAATCCCCTGGACCTTGCTGTGTTTTTTGATAACTGTTATCATCCTGTAAAATTATTTGTATATTGACAATGCTTATTGTTTATTGTCTTTCTCCCCTAGTAAAATCTATGTATTGCAAACACCTACAAGAGTGCCTGGCACATAGTGGGCATTCAGACATATTTGTTGAATGAATTATATAGTTATCCTTTTCTCAACTCTCGATCTGCCCATGCCTGTTCATTCACATTTACTCTTCTCCCACAAGGCAAAAGGCAATTATATCTGTAAAGAGTCTCCCTTGTTCCTTCTACCACCTAGGCAAAACTTTATGACACAAAAATTTTAAAAGAAGTCTCATGAGATTTAAAGGAAATACCCCTACCACACATAATTCTTACATTTGTAATGAAGCGATGTGAACACAGTCATCATGCTTTTTGGATTAAATGTCCTGCACTCAGTAAATACTTTGTTATGAGAGCAATAAAATGAAGGCAAATGGTAATGAAAGTCCATAAAGGTGTAAGTGAAATGCTTAATCTCTATTTCCCAAGCAATTAATTTCTATCTCCATTTTATCTACAGGTCACTTTAGAAATATCATATAAAAAGCAGATTTGTCATGTAATCTAGCAAAGGGAACTCCTTGTGAATTTGTACTTTGATATTCAACATGATTAGTCAAGGCTGTGCAAAACTGAAAGAACCTTCTGAATCATGACACATTAAATTTTCAAAAGCATTTTAGTTCACATTTTATTTATTGAATATTGGTTATCTATGCCCCGTATACATGGTTACTCTCTTATAACCATAATATTCCAACCAATCAATCCAACAGGAAATGTCTATTAAATGACTAGCATGTGCTCATCCTAGCATTGCTTTATTAACCAGAACACTGCACTTCTGAGCATACTAAATGCTGAGAACTTGCTGTCTTACTGACAACTATGAAATATCTGTTAGTCTGAAATTACTTTTATGCAGATGCCACTAAATGGCTGAAGAAAAGAGGGCGAAGGCTGGTTAAAATACATATCAGTTCTCATACCTTCATGACACTGCCTCTTCTTAGAGGCTTATACCTCCTTTCTGTGCATGATTATTCTTGTCAAAACTCTAATTGGTTTTTTCTCATTTAAGTGAAACATGGTAGAATATTTTGCCTGAGATATATGTGTCTTTTTTCCTCTCGTTTACATTACGTGTTAATTAAAGAGCCATTAGGAAGTACAAGGTTGAAGGGAGAAAAATTAATTCCCAATTATTTTGTATATTTCATCACTAAAGATAACCGCTGTTAATTTTAGAATTTATATTTTTTCATGTTTTTTTTTAACACACAATCACACACACACAACAGTGATCTGAAACTGTCAATAGTGGTAACTAGAAACAGAACAGCTCAAGCTTATAAAAGTGACGTCTATTAAAAACATACCAAAAAGAAAAAAAAGAAAGAAAGAAAACCTAGCCTCTAGGGTAAAGGTTAACAACTGAACTGTCACTTAGTGTTGATGACTTGCTTTCGCCTAAGCTTAGAACTTTCAGGGAATTAGTTTATGATCCCAGACAGCTTTCTCGGCAGAGGGGAGGGTGCCTAGTTAGCCCTAATTATTACATTTTGTTTCACATTCCCACTTAAACAGCTAACCTTTTTTTCCAATAGGTCTGGACTCTGGCAGCCATAGCTTGAACTGACTGCACTGTTCTTTCTCTAAATGGCCTTTTGTGTGTGGATAATGACCCCACTCTCTTGAATAGGGTTTCTCTCTACATGCTGTAGCTAAATGCATCGTTGGAAAAAACAAAGCAAAGAGAAACTGCAGTAAAATGACCCATAATGGCCTCCTGGGATGGGGGTAGGCTAGACTCAGACTTTCCCACTTTCCTTCTTCTAAAGTTTCATACAGAATAATGCCGTGCCTCAGAGCAGGGAGACTGCACCTTATGGGATTTGGGCCGTGTTCTGGTTTGTGGTTTGAAAGAGAAGCTGTCATGAAGTTAAAGATTCTTGGGTCTTCTGGGTGGAACTACTGCTCTGCTTCTTCATCCAGTTGATTGAATTAGAGCCTGCCTCAGAATAACTGCTCAGAAATAGGAATTTCTTCTTGGGCAACCCCAGGCTTTGGAGGGCCTCTGGTCATTCTTGCTCTTGTGCTACAATTCTGCTGTGATAATCTGAATTTGCCATGTTCGTGGTACTGGGAAATCAGATGAATGAAAGCTCTTAGAAACCCATTTCCTGACTCTACTTTATATATCAAGGTTTAGAATTATCAGAGCGGAACATGGTGTTTGTACCTGTAGTCTCAGCTACTTGGGAGGCTGAGGTGGGAGGATCACTTGAATCCAGGAGTTTGAGGCTGTAATGAGCTGTGGTTATTTCACTGCACTCCAGCTTGGATGACAGAGATGGAGACCCTATCTCCATCTCTTAAAAAATAAAAAAATAAAAAAAAAAAGGTAAAATTTTCAGAATGAACTTTTTTGTCCATTCAAATAACAGGAGTTATGGTGTAAAAGCTTACAAAACTTTAAGCCAGATTTTGACCCACCTATTTTGCATTTCAAAATAATTAAAAGCATATGTACATATCCCTGTAGTCCCCATGGATTCCATTATCTCCATGGAACTTAAAATGAGGTAATTTTAAGGTCTGAAGAAAATACGTGTAGTGAAGCCTCCGTACCTAGTCTAATTGACTACCCTCTCCTCCAATGTGTCTTTTGGTTCTCCTCCTTTATGTAAGAGCACTTTGTAAATTATTGGACATTATATAAATACTAGTCAGTGTGAGCTAGTCACTCACCCTTTTCTCCTGCACTGAATTCCCTCCATTACACCATATTTACTTGGTACTTACTAATTCCATCCAACCCATTTCTTCCACCTCATCCCCTGGGTATTTTAATAGTTTCATTTAATGAAGTAATAACCCATAATGGGTTAATAAAGGGCAGTTAGGGATGCTAGGGTACAGCCCTTTGAAGATTTGTAAGGTACTTTGCCAAGGTGATTTATTCACTCCTCTGGGTGCCAAATCTTAGAAAAGGGATATGATAATACACATTTTCTTTACTCAAACTAGTAAAAATATAGGTGTGGCTTGTGCGTGTGTGGGTGTAGGTGTGTGTGTTTAGTATATTTTAAGGACAGCCTCTGCATAAGCAAGAGAGGAAGAATTGGAGTGGAAACACGCACAGAGGAAACTGAAGAGATAGTTTTCTATTATTGACTAACCTTGTAAGGAGAGACAAGTATTAGCTATTACCCTATATTAATTGAATATGACAATTTTTGTTTCATCACAAGAAATTCTGAATAGATCTTCAGCATATTACAGTTTTACGAAATGCTATCTGTTTTAAAAAGCAAGGAAAAATGAAGTTTGAAGAAAATTCAGAAGAGCAAACTCATTCTCTATGAAGGTGTAGTCCAGCCATTTATGTAGACTTCTAGGCTTCCTAGAAGATTTTTTGAGGCAAGTTCAGCTTTGCCCAATAGCTTTGGGCTGCAGCTGTTGAAGGGGAGAGTGGTACCAAAGAAAAATACTGACTGCCTTATAAACCTTGATTTTTACACATGGATGAAGTACCTTTTGACTCTATCGAACTGATGTGATTTAGTGTTCATTATCCATACGAGAATCTGGAAGGTGATTCAAGTTTCTAACACTATAGGTTGATATATTTTAGCATAACACTCTTCCTCTTAAGTGCTCTTTGTTCGTCTATAGATGTGTCGTCATCAGTTGAACCATTTGCTAGTGGCCTGGAGCAGTGCAGATAGGCTTGGAACACTTTCGGAGCAGAAGCTAAGTATGGTGAACGCTAAGAGAAAGAAGGGTCAGAGACTAGGGGCAGGCAGCCACCATTAGATCTTTACTGATGAAATAGTCAGTGAAACGCTCTATCACTTTGCCAAGGGGAATTCATTCATTGATGTAGTCATAACTCTTTATTGAGCATTTATTATTTGCTAGACATGGTCTTAGGGTCCAGGGCTACAGAAGATACGTAAACAGGTGATCACTACCCTCAAGAGGTCACATTCCACTGGTAGAGTTGGAATTGTAAGCAGATTCATTACAAATAACAAAATAATAGCTCTCACTTATTTCAAGTGAGTTCCTGCCGCTGTTCTAAGTAATTTGCGTGCATTAGTTCATTTAATCTCACAACAACTCTGCAAAGTATTATTATTATGTCTTTTCTACAGATAATGGAATCAGAGCACAAGGAGACTTTTGTACTAGTTCAGGGTCACACAGTAAGTGATAGAGCCAGTATTACAACCTGCTCTTCCTTACAACCTCTGACACCATATTCTGAAAGAGAGGTATAAAAAAAATGGATCAGGAATTTCTTAAGAGAGATTAGCATTGTTTTAAAACCTTTGTTTTATTCCTGTCTATCATATATAACTATTATTCAGAGTTTGGTGAATTTCCTTTCATCTTTCTTTGCAATGGGTTTTGCTGCTTTTTAGAAAAAGCATAGTTGTGATTATATACAGGTTGCATATACAGGTCGAACATCCTAATCTGAAAATTCAAATCCAAAATGCTCCCAAATCCAGAACTTTTTGAGTGCCAACATAATGCTACAAGTGGAAAATTCTATGCCTGATCTCATATGATGAGTCCCAGTGCAAACAACGTCAAAACTGTTTCATGCACAAAATTGTTTAAAAAGTTGTATAAAATTACCTTCAGACTATGTGTATGAGGCATATGTAAGACATCAGTAAATTTTGTGTTTGTTATAGAATGGGGTCCCATCCTTGAGATACCTCATTATGTATATGCAAATATTCCAAAACCTGAAAAAATTCAAAAATCTGAAACGTTTCTTTTCTGAAGCGTTTCAGATAAGGGATACTCAACCTGTACAATTTTTAACATGTAATTCTGAAGTTTGTCTATAGGTTTTGAATATTATTAAGCAATGACAGAAGTTCTTGAAAATCACTGTTTAAGGACTTTCATAACCCAAAAGATGCTATTTTTTAGTTACATTAAAAAAAAAACTAAGTCGCTAGAGAAGTATTTACTAGATAAAGCATACATTATGATAATAACTTACCTTTAAGAACCATCGTGAAGGCTCACTTACATATTGAAATAGCCACAAAGCTCAGGTATCAAAAGAATATTTTAAACTTTGATATCTTCTTGTTACTTAGCCTCTCAAGTTAAATTGGCTTGTCAGAGTTGTAAATGCATTTAAAATTGTAGAAATTTTCAACAAATACTTGACAAGAACTCAGTCAGAATAATGTGTCTCATATACTAATTTTGTTTAAAAATTAGAAATGGGGGAGGGGCATAAAATCATGATTAGGGCCAGTTTTTCCATAAAGTGTATGTCTGTTTAAATTTTAATAATGATGTAAACAGGAATACTCTGCATTCCATGGGCTGCACATCTCACCTATTAAAAAGGCATGTGAAACTCTTGTTGGAAAAATAAGGGAGTGGGGAAAATGTGCTTCAGACTTTTAAACTGTAGCTACTGGCTTTTGTATCAGAAGCCAATTTTTACATTTGAAACCCCAACTGATCTAAGCAAGTTTTTCAGCTTGCAAAGTAATGAATTTAAAAACGAGGCCCTCCTGTTGTTGCTTGATTTTCTTTCTACTTCAGTTGTTCTTTCAAATAACATGCTGAAATGCTAAAGAAGCAATTTTCAGAAATGCGCTGGTAACTAAATCACAGCTGTATGTTGAGATCGCATGTAGGTGGACTTCATCAGTGTTACCTAAAGCTTCTATGATATTCTAGTATTACTTAAAGGAGAAAGAAATCAATGCCTAAGAAAGGGAACTACTTAGCCTAGGTAGACCAAAACAGAGTGAAATTGTATGGCCGTGTTCTCATGAGAAGACTGTAGCCTTTATGATTGCCAGATTCACTAAAACCTTGCTGTAACATTGATTTGATAGTAAATTATGTAATATAAGACAAATTTACTTAAATCTTTATTTAAGACAAGCTTTAAAAACAGAAACACTATCAGACCTAAGCACTTTACTTAGATTATCTTATTTGATTGGTATAACAATGCTATGAGGTAGCTACCATAACTTCCCTCATTTTACAGAAAAGAAAATTGAGACTAGGGACAGGCAGCCACCATTAGATCATTACTGCTGAAATAGTCAGTGAAACTCTCTATCACTAGCCTGTGTTTACAGTTAAGGAGTGGCAGAGCTGGAATGTGAACATAGGCAAAGCTTTCCAAAGCTTTATATTTTGCCACTTCCTCATCTAAAACTTCCAATAGCTAATAGCTACTGAGACCTAATAGCTTATCAATGCAATTAAAAAGAGATGAGTGGGCCAGAGCATATCTTTTGGGAGAAGGCAATGAACGAAAGCATAGGGATTTTTTTATATGATAAATTTTGTTTTATTTTATTTTTATTATTATTCTAGGGTACATGTGCACAACGTGCAGGTTTGTTACATATGTATACATGTGCCACATTGGTGTGCTGCACCCATTTACTCATCATTTACATTAGGTATATCTCCTAATGCTATCCCTCCACCCCAGTGTGATGTTCCTCTTCCTGTGTCCAAGTGTTCTCATTGTTCAGTTCCCACCTGTGAATGAGAACATGCAGTGTTTGTTTTTTTTTGTCCTTGTGATAGTTTACTGAGAATGATGGTTTCCAGCTTCATCCATGTCCCTATGAAGGACATGAACTCATCATTTTTTATGGCTGCATAGTATTCCATGGTGTATTTTTTCTGTGCCATATTTTCTTAATCCAGTCTATCATTGATGGACATTTGGGTTGATTCCCAGTCTTTGCTATTGTGAATAGTGCCACAATAAACATATGTGTGCATGTGTCTTTATAGCAGCATGATTTATAATCCTTTGGGTATATACCCAGTAATGGGATGGCTGGGTCAAATGGTATTTCTAGTTCTAGATCCTTGAGGAATCACCACACTGTCTTCCACATTGGTTGAAGTAATTTACAGTCCCACCAACAGTGTAAAAGCATTCCTATTTCTCCACATCCTCTCCAGCACCTGTTGTTTCCTGACTTTTTAATGATCACCATTCTAACTGGTGTGAGATGGTATCTCATTGTGGTTTTGATTTGCATTTCTCTGATAGCCAGTAATGATGAGCTGTTTTTCATGTGTCTGTTGGCTGCATAAATGTCTTCTTTTGAGAAGTGTCTGTTCATATTCTTTGCCCACTTTTTGATGGGGTTGTTTGTTTTCTTCTTGTAAATTTGATTGAGTTCTTTGTAGATTCCGGATATTAGCCCTTTGTCAGATGAGTAGATTGCAAAAATGTTCTCCCATTCTGTAGGTTGCCTGTTTACTCTGATGGTAGTTTCTTTTGCTGTGCAGAAGCTCTTTAGTTTCATTAGATTCCATTTGTCAATTTTGGCTTTTGTTGCTGTTGCTTTTGGTGTTTTAGACATGAAGTCCTTGCCCATCCCTATGTCCTGAATGGTATTGCCTAGATTTTCTTCTAGGGTTTTATGGTTTCAGGTCTAACATTTAAGTCTCTAATCCATCTTGAATTAATTTTTATGTAAGGTGTAAGGAAGGGATCCACTTTCAGCTTTCTACATACAGCTAGTCAGTTTTCCCAGCACCATTTATTAAATAGGGAATCCTTTCCTCATTTCTTGTTTTTGTCAGGTTTGTCAAAGATTAGATGGTTGTAGATGTGTGGTATTATTTCTGAGGGTTCTGTTCTGTTCCATTGGTCTATATCTCTGTTTTGGTACCAGTACCATGCTGTTTTGGTTACTGTAGCCTTGAAGTATAGTTTGAAGCCAGGTAGCGTGATGCCTCTAGCTTTGTTCTTTTGGCTTAGGATGATCTTGGCAATGCAGGCTCCTTTTTGGTTCCATATGAACTTTAAAGTAGTTTTTTCCAATTCTGTGAAGAAAGTCATTGGTAGCTTAATGGGGATGGCGTTGAATCTATAAATTACCTTAGGCAGTATGGCCATTTTCATGATATTGATTCTTCCTATCCATGAGCATCGTATGTTCTTCCATTTGTTTGTGTCCTCTTTTATTTCGTTGAGTAGTGGTTTGTAGTTCTCCTTGAAGAGGTCCTTCATATCCCTTGTAAGTTGGATTCCTAGGTATTTTATTTTCTTTGAAGCAATTGTGAATGAGAGTTCACTCATGATTTGGCTCTCTGTTTGTCTGTTATTGGTGTATAAGAATGCTTGTGAATTTTGCACATTGATTTTGTATCCTGAGACTTTGCTGAAGTTGCTTATCAGCTTAAGGAGATTTAGGGCTGAGACGATGGGGTTTTCTAAATATACAATCACGTCATCTGCAAACAGGGACAATTTGACTTCCTCTTTTCCTAATTGAATACCCTTTATTTCTTTCTCCTGCCTGATTGCCCTGGCAAGAACTTCCTATAAACACCTCTATGCAAATAAACTAGAAAATCTGGAAGAAATGGATAAATTCCTGGACACATGCACCCTCCTGGAAGAGGTTGAATCCCTGAATAGACCAATAACAGGCTCTGAAATTGAGGCAATAATTAATAGCCTACCAACCAAAAAAAGTCCAGGACCAGATGGATTCACAGCCGAATTCTACCAGAAGTACAAGGAGGAGCTGGCATCATTCCTTCTGAAACTATCCCAATCAATAGAAAAAGAGAGAATCCTCATTTTATGAGGCCAGTATCCTCCTGATACCAAAGCCTGGCAGAGATACAACACAAAAAGAATTTTAGACCAATATCCCTGATGAACATCGATGCAAAAATCCTCAATAAAATACTGGTAAACCGAATCCAGCAGCATGTCAAAAAGCTTATCCACCATGACCAAGTGGGCCTCATCCCTGGGATGCAAGGCTGGTTCAACATATGCAAATCAATAAATGTAATCCAGCATATACACAGAACCAAAGACAAAAACCACATGATGCAGAAAAGGCCTTTGACAAAATTCAACAACCCTTCGTGCTAAAAACTCTCAATAAATTAGGTATTGATGGGACGTATCTCAAAATAAGAGCTATTTATGACAAACCCACAGCCAATATCATACTGAATGGGCAAAAACTGGAAGCATTCCCTTTGAAAACTGGCACAAGATAGGGATGCCCTCTCTCACCACTGCTATTCAACCTCGTGTTGGCATAGCAATTTTTAAAACCAGCTTTCTATTCCAGTTCACCCCATGTGCTAGTGATTTTCTTTGCTCCCCTTCTCAGATCCATCCTCCAATCTTCTCTGCCCTGCTCCTGGGCTCTCTGGGTTCTAGGTGGATTTGGTCACTGGGAGGCACTGGCAGGAGAGTGAAGTGCAAGAGAAGAGAGGCCAGGGTCTCTCTTCCTCATGCTGTATTTCAGAGCACTTCTCTAGCACTAGCTGCGTCTTTTTTTGCCAAGGAGCTGCTCCTGCCCTTTCAGCCTTAGCGGTGATATTAGCCGCCTGTCGCTGATGTCTGGGTGCTTCAACATGTCTTATTTCTTCCCTTAACCCTATCCTACCTCTTTAAGTCATCCTTTCATTAAAGTCCCTTCTTTTGAATTATCGGGGAGGAAATTCCGTTTTCTGCTGAGACCTGACTGGGAGGCCTTGTTTTCTATTCTTATTCCTCTCTACATGCATTCACTAAACAAACATTCTCTGAACCAGGTACTCTTCCAAGGGCTGGTGGTGAAGAACATCATGGGGAATAAGATAGATGGGTTTTTGCTCTTCTGGAGCTTAAAATGTCTCATGCCTTCACTTCTTTGTGCTTTTGTTCATTCCCTACTTCCCACTCATGGCTTGCCAATTGTAATTCTTTAACCCCAAATACTTATTCAGCAAAATTCCAACATTTAGACATTTTTTGAGCACTGTAAAAGGCTAGTTTCTATACTAACATTAAAGATTCTAAAATAAATTCTAAAAATATTCCCTTATCAATCTAGCATTCCAGGTCTTGTGTCAAAGACTCCATAACTCTGAAAACCCCACAGAAACAGATGGAATTTTCCTGAGTGAACTGGAGCCATTTGCCCCTTTAGAATGGCTGGCTTCCCAGATGATAAAGAGATGCTTGTGTTGCAGGATAATCTATGGAATTATTAAGGTATTTTTCCCTAACCATTTCCAAACAATTAGCAAGGTTTGGGGGCTCCTTTGTCTCGGGAGAGGGATGTTTAAAGAAAGCAAAAGTTTTCCACAGGCAATTTGCCTTCCTGACCTTTGTTTCTTGAGGCCTGTGCTTTTAAGGAAATCCTGGTAGTGGGGACAGGAGAGATGAAGGTTGGAGGCAGGGCATGAAGATGACACTGCTGAAGATTTAGGAGCAGACAGGGGCTGCATGCGGCCCAGCATTCCATCGAGGTGGCAGTGGCTGTCTGTGTCCCCAACAAGTCTGACCTCTAGGCTCTCAGCCAATGCAGAGCCCCCAAGGAGGCCAAACCAAGGTGTTCCTGAGCTCCCTGCAGCATCGAGGATTCCCCTGTGTGTTCAACGGCACGAAACTCCCTGCCTGTAAGGGACACCAATAGCAAGAATACTTTAACTTATTCTGAAGTTTGGTTTTCAAATGAAATTATTACATGCTTTCAGATTCCAATGTTGCTTGATTTCTTAGCAGCTAGAAATATTTCCCACTATTCTTTTCAGCACCAAGATCATTTAGTTGATATCAATGCAACTCAAATTTGTATATGAATCATTAACTCATATTTACAAAACTCTAAGCTGCATTTAAGAGAAAGAACATTGTAGCTCCCTGGTTAAGCAGGAATATTCCTTCCAAATGGACCTTTAGTTTTCCCTCTCTGCTTGCTCATGATAATTGGGGGGTTGGGGTGTGGGGGGAAGGAGTGAGTTGATTTACCAGATTATCAAATTATCATTTAGAGTAGGAATTGGCAAACTATGCCCCAGAGGTCAAATCCAGCCCACCACCTTCTTTTGCATGGCCCATGAGCTAAGAATGATTTTTATATTTATATATGATTGGGGAAAAAATCAAAAGAATAATAATATTTTGTGGCACTGTATTAGTCTATTTTGTATTTGCTGTAAAATAATACCTGAGACTGAGTAATTATAAAGAAAAGAGGTTTCATTCACTCACAGTTCTACAGGCTGTATGTATATGAAGCATAGTGCTGGCATCTGCTTCTGGTGAGGCCTCAGGAGGCCTCCAATCAGTGCAGAAGGTGAAGGGGAGCCAGCATGTCACATGGTGAGGATGGGAGCAAGAGAGAACGGAGGGAGGTGCCACACATTTTTAAACAGTCAGATCTCACAAGAACTCGCTATCATGAGGTCAGCAGCAAGCCATTCATGAGGGATCCACCCCATGACCCAAACACCTCCTATTGGGCCCCACCTTCAACACTAAGGATCACATGTTAGCATGAGATTTGGAAGGGACAGACATCCAAACCATATCAGACACATGTAAGTTATATGAAATTCAAATGTCAGTGTCCATAATAAAATTGTGTTGAAACATGGCCACACTCATTCATTTATATGGCTGCTTGGCACTACAATACAGGGTTCGGTAGTTTTGACAAAGACCCACAAAGCCTCAAATATTTCTATATGGCCCTTTATAGAAGCTGACCCTTGAGATAGGGCGAATGTGGTCATTTTTATTCCTAGGCCTTGAACTTGGCTGTCTAAGAGAGGATCTAGTCACCTAATACCTAGATTTATTTATATCTATATGGTTGTTACTCACCCAAGAATAAAGTTGGCGTCAGTATAGACTAAATCAAAAAAGGGGGTCATCCCCATGAGTTAAACAGAAATCAATACATATCGAATGAGCTTAGCCTGACATACAAAGTTCTCCCAGAGGCATTATAATAATGATAGCTTCCATTTATAGAACTCTTACTATATGCCATGTACTTAGCAACTCAATCCTCAAAACAGCCCTGAAAGGTGGGTATTTTAAAGCTCCTGTGAAAGTGGTGCAATTAGTTAAAATACAGAAATCAAAAGGTATGTCCAATGTGACTCTAGAGGCAGGAAAATTTAGAGAAAGTACTACTGCTCTACTGCTAACACAGGATGCAAAGAGGTGGGTTTTTCGCCCATCTGCCATGACATTTCCTCTTGTGGTAGACCAACTTTACAGAGTTGCTGTGAGGAATCAGTAACCTAACTTATGGGAAAACACCTACAGTGTCTGGCAAGTAGTGGTTGCCCAGTGAATGTTGATTTGCTTCCTTCTCTTTTTTAAATTCCAAATTAAATTTCATACTTACCAAAGACATATTTGGGGTATACACAAAGATCAGAATAGTACAGCAATAATTAACAAAATGGTATCAAAAGGGCTGGGGACAGGAGTAGGAGCTTTGCTTCACTCTTTACACTTTTCATGTTGTTTTGATTTTGAGCCATGTAAATGCATTAGCTATCAAAAAATTAAATTGCACATTTGTAATGAGGCTTAATTTGGAATGTATATATTTTAGAGCCTCTCTAGTAGATATGCTTGCTCAATTTTATGATGGTTTCCCCAATAATGATTTTATTTGATTTCATTCTTTTTTTCCCACTATTTTGAAATTAATTTATTTCCTAACTTGAAAACATAACAATCCAGTTTTTTAAATGTATATAGATGACTCTTATGGATATTAGTGATATCAGCCTTTAGTTCATTTTTTGTAACCAAAACTTAGCTTCCTAGAGGTTGTTACATCTGACTTTCATGTGTTTTCTATATATTTTTATTTCAGACTGGTAGCTTTATTGGGGCAAACACATGTATTCTGTGTTAGTCAATGCTGTATCAAATTAAATAGTAACGTATTTAGAAGTTAAAATAGGCCAGGCACGGTGGCTCAAGCCTGTAATCCCAGCATTTTGGGAGGCCAAGATGGGCGGATCACTTGAGGTCAGGAATTCACGACCAGCCTGGCCAACATGGTGAAACCCCGTCTCTACCAAAAAATACAAAAATTAGCCATGTGTTGTGGCGGACGCCTGTAGTTCCAGCTACTCAGGGGGCTGAGGTAGGAAAGTTGCTTGAATGACAGAGTGAGACCTTGTCTCAAAAAAAAAAGTTAAAATAATTTTTATTTTTCTAAATGTACCAAGACGTTTCACTGGTTTGCCAGTAAGAGAAACATGTCCAAGTTCCCTCACCAGCAAATACATGGCCGTCTGTGTCCTGGCTCCTGCCCTCCCCTCTGCTCACTCCCTAATGCCACTCCTTCCCCCTTCAGCCTCACTAAGCCACTTGCAGGTCCCAGTGCCCCCATGCTGTTTGTCGCTTAGTAGATGCTTAGTTAATATTTGATAAATTGATGAATGGCCAATAAACTTGATTGACTAATGAACTTTCTGATACTGGTTTAATTTTCCAGAAGGGGTTCTTGTTACAGAAACTAGATAGGCTAAATTGCCTAACGTATATACCCCCTATTCCCCTTAATAACTATGTATAATTTTCTATATTATTAAATAAGCTTTTATAAGCCAGTCTCTCCTGAGTTGAGTGAACGTGGATGGAACCATCTATCTAGAAAAGTTGGTGAAACAATGAGCCTAGGACTTGGAACACACACTCTAGAAGGAAGCATCCAAGTAGCACAAAACAGCTTAACTCACCTCCACGCACATGACCCTAGCAGTTTCTGGCCCCAAACTTTGTCTCCAGTCCATCCTAGATAGCAATAACCTTTCCAAAATTCTGCTTTCATTCTTTTTCTGGAGGGCTCATAGATCAGGTGTTATTAGTTAGGATAATATTCAAGGCTCTTTGTTGACTGGTGCCAATATACTCTTTTTGAGCCATTTCCCCCAGTGAAGCTCTCTGTTCCAAGTTGGTCAGTTTCTTGAAGGTATATGCTCTGTTCATTTCTACCTTCAAATCTTAACCTATATTCTTTCCATTAAAGAAGTCTCCTGAGTTTATTTGTTTTTAAAGTGATCTGTTTTGCTTATGCCAATTAAAATTCTGTGTATCAAAAAAGCCTAAATAAAACCCATCTCATTCCCATAATCTTTCTTGGCATCTGCTGTTTATACCATAACATCTAATAACTTGTCTATATGTGCTCTGCTTGCTTCCCAGTTGCATTTTATCCATACATCTCATCTGCTCGAACAAAGGACTGTTCTTTTGAGACCTAGGTTTTTTTTTTTTTTTTTTTTTTTTTTTTTTTTTTTTTGCTTTCTTGTCATTTCTCCTAATGCCTACCACAGAGCTGACTGGACTGAGGAGGTGTTTTAAGGATACCAATCAAACTGAATCGCCAGAAAGCATTTTCAAATTGGGAGGCAGAGAATGGAGGAAATGGATACATAATATCTGCCATGATGGGTGTTTGTTATCTAAAGTAATCCTCACAAAATGCTGCCAAGTATTTTTTTATTAACCTTACCTTTTAGAGAGGAAAAAGCAGATGTTCACAAAAGCTAAGTTACTTGCCCAATGCCACATGGCTAGTGTGTGGCAGAGCTGGAGTTTGAAAACAGATGTTTGATGTCAAAGCATTTCCTTTTTTCCCTCTTTTTACTCAATATGTTGCAATGGTAGCAATCTTTAAGACTGAGGAGTATGTTACTATGCATTCTTAGTGGGTAATTTCATGAAAAAAATTAGTTTTGCCTACAAAATGGCATTATCATCTTTCTTTTAAAATAAAATTAAAATTGCGTAGAAGACAGCTTATCATTATCAAATAAAATATGGAAACCTAAGGGGAATCATCAGGGAAATGAAGTCAATAGTTGGGGAAATAAAAGCCTTGCCCAGCTTAGTTAAGAAATCCCAAGTTTAGACAAACTTCAGGCTCCCAGACTTTTTGGAGAGGCAGCAAGAATATCAAAGTATATTTTCTATTGCCTGGAAAAGGGTCTTTCAAAGATCCACATTGTTTTTCTTCTTTTCTCTCTTGCTTAACTTTAGAAGACAAAGTAAGATAGCGCAAGTTTGATTTCTAATACTTTCCAAAACAAAATCCAGGCCAAGTATACTAAGAAGGCAAAATGGCAAAAGAGCAAATTTAAAAAAATTTTTTTCATTAAAATCCAGTTCCTTTTTCTACCTATAAACCTCAACCGCATTACCCAATCTCCCTGTTCCTGTGCCCCCAGCTGCCCTGGAAACACAGTATTTGTTTTATCTCTTTTTCTCTGTTCAGCTTTTTCTTTCTCTTTGGTTTCTCACTGAATGGGGGACACCTGTGTTGTGTAGCGGGCATGCTGGGGGGAGGCCAACTGCATCTCCTGAGCTATGGCAGACAGAGGGAGGGTTCAGCCTGTCTCACAGCAGGAAAACTCCCCCTGAGAAACTTTCAAGGCCTTTTTGTGAGATGACTAGAGAAAAATACATTTTATTGACATCTTGGTCGTTTCCAGTTATTCCCATCATTTCTCCTGCCTGTGAGATCCGGAAACTCACATGCTAAGTCATACACATATAATTCCTCCAGCTGACAGACCTCATTCGGAGGCTGCATAATAAGAGGAAGGGAAAGGGGGAGGGGGAAGGGGGGCTTTCTGAAGAGACTGAAGCTTTCCTTACATAGAAAAACCATTTCCCTTTATTCTAACCCCAGGCTTGTTTTAATTTCAAGCTATTAATTTGAAATAGCTAATCAGCTGCTACAGGCATACACGCACTGCCAGGATTGCAAAATACCTGCCCTTTTCTAATCAACCCCAAAGTGATAATGATTTATATGTATAACGTGCACTTAGTCTGTAAAGCCCAGGCACTTTGCGTGAGATGATTTGTGGAGATTATTTGGTAGGATTTTCTAATTCATACTAATGTCTGAGAGGCCCATGGAGGATTCTCATATTTTCATGACTGAACAAGAGAGTGAACACACACATTTTTTTTAAAAACACAAACTCTAGGAAGAGGTTTCACAAAGCCTATTTTATGCATTTCCTTGGACAAGTATCATTTTGTTTTGAATGTTTATCATTCTCCATGGGGTACTAGTGGAAATGCCCTAGGAGTCCCTAAAGAGAAGTGAAGTTTACATGGCCTGAGCTCTCATTGCTGCTTCAATACCAAATAGTTACTGGGAAGCAGGATGGGTTTCTTCATTTAAATGAGAATTATTTGGTTTGGCTTAATGAAGCAAGGATTAACTGTTAGCCGTATCACTTAACCCACTGCTGTGATGTATCTATCTTTATTAAGGAAATCTAATACATTCTTGGCAGGTTGCAGCAACCTACACATTTGAGGGAATTGGTAAGAAAGAAGACTATTGATTTTAATTGGAATGACAGCAGGAATTTGAGCAGAATGCAGTAATCTGCACTGAAATCAATGTTACCACTATCCCAGCTAGAGTTTGTGTCCTGTCTTCCACCCAAATGGCCAATCAGATCTTCACTGACATTGCAAAGTGATGTCTTGACTACCCCTACTTAAATCCCACTCTGGAGATTCCATTTCCATAATGGGGCACTCTCTCAAGGGAAAACACAACTGCAGCATCATTAAGTGCCAAATCCAGCATAGCAACTTCCCCTGGAGTTCTGCCATTCAAGTCAATTGTAGTGTTGACCCAACTGAGATTATTCAATATCTTGGGAACATTAAAATCCCAAGAAACATGGTGGCCAATTTATACTTACTTAAATTTGACTCATCTTTCCCAGAAAGCCTTTTTCAAACTACAGTTTATTCAATACAATAATGGAAATATACTCACCCTCCAAATGGGTAGATTCCTGAGGTCAAATGCTTTAATTATTGAGGACATTATAACATGAGAGACAGGGAGTCGTGAGAAAGAAAAAGTCTGGCAAACAAGGGAAGTTACTGAGGATTTGTTTTTTAAATAGAAATTCTATTTGTACGCCGCTTCACAGGAGTGCTATTTTATTTTAGTGCCTGCCTCTCAGTGGTCTCAATATACTTTACCAATAACACCTTTTGATCGTTTATGTGTCTCAGGTTCTGACTTTTGTAACTTCCAAACTATGCCTTTTGCCAGTAATAAGTGAGAATTTGAAAAATTCCAGCATATTCCTGAAACATCATTTGGGTAGAAAAATTTTTTGTTCTTTTCCATATATCCTTATTATTGGTTCCTAGCCTAATATTTTAAGAGGGGAAGATATCCTATCATGCCTAGAATAGGTATAAACATCATCTTCAGGCCCCTCTTTACAGACTTTACTCTTCAGTATTGGATATATGGAAAAATAAGCAGAAGAATACTGAATTAGCTTGCGTTGCATGTCACTAAGTTTCCAAATTTATAAAGTGAATCAGACTTCAGATCCAATACTTGCCCAATACTGTTTGCACAGTTATATTTTGAGCAATCATTTGCTGAAGATACGTCTGCAGAATACACGGATACCTTGGGAAGAGGTATTGATCATTTCAACTCCCCCCAGTCAATTCTGAACAAATGACTGTACATGTTGTTAAGGGAACTGAGCATGTTCCCTAAGGATGCCCTGTAGTTTTTCTGGTCCAGTGTTTCTCTATTCCTGCTATCACAGTCATATTCCAGCTGAGCTAATTCCATCTTAATGTGCCTGTTACCTATCAAAATGGATGTCACAGTACATTTCCCCCGCAGGAGACCGCTTCTGTGGGTAAACGAGGCACATATATCTGGATTGTCACACACTCTAGAAATCCCCTGGGTCTTACAAATGCTTCAAATTTATAGCTGCTAGTTTTAGTGTATGCGGGTGTGTGGGTGACTGTCAATCAAACATGGAGCTTAACATTTACTGTGACTTTTTGTATTGAAATACAATTTCTTTTCTTCCTCTGTGGTAAGTTCAGAAATGGAGTGGAACAAGTTAATTAAAATACTGGTGGCTTAATACTTTTCAGCCACTGATAGTTTCCAGTCAGCTCTTCTCTGGAGCACTCTTTGTCATTGTGAAGCTAATCTGGAGCCAACAGGAAGATTTTTCTAAACATGAAATAATTTCTTCTAAGGTCTTTCTGCCTTCTCTCTTAAAATCTGAAGGAAACAATCTCGTGGACTATTCATTAATTCTTTGACCCCTCTGTGCTACCAATAGAATACGGGGTAGCAGGGGGAATGTCATGTTTTATGAACACATACCTAGAAAACAGCTTTATCAGTGGGGATCAATTTGTCTTTTCCTGTGCATTACTATTGAACTGTCTGCCCGTCAGCAATCAGCTGACCCCTGAGGAATAAATACCAACAAACTCCTTCGAAGGTTTGAAAGTTTATTTTGGGTCCTTGATGTCCTAGAAATAGAAATATACAAGAAGAAATTTATTCGTATGTTGGCTTCTTTGCACTTGGTGGAATTATTTGAAGAATTATTTTTAAACTAAAATATTTTATTATACAAGGAATGGAAATGTAATCATGAAATGTTCCTTTTCCAGAAGTTGCAAACTGGCAGCCCACAGGCCACATCATGCCTGCAGGGATACTTTTCATGGTCTACCTGTTTTTGGTTTTTTTCTTTTTTTCTTTTTTTTGAGACAGGGTTTCATTCTGTCACCCGGGCTGGAGTGTAGTGGTGTGATCACAGCTCAACTTCCTGGGCACAAGTGATCCTCCTATCTCAGCCTCGCCAGCAGCTGGGACCACGGGCATGCACAACCACACCCAGCTATTTTTTTCTCTTTTTACAGATAGGGTCTTGCTATGTTGCCCAGGGTGGTCTTGAACTCCTGGCCTCAATTGATTATCCCACTTTAGCCTCCCAAAGCACTGGAATTACAGGAGAGAGCCACCATGCCCGGTTACATGTTTTTTATTAATTGAATTAGGAACCATTGTATGTGACCTGGAAATTTCACATAGAAATATGGCTTTGGAGATTCTTTTTTAAAAAAAATCTCCCAGTATGGGGTCTGTACTATCCCCAGAGAGGAGCTAGCAACAACTGTCCCCTCTATATGAGGCAAGGCTTCTAGTAGCCACCTTTCAAAGGAGAGATGGGACCCCCTTTTATCAGGCATAAATCCTTAGCTGCCCTCTTTGGGTAGAGGTTTACCACAGTTGTTTCCTCCCAATGCAAACCCCAAATTCTACTGTAGACTTACCAGAGACAGTTGATTTTGTAACCCCTGTTCTTGATGAGAAACTGTGACAAATGCCCATTTGAGTTTCTTAAGTAACTTGCTTCCCAAGGAAACAAATTGTTCATTGGGCACCTATCATGTGCCAGGCACTTTTCTGGCCCTGTCTCATGTGATCATCACAACAACTCCAGCAGGTAGTTTACAGACAAGAGAAGTGGAGCTTGAGAGACGCAATAACTGGCCTGGGACTACACGGCTCATAAGTGGATGAAATAAATTGTATTTCTATCGCCTGGTTCCAAAGCCCAGACTCTTCCACTAAACCTCTCAAACACTTCAGATGGCTCTACACAAAATCTTATTCGTTTTACCACATCCCTGTTGAGAGTAAGGAATTGAGTAGGGAGGTCTAAAAGGGAATGGGACATTTTGATTTTTTTCCCCCTCATTTGCTACATCATCATTTTCTTCTTAGACCTGTAATAACATCACCTACTTTGGTTTTTGAAATTACTCATGACAAGCCATGAAACCTAACTTATGTGTGGCTTCTGTAGGCTACTAGAAAGTCACCATCCACATGGCTGTCATTCCTTCACTGGCTATATAGTCTCCTCTTCAATTGCTGCACAGCTGTATGGAGCTCAATTTGTAATAAAAGTGGTTTAGTGCAAACCATACATACATAATGGTCTTTGATTTCCCCCTCGGCTTTGAAAATCTCTCTTAATTATCTGCCTGTAGGCTTGGAATTTCTTTGCCAAGTCTATCTTCATTTACTGAAGTGTCTCCAGAGTACTACTTTTAGAGGAATATCTTCAGAAGTGGAAACTGGCCCTAAGCCCTCATGTTGAAGAAGGTCAGTGTAGCAATAACATTGACTTAAAACTTACTTCAGTAAGGAAGTCCCTTTAAAAAGGCACTCTGCCCACTCCATTAAAAAGAAAAAAAAAAGTTGTGAAAATAGAAGTAAGAAAGGCAAAAAAAGAACACTGTAAAGCCACAGCTGGGAGAAGTAACAATTTAGTGGAGCTGATTCTCTGGTGTGGGGAGGAGGCCTTTCTTCTGTTCTGTGCGCCTCCAAATTCCACTTACCCCAACACACTTGAACAACTTTGCTGACACCTTCGTTCATAATTTCTGTCATCTATTCAGTTATTCATTCAAGCCTTCTCTGAACACCTATGTAAAATGATACTTCTCTATTCTTCTCTATCCCCCTGTGAGGCTTTATTCTCCTCTTGTCACACTTATCACCAGTCCATTATATTGTATGTCTGATTGTTTTATTTTTGTTTATCTCTGTTACCTAAACGTAAGGTCTCTGAGGACAAGGACCTAGCCTGTTTCATTTATTGCTATATCCCTAGCACCTTGTGCATGGCACATAGTAGGATCTCAGTAAATATAAGTTATTGAACTTCTATGTATTTAGGATCTAAAAATGAGTAAGACATGATTCCCACCTTCGAGGCATTCATAGACATTTTAGAGAGAGATATAAACATAAATGCATCTTGCAGTATGAGAACTTGATGGGTATGCATGACTTCAGCAAAAGTGATTTAACTGATTAACGGTTGCACTATGTGAGTGTGATGATTAATTTTCTGCATTACCTTAAATGGGGCATGGGTTTCCCAGATATCTGGCCAAACATTATTCTGGATGTGTCTGTGAGGGTTTGGGGATGAGATTACCATTTGATCTGATTGATAGACTGAGGGAATCAGATTGCCCTCCGTGATGTGGGTGGGCCTCATTTAATCAGTTGAAGGCCTAACTAGAACAAAAAGGCTGACCCTCTCAGGAGTGGGAGGGAACTCCTCTCACCTGACTGCCTTGAGCTGGAACATTAGTCTCTTCTGACTTTCAGAACTGGACTGAAACACAAGCTCCTTTTGGGTCTTGAGCCTGGTGACTTTTGGACTGGAACTACACATTGGCCCTCCTGGGTCTCCAGCTTACTGAATGCAGATCTAGGGAGTTTTCAGCTTCCATAATTGCATGAACCAATTCCTTATTGTTCCTTACTCTGTGAGTGTGTGTGTCTATATGTATGTCTATGTGTATATCCTGTAGACCAATAGGATATATCTACATATCTATACAAATAGGTATATCTATATATCTATAGGTTACATCTAGGTATATAGATATATCATATTGCTTCTGTTTCTCTGAACCCTGGCTAATACAATGGGCCAGGCATACAGACTTAAAAGCATCATACCCTGCTTCTCTAAGAGACAGATGCCAACTGGAATTAGATGTGCAAGTGTTTTACTAAGAGAAGAGCCTCTGAAAGATAAAGGACAAAGTGGAGGGAGCTGGAGGAAGTGGAGGAAGCCTGCAGCCCATGATGCAGCTCTGAGACCTATGAACGAAGAAACAGAAGAAAGGGTTGAGTAGGAAGTGCTTCAGACCACAGTGCAGTTCTGAGAGCTGTGGCCAGCCTGATGGAGAGTCCCTGAACCAAAGGTGCCCATTTGAGGAATCCCCCTTTAGGCAGGAATGGCCCAGCTCTAGCACCCACCACTGTAGTCAGTCATGACTGGGGCAGCCTGGGGAAGTGTGACCTGGAAGTGAACGCTGCAGTCAATCCAAGGTACAACAGCTGAAGACTATGAATCAACTGTGCCCCACACAATAGACCCTCCCACAGAGAGATTCGAACAGGGCCCCTTCGTGACCCATTCTTCTGGCATGCCCTTCTGAGGCTGGGGGTGGGCTTTCACAAGTTCTGACCATCATAAAATCTCTATGTGGTAAAGATAATATGTTCTTAAAGTGGAGTAGGCGCTCCCTAGGAACTTGTCTTGAAGCTTATGTTCTTTTTAGATCATATATTTACCAAAGCTAATCTTGGAGCCATCTCTGCTCATATGCAAGAGTGGGCCAGGCTGAGGAAGGATGATGGTGGGAATCTAGGAAAAGGAGGGGCCTGGAAGCTGGATTCCTTTTCTATTCTGCTGAAGCCAGAGACTTGGGAACAGCAGGCACCTGCCATCCCAAGGTGCTGGGATGGGAGGAGGACCTGGTTTTTGAAACCAATAATACATCAATCCATGGGCAAACTTTGGTACCTACACTCTATTTTATAGACCTCTGGCTGATCTCTTGGATACTTTGCAACAGAACTGGGAGAAATATGGCAGATATCAGCTCTCTTTAGTTGAAACAGAAAATCCCCCGAGGATAGGCAGGAAAAGATACTAGACTACCTGTTCTTCTGATAAATCATATATAATGCTTGTTTGTTAAATGATTATAAATCTAGTTCGTTCTTTTATTCCTCCTTTAGGATCAAAATTTATTACCAATTCAGAAGATTAGTGTGGGCTGGGCTTCCTCTGTAAACATTTCCCTCTTTATTATATTTCCCCTACTCTGCAAATTAAGAGAACTGCCACTTAAAGCCTGTAAAAAACAACCCTGTCAATTAACTCTGATGGAGTCATAGTGATGAAATATTAGCTAGTGCTAGACAGGAATCTGGAGATCCTTTATTATTACATATAGAAAGAAATGAGTGATTACCCAAGGTCACCTGGCCGACTAACTGCAGAAACAGGCTGGGAACCAAGGCTTTGGTTCTCAGGCTGGAGCTCTGCTCACTGTGGCAGCCTTGTTTTCTTCTCTGATTGTACCCTGGTTGTTTTTTTTTTTCTTTTTTTTTTTTTTTTTTTGGTACTTTTATGCTAGAGAATACTTGGTTAGCCAAAGATTTTTTCATAACCTCTGTAAAGCATGTATTTCCCTTTTTTAGGGAAACACTTTTTCCTCTGGCTAAGAGTTTTGCGCCCCAACTTAATGGAAAAAAAAAAAAAAAACATTGGCTTGCCGCAGGAGCCTATAAAAATGCCATTTCTTTGAAAACTGGCAATGGCTAACGCCTAACATAAACCTCTGAAGGGAGAAAAGGACGGAGAAGCCAAGGTGCACAAATCGCCCAGCTTTGCGACTGGTAGAGCTAACACTTGTTTACTGATGTAGATGGTTCCAACAGCTGCTTGTCTGCAGACTCAGAAACTTCTCTGAACTAGAAGGAACTTTGACAATTATCTGTGAGGAAACAGAAAGAACATGTCCCGTGAGCACCGTCACAGGGCAGAGTCAGAACCGGAACCCACGCCTTCCAACTCTTAGTCAGATGATTGTCTGTGACAGAATATTTGGAAGACTCCAAGGATGAGGCTTTTAATTTCAGACCAGCAAGTGCAAATTGGGAAGTGTGTCAGAAGTCAGTGCATTGACTATGATAATCATTGTTGAGCCCTTATTATGTTCCAGGCGCTGTTCTAAGGGCTTTATAGGGATTGAGTACTTCTTTACACTGGGCTATTAGTCAGCTTTCGCCAGGCTGTGTTGCAGCAGTAACCCCCAAATCTTAGTGGTTTACAGTAACAGAGGTTGTAGGTGGTCGTGATGGGTAAGACTCCTCCAAATGGCTTCTTCAATGCAGGATCAGGGTGAATGAGAAGATCCTATTTGAGATATGTCATTCTTGTGGCAGAGAGAAAAGGGCGCAATGGCCCAGAAAGCCTTTGCTCGGTCAGGACATATGTCATTTCCACTGAAATGCCACTGATCATGGCAAGTCACATGGCCAAGCCTGATGTCCATGAAAGGAACACAGCAAGTCACATGACAGTAACCAGGAATAATGTAGCAGACTAGCAGACTAAGTATTTCTGTTCCCCCAGAATTCATGTGTTAAAATCCTAATCCCTAATGTGATAGTATTAGAAGGTGGGACCTTTGGGAGTTGATCAGGTCATGGGGGTGGGGGCTTCATGAATGGGATTAGTGTTCTTATTAAAGAGACCCAAGAGATCTCTCTCATCCTCTGTCTGCCGTGAGGACACAAGGAGAAGCCATCCTCTCTCTGCCATATGAGGACACAAGGACAGAAGAGGGCCCTTGCCAGAACCCAAGTATGCTGGCATCATGATCTCAGACTTCCAGCTTCCAGAACTTTACAAAATAAATGTTTGTTTCTTAAGCCATCCAATCTATGGAAATTTGCTGTTCTGGAAATAGCAGCCAGAACAGCAGCTAAGACAGATGTGTGTCTGTGTGTGTGTGTGTGTGTGTGTGTAACATGAAAGGTAGCAAAATATTTGAAACAATATTGCAATCTACCACAATGAGAATCACCACTTAACATTTATAAGCTCATCCGATCTTCACAACAAAACCTATTAGGTAGATAAAAATATCTTCCTTTATCTAAAGCTTATACAACAAATGAGAAACAGAGCTAGTATCTGAACCCAAGCAGTCGGCCTCAAGACTGATCCTTAATCAATAGGCCATGCCGCTTTTCACGATTTGCTGCCTTTCATTTGCTAACTCTCTGTCAGACACAGTTCCCTTCTCCCTTACTCCCTCCACCAACTGGTAAAGTCAGCCAAATGCCTAATGCCGAGACTTCAGCCATCTGTTATTTTTACCTACATTGCCACATTCATTTATTTATTCAAAAATATATATTGAGCATCTGTGGACATGGCGTGATACAAAGCAGTGGGCAGAGAGTAGGCACAAAGACACACCAGAAATAGATGATGGGCTCTGTTCCCATGAACCTAGTGAAAATATATATAACTAGAAGAATAAATCATAAACACATATGAACCTACAATTGAATTGCTATGGGAAAGTCAGAAGAATAAGTGAATTATGCTGGTGAAGGAGCCCTAGAAAAAGATGGGAAAGAGATATTTAGTTGTCTTTGAAGGATAGATGGAGTATGAAGGTGGGCAGATGGAAGGGAAGGAAAGGAATGCATGAAGATAGGGCGTGAGGACATGTGGTGGGGCCACAGAGCCATTAGTTCCAGGCCACATTCAGGAGGGCCCGCAGAAGAGTTTATACCCTGATTCAGGAATGCATACACTGGCAATACTAAAGGCGTCCTCTGTCACCCTATTTTAAACTGTTCCAGTACTGGATCACGCTGCCCGTGCTGACTAGGAATGAATATCTTTATAGACCCTGTAATTATCTTTGAACAGCGCAATTATGTGACATTGTGTTTTGTAGACACTAAAAGCATTAATTTGATAAATGTTATCTTTGAAAATATATCAAATTTTTAAAATCTTGTTTTGGCTTTTCTTCATTTCTAAAAAAATATATCAGCAGCTTCAAAAAAAAAGAAAGCAGGTTTCATGTCTTTCAGTGTCTTTACAGTAAAACACGGTGGGAAGAAAATACAATCATTTTGGCTGCGAAAAATCATTCAGTTCATACTTCAGCAAATATTTAATGAGCGCTTAGTATAAACAGGGTCTTATTCTAGGTGTTGGGGATGTCGCAGTGAAGAAAGGGTACACATTTCTGTAGTCATGGCATCTGCATTCTACTGAGTACATAGGAGAAGTAATGAATAGCTAAATTGTGCATTTGTGGAGGAAGCAGACTTTGATTGCCAGGCTAACTAGTATCATTTTTTTTTCTTCCCTTCAGACAGTGGGAAGTCATCGAAGGTTTTCTGCAGGGACATGATGAAAGCTAGGCTTTAGGGGATTAATCGAGCAGTACTATGGCAGGTGGAGGTGAACTAGAAAGGGACTTGGGTGGAAGAAGAGGCATTCAGAAAGCAGTTCATGCCATGCAGAAGCAGTTCATGGTGTCCAGCAGATGCAAAACTGGTCCTAAAGTGGGGTAAACAGAGTGAATGCAAAGGTTGGACAAGATGTAAAAGATCCCCATGAGATAAAACAGCAGGGGATGAATTCCTCATTGTGTGAATGTGAAACCAAGGGAAAAAAGAAAATCAAAGTTCCTGTGGGTTGCAGCCTCATCTCTGGTAAGGGCAAGGTGGTTTAGCCCAGAGTGGGCTTTGGCATCAGATGACCCTAGCTTCCAAGTCTGGTCTGACATTTAACAGCTGTGAAACTTTGGGCAGGTTGGTTAATCTCTCTGAGCTTCAGTTACCCCATCTGTAAAAGTGAAAAATAATTCCTAACGGCAGGATTAAATAAGATAATAAGTGTAAAGCACAGAACACAGACAGCTCCCAGTGGCTTTTTATTGTGATTATTATGGTTACATGGAAGATGAACTGCCTTGGGGGATGCATTTGAAGTAACTGCTGGACATCCAGAGAGAGACGTTGAGCATTTTCTGTGCTTTACGCTTCACAAACCTCATCTCAGTTTGTCCTCACAACAAGCCTATGAGGAAGATATGGTTGTCATTACTATTTTACAAATGAAGAAAATGAGATTTAGTTAACTAAACTTAGCCCAGTCTAAGCAGCTAGTGAGGTGCAGAACTCAGATCCCCCTGCCTCCAAAGCCCATACTCTTAAAACATTCAAGGTTCGGAGCAAACCCAGAAGAGGCACTTAATTTAGTTTAAAAACTCTAACTCTCCCTGGCCACCCATCCTCAAACACCTCCCATACCCACCACTTGGCTGGCCCTGATTCTCCTGCTTGCTTATGAAGGAATGAGGTCAGTCTGAAGGCGGCTGCCCTGCCCATCTCAGCAGCCTCTTTGGGTGGATTAGAACAGATTTTGCTGTTTGTGCTCAGACACTTATCAGTCAGCATAATCACGGTCATAGACAGCTCTTTTGGCCCTGGACTGGTAGTCACTGTCCTTCCAGATTTGCTATGTCCTATCTCTGGTAATATTCACCAAGCTGCCTTGGTGAATATTAAGGAATATTAAGGGCTGGGAGTTAACGTGATTGAAACATACCAACCCAGGAGTCAAGACCCAGGTTCATTTTAGGCCTTTGCCACTTACTACCTGTTCGATTTGGGGAAAGTTTCTTTTCCTTTTTGAGCTTCTTTCTCTTCTTCATTTGCAAAGCAGCGATAATGACCCTAGGTTCAAACCAATCAATAAGGAAATGAAGACAATCTGCAGAAGGAATCACTGTGCAACTAGCAACCATTCTCTGTGACACCCCCCAGTCCTAACAGTGCCCAGATGGAAGAATGAGAAAGATGGGGACTTTTAGCCCCAGAAGATGTCAGGAGATTCATGAGCCATAGAATATGCCCAAGGGAAACATCTTCCTGACCCCTTTCATCAGACTACCTTGACCTTCTGTTAGACCTATTTTAATTCTTCTTTTGTTTCCCAAGTGCAGTCATATTGACTCATTTTTCACTCAAGAAAAAGTGTAGCATTCACAGGAACAGTTCTGTCCCTCTTGTTTTGATGTTAACTTCAGCATTACCTGTGTAGATTACAGGTTTCTGATCCAAAACAAGCTCTACTTAAAATAGAATGGAAGCAGCTCTCTGACTCACTTTGCAGGTTAATATCAAGCATGTTAATAGCTTTGCCATTGCTCAGTGAACAGATTCTAGCAACAAAGACTACTATGGTGTTCTTTCCTAATAATTTTCTGGGTATGGATCCACAAATTGGCTTTCAGAAATTCATGGCACAAAGATGGCATTTGCCAGCCAGTATTTGGAAAGAATCTGATATTCTCAGAAGAAAGTATGATGTAAATTGTTCTGTAATGTTAGGGGAGTTTAACATTGCTTCTATTCGAAGTCAATCCCTTTAACATATTGGCCGAGCACAGTGGCCCATGCCTGTAATCCTAGCACTTTGGGAGGCCAAGGCAGGCAGAGTGCTTGAGGTCAGGAGTTCAAGGCCAGCCTGACCAACATGGTGAAACCCCATCTCTACTAATAATATAAAAATTAGCCAGATGCGGTGGCAGGCGCCTGTAATCCCAGCTAGTCAGGAGGCTGAGGCAGGAAAATCGCTTGAACCCTGGAGGTGGAGGTTGCAGTGAGCCAAGATGCATCACTGCACCCCAGCCTGGACGACAGAGCAAGACTCCATCTCAAAAAATAAATCCATAACTAAAATAAGATAAATAAAATATTAACTCATCTCACTGAGCAAAGACCTGCCTTTTTATTAGCATTCACTTCTCACACTGCCTCACAGGCAGGCGTTTTCGTGTTTTCCCTTTCTTTTCCTTTAATGTACGATCTGGCCTGTCTAAGGAGACACCGAAATGCCAGAGCAGTCAAGCGAATAATCGGCATTTACTGTGGGCTCTGCCACATTTTCCAACCAGAAGGACGGCAGAGTTGAATGAGTGGGGGTCTTTGCATGTGGCTTTGTGCAGCAGGCCTGCCAAGCATTACTATTCCAGCCCTTAAACCTGTGCCAGACTGTTAATGTCTTAATGCTTATTCAAGTGTCAGGGAGTGCTGGCAGATGTCAGAGAGAATGGGAGGCTGTCAATAAGGAAATTACTTACATTCACAGGGTGATTGCAGCAGTCTGTCAGGTAGCGTTTGAGAGGATGTCATGCTGAAAGAAGGAAGCCAAGGGAAAAAAAAAAAGGGTGGCAGCAAACAGCATTGAGGGAGGGTCTTTTAAAAAAACTGTTTGGGGATTTTTTTTTTCTTTTATTTCTGGAGCTAAACTTCAGACACAGCAGTCACACACAGGTCAAGGAATAAACAAGAAGGTATTTCCTATTTGTGGAGACCTTAAACATAAGAGCTGGGGGACAAGGGGGCTTTTGTTGCTTGACACCCACAAAAAATTCAAGCTCTTTTCTGAGATGGCAGCAGGAATTAGCAACGCATAGGGTGTTCCATGAGTTATATATGTCATCCAACAACCCTTTACCTACCTACTATGTGCTAGGTGTGGTCAATAATGCAGTGACTAACTGTACACAGGAAATACATTTTTAAAATACATTTTTGAAATTCTAAGCGGGGAAAGACATCCTCTTTGCTGTGCAGTTTGAAGATGAAGAATTTGAATGAAGTAGTATCTCACCCATGTAACTTTCACAGCGCCTGCCTGTCTTTGCTTGCATGGGGAGGGGACTTGAAGAATGAGCTTCTGGAGAAGGCAGTCTTGCCTTTAAAAGCATCTCTTAGTTGTTCCGGATTTGCCATGGTGATTCTATTTATTACCTCCTTTTGCCTGGAAAGTTCTATTCCTGTCTTTTTTATTTTACTGATCTTTATACTCTCCACCTTATCCCTCCAGGGACAACCTCCTCAGGAGCTTATGATGGAGTTACATCTCGATTAACCCATCATAAGTAAAAAATGTCATAAATAGAAAATACATTGATACTTTCTGACAAACCCATTGTAAATTTGAAAACTTTGAAGTTGAACTATCCTTAAGTTGGAATCTGTGGGTCTGTGGGTGTGCTTGGAAGAGGAGGGAGTAAAAATACTGTTGTCATTAGTCAGTAGTCAGATGCAATTGTCTAATTACATGGGGAAAAATGTGATCATAGTTACGAAACTTACATTTTAAATGAAAAGTCAGCCCCTCAGAATCACTCTGGAAACGTGAGACATCTTTAGTGCTCATCCTTGATGATGAGAAAAACACCCTTGCATTTAGAGAGAACATGGCAATTCCATTCATAGTTAATGGTGATTTTTTAAGGCTGTCATTACTTAATGTCACATTTTCATTGTAACATAGCTCCCTTCCATATTTCAGAATTTAACCCAGAAGGAATAACAGAGAGGATGTGAGTCAGATTTGTTAGTTAGCTTTAGACTGACCAAAGAAAAGCAAATATTTTCCTGATGGAAACTCCAGAGCTGATGGTGCTCAAGAGTACAAGAATCAAGGACAGAGTCAACCAGACTCCTGAAAGATGCTGCTGCAGTGATTGTCTCCGTGGGGACAAAATCAGCTGGGTAAAATAGCGGGTAATAGCTAAAGTCCAGATGTGGCCTGGACAGATTCCTATGCCCCCACTCTCTACTGCCCTTCCTGTCCACAGTTCCTCTCTCCTCCCCCAGATCAAGAGGGGTGGAGTTGGGATTCTGGATAAGAATGTGCTCAGGTCCACATCAGCACAGCCCTCTCCCCAGGAGCATCCTGCCTACCTGCTGGCCTGCCTGTGTACTCATGGAATTTGCAGGGCGCATACCTCAGTTTACACCAGTCATGGATGAGGCTCCGGGCCTTTTGAAGTGTCCTCTGTACCTTTGAAGTGCTCTCCCCAAGGGAGCATAAGCAAATTTCTGGGAAAAAAGTGTAGCAGGACTTAACCTATCCCCAGGGAAATTCTTCCAGAGATACCTCACATTTCAGGAAAGAGTCAATAAGCTTTTATGAAGACATAAAAGGCTTTCCATCTTGTTCTCGCTAAGCTGAAGCAGAAAACAATCAGGTTGGAAACTCTCTACCATCCACATATTAGCTCTGAAATATCTTTCTTACTTAGAGCTATAGCTTCTCAATGCCCACCTCCACTGGCCTTTACACCAACTACAGACGACCTAACCTTTTCTCCTATGTGCTGGAATATTAAGCTGTGGGTAAAAGTCAGAGCATATTAATCAGTCAATCCAGGAATAACACTGAATGATATACTTAAAAACACAGAAAAACATGCACTCTGTAGACACAATCAATATCATGGCAAAATTCTGGAAATGCCAGAAAAACATTAACGAATAATTAAATTTCCCATGTGCATTTATTTTCCCACTCGGTTACTGCTTATTTTACTAACTCTATTAAAAATTTAAAATCCATTGGAATCACTCTATTTTTTACAAATTAAAATCCATAGTATTTTAAAAATATTTTCTTCCTGCCCCCATCCTTTCTAATGTTATGATGGCTATCATGCTCAATTTTCATATTTCTTGTTTCCTGTTCTCTAATGGGATACCTGTCAAGAGGCAAAGAGAAAAATAATATCACAAAGCCAATGACTGTCATTTATTAAGTACTTACAAAGTGCTGGGATAACCTCTTTGCATTTATTATGTTACTAAGACTTTAGGACAATCCATTACCCTTATTTCCTAGGTGGATATTAAAGTTTAGTAATGTTAACTCAAGAACCTTAAGGCCGGGAGTGGTGGCCCACACCTGTAATCCCAGCACTTTGGGAGGCTGAGGTGGGCAGATCACCTGAGGCCAGGAGTTCAAGACCAGCCTGGCCAACATTGTGAAACCCCATCTCTACTAAAAACTACAAAAATTAGCTGGGTGTGATGGTAAGTGCCTGTAATCCCAGCTACTCAGGAGGCTGAGGCATAAGAATCACTTGAACCCAGGAGGCAGAGGTTGCAGTGAGCCACGATTGTACCACTGCACTTCAGCCTGGGCTACTGAGCAAGACCCTGTCTCAAAACAAAAATATAAAACAAAAACAAAACAAAGAACCCTAAATTAGTAATTCTAGTTCAAAGGTCATTTCCTCAGAACCACCACCCTTAACTAGGACATATACCTCTTACGTGTTTTTTTTTTAATCTTATCATAACATTTTGAATCTTTCCTTCATTTTTCTTATGTTTGTAATTTTATTTTATTTGCAATTATTTGATTTAAGTGTATTTCCTTGTTAGACTTTAAATTTTAAGACAGCAGAAACTATGTCTACTTTTGCTATTACTTAGCCTGTTATGTAGTAGGATTATAATATATACTGAATGAATCAATATTAGAATGACTTAATTAATAAGTGAACCCTTGTCTGTCTAACTTCAGAATTTGAAAGCTTTACTTTAGACAGAAAAATCGCTTTTTAAATTAAATCCTAGGTGAGGAAATATACAAAGTGATACACAATGTGCAACACTGAGTAGTGCTAAACAAGCTACCTGCGTTTGAATCCGAGCTCCACTACTTTTTAGCTGTTTGATCTTGGACGTGTTCCTTAACCTCCCTGTGTCTCAGTTTCTTCATTTGCAGAATAATAAAAATAAGAGAACTCACCTCGTGCAGTTATGAGGGTTAAATGAATGTGCAACTTCTCAGAATAGCACGTGGTACTTAGAATGTTCTGTGTATGAGTTGGATATTATTATTACTCAGTTACTTACTTGATATAGAGAAATAAAATATCCCAGGCTAATTTCATTTAAAGAACCCTAGGTGATAGCACTTATTCACTGACTCAAACCACCTGTTCTGGTCCTTCTGGTTGGAGGATCCTAAAAATGTTAATCTTAAAAAAGGTCTTTTATCTTTCAAGAAGAAAACACCCAACGTGAATCCATCTTGAGATTTTTACTAATATTTTACTCTACAAATTTAGAAAGGAAATATTTAGTGACGATACATGATGTGTAAGTTTTGAGCATATATTCCCTTAAAAAAGTCTCTAATACTCTCCCACTGGGCCGACATCCTCTACAATCTTTATCAGTAATTGTGGAATGAGGAATAGCAATTGGAAGGCCTGAACAGAGTTACGCAGTGCCAGATCCATCACAGCTCAGCTACCTAGTAGCTGCTTCTTGTCTCACTTCCACAATCAGAAAATGGAGATTACATTGACTAGATTGTTTTGATGGTTACATGAGATAAAGCCATAAAGACCTTGGTAGGTCAGAAATGCTTAGTAAAAGTTTTCCGTAACATCCCTCCACCCTTATACTTCTACTTATAACCATCGCAACCAGGACTTGATCACCTCTCTTCTATCCTTTTGTGCTTTCTCTGAACACTTCTTTAATGTTTCTCCAGCCTTCCTATGACTGGAGTAACCAGGTGATGCCTCTCCTTCACATTTTCCATGAGCTCTCAAGGCCAAGTAATAGAAGTAAAGTAGTAGAAAAATGAGTCATTCAGTCAAAACATGTGAATGAGAATTTGTCTTCACTTCTACTTCTGACTGGCTACTTGATTTTCAGCAAGTTACTTAACCTACCTAGGTTTCCTTTTGCTCTTCTATAGGAGTGAGACTCCATGAAGCGTGTTCTGGAATCAACTTTTTTCCCCCTCTGCCCTATCTGTTTATATCTGTGTCATAATTGCAGTAACAGTAGTACTACTTTCATTTATACTTTCCAAAGTCTTTTATATTTATTGTGTTATTTGGCCACTATATCAACATTGTGAGGTACTCCAAGTTAGGCACTACACCTCCAGATAAAGAAATTGAGAGCTAAGCCACAGAAAGAATGTTTGATTTGGCAAGGTCACAGAGACCCTAGAACCCATATATTTTACCGTGCTAGGTCAGGCTTTTATGGTGCATCTATTGTATGCATTGCATTGGACAAAGTGCTAATGATAACAGTCCCATACTTTTTTGTAATAGAATACGTGCACAAAGATAAACAATAACCCAAAGCAGTAGATGCTAAGAGGTAAATGAGTAAACCACAGTTACTTTTTCTCTTATTGATTTGCCTGTGGAAAAATAATTCCTTCTTTTCTTAGATGAAATTTTCTCTATTATTGTGTGAGACAGCATTCCCCTCTCTTGGATTCCGTGGAGAGCTTGATGGGAGAAAAAGATTAATTTTACTTTGATACCATTACTTCAGTGTTACATAAGCACATGCCTTGGTTTGGATATCTTTCAACAGTGGTCTGTTTGAACTTTAAATAGTGCATGTTTAAGTGTAATCTAAAACTTTGGAATTCTGTAGAGCAACAAAAATCAACATTGGAAATTATCATGAGAAGGTTTTTTTTCTGAGTTTTTCCCTGAGTCCATTTTTAGAACTGAGTATATGAGAAGTAAGGAGAGTTTCAGTTTCATTTTCAGCGAAACTGGTAAGTAATAGAATTGATTCTGAAACTCCACAACAAGAATAAGGGATATAAGACTGTCTGGGATACTTTCTACTCAAAAATGTACATTTCTCAGGAGTTTTGATAGGGATTTTCCAAAATCTTTAGATTTTTGAATATGTGCTATATTTATGCAGTTCAAACACAATAAAATATGACAAAGTGTCTTGTGAAAAGTTTCCTTCCTCTTTCTCCCACCCACTGTCTTACACCCACCAAGTTCCCATCCCCTCCCCTAAATAGCTAACTACTTACCAGTTCCTTATTTATCTGACGCCCAATTTTTCATGTATAAAATATTATAGTACAAATATATATTCCTTCTTGTTTCCTTTTAAAAAACAAAGAAACAAACAAAAAAACAAAAACAGTGTCTTGTTCTGCCTCCCAGAGTAAGACCTGGGCTCAAGTGATTCTCCCACCTTAGCCTCCTGAGTAGCTGGGACTACAAGCATGCACCACCACATCTAGTTAATTTTTTAAAGCATTTTTTTCTCACTATGTTGCCCAGGCTGTTCTCTAACTCCTGGTCTCAAGTGATCCTCCTGCTTCAGCCTCCCAAAATGTTGGGATTACAGATGTGAATCATCATACCTGGTCTCCTCCTTTTAGATATATTGTAAGATACTCTACATGATGATTCTATATATTTTTTCACTAAACAATATATCAGCATTCCATATCAATACGTAGTGTCCCTGTGGTTTCCTATTATACTGCGGAGTGTTTGATTCTGTTATTACATTTTATTTATTGAATAAATACAATTTATTAATCCAATTCACTAATGATGGATATTTAGTTGCTTCTAATCTTTTCTCACAATGGAATGAGTAATGTTCTTTATGTGTTATTTCACATAATGAGTGGAAGGTATCTATACGATAATTTTCTTTAGTTGGTATTATTTGATGAAAACATATGCATTTGTATTCCTCCACTACGGTAGATTTTCTTACGAGTTAGAGGAAAAGATCTCAGAATTAGTTTTAATTTATAATTTTGCTATTATGAGTGAGAGTGACCATTTTTTTATCAGTATAAAAGCCTTTTCAGATACAAACTGTATGTTTGTGTCTTTTTCTGATTTTCTATTGGATTATTAACGATTTTCACATAGTAACATTACAGTAAATAAGTGTATATTCATCATTTCCTAAATTTGCTATGGTTCTCTTTTTTTTTTTTTTTGACTTTTTTTTTTTGACTTTTTTTTTTGACTTTTTTTTTTTTTGACTTTTTTTCTTGACTCCTTTTTATTTGAAGCTACAGGTGTAGAATTGTAGCAATCACATATGAATCATACACCATTTTTCATTCTGTTCTTAGGATTTGGCCAAAGTCGAATTCAAACAAATAGAAGCATAACTATACCCCAAATCCTTCTCTTTCAATAGCATTCCTCCACATGGTTAAAATTTGCTCAGTATCTTTAAAACAACAGTTACAACTAAGACAAATTCCTGATCTTTCTTTCACCTTAAGTAATTTTGGAATCATTCTACCAGTCATTAAAATAAGAACTGGAAGAACTGGTAATGTGAAAAGAAAAACAGAGAGTGAATTGTCTGCAGCATAACTAATGTAACACTATAGCTAAATGATTGTTTGTTCATTTTTCCTTTCTCAGAAGTTTGAAAATGATTCTTTTCCCATTGATATGTAGTTTTCAGAAATTTGCAAAGTAGTGGCCTGTTGTGATTTCTCTAAAGATGCTATAAAATTAACCTGTTGGCTTCATAGTATGCCATGTAGTAAAAAAAAAGAAAAGTCAGAGTATGAAAGGAAGAAGATGAGGTTGCCTGTATGCTGAATGTTAATTAATTAATAATTAATTCAGCATGTAATATTGAGTAGTGATTATGAGCCAGGCCATCTGCTCAGCTCTGAGAATATGTAGTAGTAAATAAGAAAGGTGTACCCCTTGCCATTCAGCACTTATATTCTAAACCAGTTTCTTTTTACCCCAGTTCACACATGAAAATCACCTGGGGAGCTTTACAAAATTACCAATCCCTTTGTCCAAGTCAAGAATTTCTAGGGGTATAACTCAGGACCAAATTTTTTTTTAAAACTCCCCAATGATTTCTAAGTGAAGCCAGAGTTGAAACCACTAGTCTAGCTAGACCTCAGAGATAGCTAGGAAACCACACAATATTTTGAAGAGGAAGTGGTCATGGAAATTTTGATGTGAAGTAATATGAACTACGTAGCATTGACTTGGAAACATTCTTGCCACAATGTTTCACTTAAAAGCAATAGAGGCAAAAGACCTGCATTCCATCCTATAAATAACATAGAGGATAGAAGAACAAGTTAAATGACACTTTGAGGAAAAATATCAAACAAGTTCAGAAACTGGTACTAAGCCACATGGCCTGGCTTCTTCAAAAAAGACAATGTCAAGAAAAGCAAGAAAAGGTTGGAAGTGAGGTAAGAACTGATCAAAAATTAAAAGAGAATGAAGAAACACCAACCAAATATAACACATGAACCTTGAGTATATCCTGGTTCAAAATGTCCTTGGGGACAATTTAGGAAATTTAAATATGTGCTAGAAATTAGATCATATTAGGGATATTAGGGGATATTGTTGCTTTTCTTTAGGTGACAATTATATCATTATCTATGCACAATAATGTCCTTATTTATTTATTTTTTTCAAGGTGGAGTCTTACTCTGTCAACCAGGCTGGAGTGCAGTGGCACAATCTTGGCTCACTGCAACCTCCGCCTCCTGGGTTCAAGCAATTCTCCTGCCCCAGCCTTCCGAATAGCTGGGATTACAGGTGCCCGCCACCACACCCAGCTAACTTTTGTATTTTTAGTAGACATGGGGTTTCACCATGTTGGCCAGTCTGGTCTCAAATTCCTGACCTCATGATCCACCCGCCTCAGCCTCCCAAAGTGCTGGGATTATAGGCGTGAGCCACCGTGCCCAGCCAAGAATGTCCTTATTTTTAAAAGATTCACACTAAAGTATTTTTATGGGTGTCTGCAATTTTCAAATGGTTCTTCAACAACACAAAATGAAATCACACATATAGATAAGCAAATATAGTCACACTTTTTAAAGGAGTTTGGAAAAGGCCGAGGTATTAAAGATGAAAGAGGCTACTAAATAGTGATGATAATTATATTTAATTAACTACACTTTCTTGAGTGAGTTCTACGTTCCAGATAATGTGCTAATGACATTATATGCATGATTTAATTTTATTTTTAAAATAAGCTTGATTATTTTAATCTTATGAATGAGAAAACTGAAGCTCGGAATGATTGAACCACTTGTTCAAGTTCACACTGAGCTAGGATTTGAACCAAGTTCTTCCTGTTTCCATTGTGGGTGATCTTGATCATTATGCAGCTTTGCCTCCACCCTAAACTGTAAGATAAGCACTGAGGTAATGGAAAGCCCATTTGCTTTGGATTTACTTCAGTTACAGCACTTATTACAATGCAAATTCACCTAATTATTTATGTGTCTGCTCCACAGACTGTGTCCTCCTTGTCATACAAAGAACATAATCTTTGGAATCAGGCCCAGCTGGGTCCAAATCTTGGCTTTGTAATTTATTAGGTATTTGTTCTTAAGCAATTTATAAACACTTTTTCTGAGCTTCAGGTTTCTCTTCCGTGAAGATAGAGATAATACTACGTGCTGAATAGGGATTGTTATGCAGATGACATAAATATATGTGGAAAGTACTTACCACAATCCCTGGCGCACATATATATATATGTGTGTGTGTGTGTATATGTATGTGTACATATGTGCATACACACATGTATGTGTACATATGTATATGTATATACACATACGTATGTTGTACACATGTATATGCATATGTATATGTATATGCATATGTATATGCATATGTATATGTGTATGCATATGTATATGTGTATATGCATATGTATATACATATGTATATGCATATGTATATGTGTATACATATGTATATGTGTATATGTATATGTATATACATATGTATATGTGTATATGTATATGTATGTGTATATGTGTGTATGTATATGTATATGTGTATGTGTATATGTATGTATATATGTATATGTATGTATATATGTATATGTATATACATATGTATATGTATAAACATATGTATATGTATATGTATAAACATATGTATATGTGTATGTATATATATAGTGTGTGTGTGTGTGTGTGTATATACAGTGCTCAGTAAATGTTAGTCATTCCCTACCCACCCCACCTTCCCTGAAATTTAATTTGTATGGCTATAAATAATTCCTGCTTACACAGGAAAAACCCCTGATGTTCAAAGTGATTGCCAATGCTGGATCCCCCAGTCACTTGAAGCAATCATTAAGTATCAACTTGGCATCGGGCGTTGTGGCTTTGAATCCTAAAAGCTACAACAGAACTTAACTAGTGTTCAAAACTACGTGTTTATTAGTGTTAAACCATCAGTATCATGGTCATTATGATTTTTTTATTAAGGCTGTGCCAGGTATTAAATTTTCCCTCTAGGAACTTAAAATTAGGATTTTTCAAAGGGTTTCTAAAATGTAGGCAGAAATAGTTATTACTAATCTATTTTGGGACTATGCAAGTTCATTCCAGGTAAGTGGAATAGTATGAAGAAAGTCATAGACATGGGAAAACTTAGGATTATTATTCCCCTAAAGACACTCAGCCCACTCAATTGAGTTGCTGTGTATATAGAAGTGTAAATAAGAGAGGCCAGGCATGGTGGCTCACACCTGTAATCCCAGCACTTTGGGAGGCCAAGGCAGGTAGATCACCTGAGGTCAGGAGTTCAAGACCAGCCTGGCCGACATGGTGAAACCCCATCTCTACTAAATACAAAACAATTAGCTAGGCATGGTGGCACATGCCTGTAATCCCAGCTACTTGGGAGGCTGAGGCAGGAGAATCACTTGAACCCAGGAGGTGGAGGTTACAACGAGCTGAGATTGCGCCATTGCACTCCAGCCTGGGCAACAGGAGCGAAACACCATCTCAAAAAAAAAGAAAAAAGAAAAAGAAAGAAAAGAAAGTGTAAATAAGTGATAAGATTGGAAAGTTTGGTTAAGAATCTTGATTTCTTAAATATAGCAAACCCCTGTCAGTTTGGGAGCAAATGAGCAATTCATGTTCTTGACATAGCCCATATCAGTGGTAGTCTAGTAGAGCAGTATATTATATGTGAGTCTGTGTGTGTGGTGGGATGTGGTAATCAAGTAGGTGGTCGTTTCTCTAATCTCCAAATGCAATGGGACCAGAAATCGCAAAAGAAAGTAGGGAGACTTTTCAGGGTACGAAATAAGAGGATATAGCCACTGGCTGGATGTAGGTAAGAAGCTTGACAGAGGAGGTCAAGCTGACTCTGAAGTTTCAAGCCTGTGTGGCCAGGAGAATAAAAATAACATGATCAAAAATGAGAAAACCATAAGGGGGACCTGGCTTGGGGGGGGTGAGATATTTCCTAATATAAATTATGAGTTTGTTAGACCTCACTTCTGTGTCTTTTTAAAATGAGTCACTCTAAAGCCCACTTTTAGAGGCAGGTCATCATGAGGCTGAAGGCTTAAAACAGTGAGATATATCTCTTCTTAGGTAGCAGAGAAGGGCACATAACATCTTTAGGAGCCAATAAATGGGCACAGAACAAGGCAAAGGGCTTTCAAAATTTCTCTTTGAGCCAGTAAGCACAGACTAGCCCAGAATACCCCTAGCCTGAAACTTATGGGTGTTCCATGGCCCATGGGGTCTATAACTCAATTTTCTTTATGGATAGGTTAGTTGAAAAACAGGGAAATAAAGTCACGTGTGGTGACTCATGGCCGTAGTCCCAGCACTTTTGTAGGCCGAGGCAGGCAGATCCTGTGAGCACAGGAGCTTGAGACCAGCCTGGGTAACATGGCCAAATCCTGTCTATACCAAAAAATACAAAAATTAGCTGGGTGTGGTGGCACATGCCTGTAGTCCCAGATACTCAGGAGGCTGAGGTGAGAGGATCCCCTGAGCCCAGGGAGGTCAGTCTTGTGAACAGAGTGAAACCCTGTCTCAACAAGGAAGGAAGGAAGGAAGGAAGGAAGGAAGGAAGGAAGGAAGGAAGGAAGGAAGGAAGGAAGGAAGGAAGGAAGAGAGGGAGGGAGGGAGGGAGGGAGGGAGGGAGGGAGGAAGGAAGGAAGGAAGGAAGGAAGGAAGGAAGGAAGGAAGGAAGGAAGGAAGGAAGGAAGGAGAGAGAAAGGACAAAGGAAGGAAGGAAGGAGAGAGAAAAGGAAAGGAAGAGAGAAAGGAAGAAAGAAAGGGAATAATTCTGGAAAGGGAGTTTGGGGGAGATAGGTAGAAGACTTAAAAATGCAACATATTTTGTCTCATTTATTTATTCAATAGATATTGAGCACCTACTAGATATCATGTATTGTTGTGGGCATTAGGGTTTAGACAAAATTTTTGTTAGCATGTACTTTTTAATCTAATTATCCTATTATAATTTATATTCTATGACTTTGTGGCTTTGATTTGCATTTCTCTAATGACCCGTGATGAGGAGCTTTTTTTCTTGTTTGTTGGCTGCATAAATGCCTTCTTTTGAGAAGTGTCTGTTCATATCTTTCACCCACTTTTTGATGGGGTTTTTTGTTTTTTTCTTGTAAATTTGTTTTAAGTTCTTTGTAGATTCTGGATATTAGCCCTTTGTCAGATGCATAGATTGCAAAATTCTTCTCCTATTCTATGGTTCTCTGTTCACTCTGATGATAATTTCTTTTGCTGTGCAGACGCTCTTTAGTTTAATTAGATCCCATTTGTCAATTTTGGCTTTTGTTGCCATTGCTTTTGGTGTTTTAGTCATGAAGCCTTTGCCCATGCCTATGTCCTGAATTGTATTGCCTAGGTTTTCTTGTAGGGTTTTTATGGTTTTAGGTCTTATGCTTAAGTCTTTAATCCATCTTGAGTTAATTTTTATATAAGGTGTAAGGAAGGGGGTCCAGTTTCAGTTTTCTGCATATGGCCAGCCAGTTTTCCCAATACCATTTAGAGAAATGCAAATCAAAACCACAGTGAGATTCCATTTCACGCCAGTTAGAAGGATGATCATTAAAAAGTCAGGAAACCACGGATGCTGGAGAGGATGTGGAGAAATAGGAATGTTTTTACACTGTTGGTGGGAGTATAAATTAGTTCAACCATTGTGGAAGACAGTGTGGCAATTCCTCAAGGATCTAGCACCAGAAATAACATTTAACCCAGCAATCCCATTACTGGGTATATACCCAAAGGATTATAAATCATTCTACTATAAAGACACATGCATATGTATATTTATTGCAGCACTGTTCACAATAGCAAAGACTTGGAACCAACCCAAATGCCCGTCAATGTTAGACTGGATAAAGAAAATGTGGCACATATACACCATGGAATACTATGCAGCCATAAAAAAGGATGAGTTCATGTCCTTTGCAGGAACATGGATGAAGCTGTTAACCATCATTCTCAGCAAACTAACACAAGAACAGAAAACCAAACATCGCATGTTCTTGCTCATAAGTGGGAGTTGAACAATGAGAACACATGGACCCAGGGAGGGGAACATCACACACCAGGGCCTGTCGTGGGGTGGGGGGCTAGGGAAGGGATAGCATTAGGAGAAGTACCTAATGTAGATGATGGGTTGATAGGTGCAGCAAACCACCAATGCCCCTGCCGATAAATTATTACTCCAGAAGTAGAATTCCATCATTGAAGATGAATCTCAAGTCTGTTTAAATCAGACCCAGAGTGGAGGTATTACTATGCCATGATCCATTTAACTGCAGCCACTGCCTTTAGTACAGGCTGGAGCCTTAGGGAAAAGTCAAAGCAGATCCCCACGGGATCTTTTGGGCATCATAAAGATTAGCATAATGCAGAAATTGAGCTTCAGAGAAAAGATATGACCGTAATCCCTAATATCAGTGTGGTTAAGTCAAGTCTGTCACTTCTGGACCTCTGCAAGCCTCTTGGCTGCTAAGGTATCCACATGGAGCCAGCCTAATCCCTTCATTTTACAGTTGAGAACACCAAGAATCTGAAATGTTAGCTTCTCCCACAGCAAAGCCAGTATGACAGGTTCCTGTATTTGTTCCTACACTGAAATTTCTCTTTGAAATATCCGCCAAGGGCTCTTGCTCCCCAGGTGAGACAATGAGTCCCTTCCACTGTTTGCTCTCAACAGGTTGTCCTGTTTTGCATTTCCTCCCTCCTTCTGTTTGCTCTGGAATGAGTTCTGCTAGCCTTTGTGCAAATGACTCATTTCAGTATACTGGTTGTTTCTTCCTAAAAGAGTTGTTTAACAGGTTCAAATATTCCCTCCTTGAAGCATGGGTTGTTACTGTTAAATTTGAAGTGAAAAATTTCTACCACTATGTAGTTTGCAGTTCTTAAAAGACCAAGGATGGAAGGAAGGAAGGAAAAAGGAATTTAAAAAGGATCCCAAAACTCCTGTATTCATGTATGAAGTCTACTAGGTACCTTGTCAAGTGAGATGTGCCTCAGGTTTGTCATTGTGATAAGCTTTGAAGGGTTTGTTCTGGCAGGATATGTGCTTATTTTTTTCTCACCAGTGGCAAAACACAGAACAAAATTCATGTTCATTTTGTTGTTGTTGCTGTGTTCTGAATCAAAAGATGGCAATATATCTGCCATTAGCCTTAATGCAAGAGCAAGAACAGGACTAACCAAAATTGTATCTATTTAATGATGCTTTCAAAAGTATGTCTTAGTTCAGTTATTTTTGAGAAAAATAAAACTCCTCAGTATTTTTTAATTTAGAAATTTGGGTTCATGACTGCCTTTTGTAAACAGCTGGTGTTTGACTTTTTAACTTAAGAAGGCAGGGCATTCAAGAGTTTGTTGTGAGTTCTTAAAAAAACAACAAACAGACTAAAGACACATGTTGTGTTTATCTATGGAATTTTATCCAGACTAAGAGATTTTATTTTGCCTTTGGCTATGAATTTCTTGCTGTGAGAGGTGTTAAATTCATGCCTTAGTCTTTCTTAGCCTTCTTTCCTTACATACTTAGGAGATAATCTATTTTAAATTATTGAGCAATAGTCTAGGTCAGAAAATGCCTCATCTCTTCAATACTTTCCAAACTCCACTTCAAGCCACAGTCATATTCTTCCACCCCATCTCCTCTCCCAAATACATCTCCAAACACACTCCTTGACTGTCATGACAGACCTGAAGTAAATGGATCATCCCTCTAATAAGAAGACATATCCTTACATTCAACCTCCATTTCACTTGAGTTCTTGACCACTCTTCAGAGACAGCTAATTGGAGACAATTACGTGGATAATTGTAGATTCTAAAATTATCACTGGTTAATTCCAGGCCCTGGAAACATTAATCACGTGCTAATGGTGTTAGCCTGTGGGAGATTTGACTTTAAAGCAGGCTTCAGTCACGAATCAAAGCTCATTTGTGTGTTAACTATGTGTCACAATGTACATCACTGTTTCAGAAGAGACACCCACAATCACATCAAAAAACAAAAGGGGGCTAATTTGATAGGCTGTGTGAGATGCATAACATTCTTTAACACACTTTATCTCACATAGGGTATAATTTTGTACAGTGAAGCCAAATAAAATTCTCTGGACTATTGATTGACAGTTATACTTTATAAATGTGATTAATCAATGAGCGGAAAAAGGCAAAGCAATAACATTATTAGTATGTATTGCCTTAAAATGTAAGCTTTAAATATAGAAGTTTAAGGTTATGTAGTATAGGTACATGAAAATATCCAATTTTAATTATAAAATTCTTTAATTTTTTTTGAAGAAACATACACAATAAAAAAGTATAAACACCCATCTACCTGTGATGCACAAATGATAATAATGAACATTTTGTCATATCAGCTTTAAGTTGTTCTTTAGGAAAAAAATCAACTACTACAAGTAAATTGAAGTTCCATTCCTATTCCCAGAGATAGCCACCCTCTCTGTCTAGTTAAATACAATTAAATTACATGATGTTTCCTTTTATTTTTGTGTAGAAAATAGATTCACCATTATGCTTTTCCACAACAATATCTAAATATATTGCACAGAAATTCTGGCTTTATTACTGAAATCATGTGTGTGTCAAAATGAATGTTTAGATATTTTACAAATTTAAACTTCACAGAATCATTTAGAGATCATCTGAAGACTTCAGGGAAATGCTCTAATAGTCTTGTGAAAATTATTTTATTATACAAAATAGAAAATATCTTAGGTACATGTTTTCCTGGTGACAATAGTAAATGCTAATTAGACAAGCTTTTTTGATTGACATAATTTCTTGAATTTACTTTATGAAGTGTAATTAATAGTTACTTTAATGTGGTTACTTTAATGATAAAGCCACTGAAGAGCTTACTATTTTACTACCTTGAATATTAAATAAGATAATAAATGGCATTAGCATCATTTAGAAAAATAATAAAATGTAATATCTAGAGAACTTATTTTATCAAGATATATTTAATAGAGAATAGTTGTCATCAATATTTGAAAACAAATTAAACTTCTATAATGTCAAAGTAGCTCTATAACTCTACCCTGCAGGAATTATTAGGAAGTAAAATCATGTAGGATTTGAAGTCCTGGGATTATCTGTGCTCTTTGACTAGCATAACTTTGCTATTATCTTGTTGGCCTAGGAGAGATCATTTAATCTCTCCGAGACTCAGTTTCCTTGTTCAAAAATGACTTGGTTGGTGGCACAGGGATAGGGAAAGATTAAAAGAGATGATCATTAATGCTTTCCCCAGCTCTAAAATTTTATTATTGTATTACTCATTTTCTCCCTTGTCCCTTCCTACTCAATGTGCTAGAAGATTAGTCTAAACCAAGGGGATCTTCTAGCAAAATAACCATAGTTAACATTAAAGGCTATAAGAATCTGACTTAGGAAAACCTGTTCTTAATTCATTATAAGACCAACTCATTCAGAAGAAACCAAAAACTGCTAGAGAGAGAAATTACACATAGAGAAATATATGTATATTTACTATAAAGACTTTTTTGATGAATAATATTTATCTAAATATATTTATGTTAAACATATTTGAATTTCTACCCAAAACAGTAAAATGTCTAATCAAAATGATGCATGTTTAAGATTATTAAATCTTGGCCGGGCATGGTGGCTCACGTTTGTAATCCCGGCACTTTGGGAGGCCAAGGCGGGTGGATCACGAGGTCAGGAGATCGAGACCATCCTGGCTAACATGGTGAAACCCCGTCTCTACTAAAAATACAAAAAAAAAAAAAAATTAGCCGGGCGTGGTGGCGGGCGCCTGTAGTCCCAGCTACTCAGGAGGCTGAGGCAGGAGAATGGCGTGAACCCGGGAGGTGGAGCTTGCAGTGAGCGGAGATCGTGCCACTGCACTCCAGCCTGGGCTACAGAGTGAGATTCCGTCTCAAAAATAAAAAAAAATTAAAAAAAGATTATTAAATGTTTCTTTGTCAGTACAGGGAAGGTAAGTTACTATGTATTATATAATCAGTGAAGAGGATGACTGTCTCATGACCTTGTGATCAGGCCAAGTTATATTACTTCTCATTACCAATATTCTTTCTGAGGGTGTTGCAAATAATTACTTTGTAAGAGTAAGTAAGTACTGGCAAATGAGTAAAATAATAATGCTTATCTAAGAAAAAACAGTAAAGTTGCCTTTCAACAGTTCTTGTCTATAAATGGAGATAGAGTATTTTTTTACATCTTCTTAGGAGACTTGAAAACCTACTATCTGTTGTGGGATTTCCCATGCGGTTGTCACATGCTTTCCTACAACTTTAGGATCTGGGAGATAAAACGTGACAGTGATGAAGAATCACTCGGATAGGTTCACTAGACCTCCTGAAGTTATCTTTTTTAGCCAGTTCTCTTCTGTTTAGGAGTATCTTCTTAGCAAGTTTAAATGGACGGCTATCTATAGTATTTTTAGTGATCCCAGAAGAGGAAAGTATATGTCTTCTATAATGACCACTGTCAGAATTGAATGACCCTCACAGACCCCATGTTCTCCCTAAATGAGATAATGGATGTGAAAGAACACTGTAAACTATAACAAGTGTTGGAAATTATTATTGAACTTACCATTCGAAGGCTGACCCAGTCATTTGTTTCATCACACAAATTCCTTCTAAGTGTCAGAATTCATTTTATAGCTATGTAGGGATTGATGGCACTAGACAGGGACTCAGGATCTTGAATACTGAAGTCTTTGTGTCCTGCTGTGGTCATTCATCCCATCAGATTTCAGGGCTATGTATGTACAGAGGTTGATGCTAAACATATACACACACTTTATAAAATTACTCTGAAGTTCCAATATGGTCTCCTATTAATTTTATTATTCTATTACTCATTTTCTCCTTTGTCCCTTCCTACTCAATGTGCTAGCCATAGATTGGCAATTAGTCAAAACCAAAAAGATCTTCTAGTAAAATAATCAGACTTAACATTAAAGGCTACCAGAATCTGACTTAGAAAAACCTGTTCTTAATTCATTGTAAGACCAACTTATTCAGAAAGAAACAAAAAGTCTGACTCATGGACAGCCTTCCTTTCACTCAGGCTAATGGCAGGAAGAGAGCATGAAACCAAAGCACACCAAGCAGACTCCTTCTCTTTTTGCTGTAGGCCCTCAGAGGATGAGGAAAGGGAAGTCAAGGAAAAGCATACTTAAATAGCAAGGGGAAAATAAGGGATTTGCTCTAAAGTGTGGAGCTGGGTTGGTCTAATTGGGTTGGTCTAATTGGCCTAAGACCCCATAATCTTTTGTCATCATACAAGAGAGGCCATGTACATCAGACTTATCAAAAAAAGGTTTGTGTTTTTAGCTTCAAAAGCGAGAAGGCCTAGGCTGGGGTCCAGATTGACTGTTGATAGGCGGTGTGATCAATCCCGTTTTTTCCTTCCATTTACAATCTGAGGTTAAGATTACATATCCTTGAACTCTGCTCATCTCCATAGTCCAGAGTGACATTGAGAATATAAATGAAAGAGAAAATGTGGGAGTGTTTTGGGGAGTTACATGGCCATTTCACAAGGCCCTTTAAGATGCACAGAATGGGAATTTAATGCTGATAAAGGATACCATTCTGCTTTAGACATGTTTAATGTTTTTTGTACATTGAAGCCATAATCCATTCCCTTAAATCATTTCCTTTTTAATCCTATCTAGTGTTCTGGTGCCTCATTCTTCTTTAAAATGATACATTTTAAACATCTGAAGACAAACACGCATTGTGAGATTTTCATGGAAGCTTCATGTGTTTTAAAGAAACTATAAACCACAAATAATAGTATTAAACTCGTGTCTATGAAGAAAACTAAACTTGTATCTTTGAGACAAATAACATTGCTTTGCAAAAAAACTGGCTTCTAGTTTAATTTAAATATACATATCTAGTAGTTTTAAACATTATTTCATAAGTCCCACAGTCATTGAGTGAATTTTATGAACTGGGAAGGCAGGAGGATTAAACAGAGATATACAGGTTTAATTCATGGCTTCTCCAGCTGAGTGTCCTTGGCCGGTGAGTTACCTTCCCAAGCCTCATTTCTTCATCTCAGAAATGGAAATAATAGTACTTATCTCTCAGAGTTTGGGTGAGGATTGATGATAATACGAATAAAAAATAGCTCCCTGCTAGCAGGGAGCTATTAAGAGAGTTATGCAGATATGGTGAAACACTCAACAGTGGATAAACAGAGTGAGCAACACAAACATATATCAACACAGATAGATGATCAAAAGTCTAAGTTGCGGGGAAAATGAGAAACAGAATGAGACTGATTGCACAATAACATTTATGTAAATACACTCATGTGTACTCACATAAGATAATACCATCATTGTTCATGAGAGGTGGATTGAAAAGTTCACACTAAATGCTGTGTGGTAAAAACTGGAATTTTAGATGGGGAATGAAAGGAACTAAAATAAAAGAAAGAGGGCTGGACATGGATCGTCATGATGATTGCTCTAATTTTATGCATTTGAGCTGCAAGAGGACTGGAAACTAAAAAAGTAATGCTTAGCACAGAGCCTGCCATATAGCAGAAACTTTAAATACAGGTGGCTGTTTTTTAATACTGGAGTGAGATACTACTTAGCAGATTTGCATCAGTTTGATTGGCATTATTGAGCTTACTGACATTTACAGATAGGAGTTGAGCCAATAGAGTAAAAAGATCAGAAAGAAACTGAGGAGTAGAGAAAGGAAATTTTTTTCATGATAGAAAACAATTCAGACATGATAATAACAGCAATTAGTTATTGAGTACTTACATGCTAAGCATTCATTCATTTATTCAACCAACATATATTTACTAACTGCTTCTTATATGTCAGACATTGTTCTAGACATTGGAAATACAGCAGGAAAACAACAACTACAATGACAACAGCAACATTCCCTGCTGTTATGGAATTTATATTCTAGTGAGAGGGGAGAAGCAATAATGAGTAAAATATATAGTATGTTAAGTGGCAATACGTCCTATGGAAGAAACAACAACAAGAAAGCAGGGAAGGGTTACATGGAGTCGAGGGTGACTGCAATTTTAAATAGGGAGGTCAGGGAAGGCTTCTCTGAGGGACATTATTTCAAACTCATTTCCTGTATGATCTCTTTCAGTCTTCTCAACATCCTATGAAAAAGTTACTTTAATTAACTATAATGCTATTTTTCAGATGAGTAAGCTGCTCCAGAGTCCATCAGTGCCTTTTCTAAGGCTTTATAGGTGGCTCTGTGAGAGAGATAGGATTACGGTTCAGGATACCTGGCTCCAGAACCGTCTCCTTATTTAATACTTGGCATGTAGAAAGCTAGAAGGAACCCAGAGAGATCTGCCAGAATAGGGGGTGGGAATGCTGTTTAGAAAGCATTGCATTAATATTATCATGGTATCCATTTTACATCTTAAGAATCTAAAATAAACAAACTTCTTGGTTGGGGGATACTTTAGAAAGTAAAACTGGCCAAAATCTTCTGGTCTGGTGTGCATATCCAGAGATTACAAAGGATATGTCAGATATTCTCATTAAGAAATCCTAATTTTTTCTAACTCTTAATTTCTTTTTCTTTATTATTTTACTTCAAGTTCTGGGTTACATGTACAGAACGTGCAGTTTTCTTACATAGGTATACACGTGCCATGGTGGTTTGCTGCACACATTAACCGGTCATCTACATTAGGTATTTCTCCTAATGGTATCCCTCCCCAGCCCCCCACCCCACAACAGGCCCCAGTGTGTGATATTCCCCTCCCTATGTCCATGAGTTCTCATTGTTTCTCACTCCTACTTATGAGTGAGAAAATGCAGTGTTTGGTTTTCTGTTCCTGTGTTAGTTTGCTGAGAATGATGGTTTCCAGCTTTATCCATGTCCTTGCAAAGGACAAGAACTCATCCTTCTTTATGGCTGCATAGTATTCCATGGTGTATATGTGCCACATTTTCTTTATCCAGTCTAACATTGACGGGCATTTGGGTTGGCTCCAAGTCTTTGCTATTGTGAATGGTGCCACAATACACATATATATGTATGTGTCTTTATAGTAGAATGATTTATAATCTGTTGGATATATACCCAGTAATGGGATTGCTGGGCCAAATAGTATTAGATCCTTGAGGAATTGCCATACTGTCTTCCACAAAGGTTGAACTAATTTATGCTCCCACTAACAGTGTAAAAGTGTTCCTATTTCTCCACATCCTCTCCAGCATCTGTTGTTTCCTGACTTTTTAATAATCGCCCTCCTAACTGGCATGAGATGGTATCTCATTGTGGTTTTGATTTGCATTTCTCTAATGACCAGTGATGATGAGCATTTTTTCATATGTCTGTTGGCTGCATAAATGTCTTCTTTTGAGACATGTCTGTTCATATTCTTTGCCCACTTTTTGATGAGGTTGTTTTTTTTTCTTGTAAATTTGTTTAAGTTCTTTGTAGATTCTGGATATTAGCCCTTTGTCAGATGGATAGATTGCAAAATTTTTCTCCCATTCTGTAGGTTTCCTGTTCACTCTGATGACAGTTTCTTTTGCTGTGCAGAAGCTCTTTAGTTTAATTAGATCCCATTTGTCAATTTGGCTTTTGTTGCCATTGCTTTTGGTGTTTTAGACATGAAGTCTTTGTCCATGCCTATGTCGCGAACAGTATTGCCCAGGTTTTCTTCCAGGATTTTTATGGTCGTAGGTCTTATGTTTAAGTCTTTGATGCATCTTGAGTTGATTTTTGTATAAGGTGTAAGGAAGGGGTCCAGTTTCAGTTTTCTGCATATGACTAGGCAGTTTTCCCAACACCATTTATTAAATAGGAAATCTTTTCCCCATTGCTTGTTTGTGTCACATTTGTCAAAGATCAGATGGTGTTAGAGGTGTAGGGTTATTTCTGAGGCCTCCGTTCTGTTCCATTGGTCTATATATCTGTTTTGGTACCAGTACCATGCTGTTTTGGTTACTGTAGCCTTGTAGTATAGTTTGAAGTTAGGTAGCGTAATGCCTCCAGCTTTGTTCTTCTTGCCCAGGATTGTCTTGGCTATGTGGGCTCTTTTTGGTTCCATATGAAGATTAAAGTAGGTTTTTCCAATTCTGTGAAGAAAGTCAATGGTAGTTTGATGGGAATAGTATTGAATCCATAAATTGATTTGGGCAGTGTGGCCATTTTCACAATACTGATTCTTCCTATCCATAAGCATGGAATATTTTTTCCATTTGTTTGTGTCCTCTCTTATTTCCTTGAGCAGTGGTTTGTAGTTCTCCTTGAAGAGGTCCTTTACATCCCTTGTAAGTTGTATTCCTAGGTATTTTATCCTCTTAGTAGCAATTGTGAATGGGAGTTCACTCATGATTTGGCTCTCTGTTTGTCTGTTACTGGTGTATAAGAATGCTTGTGATTTTTGCACATTGATTTTGTATCCTGAGACTTTGCTGAAGTTGCTTATCAGCTTACAGAGATTTTGGGCTGAGATGATGGGGTTTTCTAGATATACAATCATGTCATCTGTGAACAGAGACAATTTGATTCCTCTCTTCCTATCTGAATACCCTTTATTTCTTTCTCTTGCCTGATTGCCCTGGCCAGAACTGCCAATACTATGTTGAATAAGAGTGGTGAGAGAGGGCATCCTTGTCTTGTGCCGGTTTTCCAAGGGAATGTTCCAGTTTTTGCCCATTCAGTATGATACTGGGTGTGGGTTTGTCATAAACAGCTCTTTTATTATGAGATACCTTCCATCAATACCTAGTTTATTGAGAGTTTTTAGCGTGAAGGGGTATTGAATTTTGTCAAAGGCCTTTTCTGCATCTATTGAGATAATAATTTGGTTTTTGTCATTGGTTCTATTTATATGATGGATTATGTTTATTAATTTGCATATGTTGAACCAGCCTTGCATCCCAGGTATGAAGCCAACTTGATCGTGGTGGATAAGCTTTTTGATGTGCTGCTGGATTTGGTTTGCCAGTATTTTATTGAGGATTTTCCCCACTGTCAATATTAGAAAGATCAACAAGACAGAAAATTAACAAGGACGTTCAGGACTTGAACTCAGCTTGGACCAAGCAGACCTAATAGATTCTACAGAACTCTCCACCCGAAAGCAACAGAATATGCATTCTTCTCAGCACCTCATCACACTTATTCTCGAATTGACCACATAATTGGAAGTAAAACACTCCTCAGCAAATGCAAAAGAATGGAAATCATAATAGTCTCTCAAACCACAGTGCAATCAAATTAAAATTCAGGATTAAGAAACTCACTCAAAACCACACAACTACATGGAAACTGAACAACCTGTTCCTGAATGACTACTGGGTAAATAATAAAATTACGGCAGAAATAAATAAGCTATTTGAAACCAAGGAGAATAAAGACACAACATACCAGAATTTCTGGGACACAGCTAATGCAGTGTTTAGAGGGAAATTTATAGCACTAAATGCCCACAGGAGAAAGTGGGAAAGATCTAAAATTGACACCCTAACATCACTATTAAAAGAAATAGAGAAGCAAGAGCAAACAAATTCAAAAGCTAGCAGAAAACAAGAAATAACTAAGATCAGAGCAAAACTGAAGAAGATAGAGACATGAAAAACCCTTCGTTGATCTGTCTAATATTGACAGTAGGGTGTTAAAGTCTCCCACTATTATTGTGCGGGAGTCTAAGTCTCTTTGTAGGTCTGTAAGAACTTGTTTTATGAATCTGGGTGCTCCTATATTGGGTGCATATATGTTTAGGATAGTTAGCTCATCTCCCTGCATTGATCCGTTTACCATTATGCTATGTCCTTCTTTGTCTCTTTTGATCTTTGTTGGTATGAAGTCTGCTTTATGAGAGACTAGGATTGCAACTTCTACTGTTTCTTTTTGTTTTGTTTTCCATTTGCTTGGTAAATATTCCTCCATCCCTTTATTTTGAGCCTATGTGTATCTTTGCACGTGAGATGGGTCTCCTGAATACAGTACCCTGATGGGTCTTGACTCTTTTTCCAATTTGCCAGTCTGTGTCTTTTAATAAGGGAATTTAGCCTGTTTACCATTTAAGGTTAATATTGTTATTTGTGAATTTGATCCTATCGTTATGATGCTAGCTGGTTGTTTTGCCCGTTAGTTGATGCAGTTTCTTCATAGTGTTGATGGTCTTTACAATTTGGTATGTTTTTGCAGTGGCTGGTACTGGTTGTTCCTTTCCATATTTAGTGCTTCCTTCAGGAGCTCTTGTGAGGTAGGCCTGGTAGTGACAAAATCTCTCAGCATTTGCTTGTCTGTAGCGGATTTTATTTCTCCTTCGCTTGTGAAGCTTAGTTTGGCTGGATGTGAAATTCTGGGTTGAAAATTCTTTTCTTTATGAGTGTTGAATATTGGTCCCCACTCTCTTCTGGCTTGTAGCGTTTCTCCAGAGATCTGCTGTTAGTCTGCTGGGCTTCCCTTTGTGGGTAACCCAACTTTCTCTCTGGCTGCCCTTAACATTTTTTTCTTTCATTTCAACCTTGGTGAATCTGTTGATTATGTGTCTTGGGGTTGCTCTTCTCGAGGAGTATCTTTGTGGTGTTCTCTGTATTTCCTGAATTTGAGTGTTGGCCTATCTTGCTAGGTTGGGCAAGTCTCCTAGATAATATCCTGAATAGTGTTTTCCAACTTGGTTCCATTCTCCTTGTCACTTTCAGGTACACCAGTCAAACGTAGATTTGGTCTTCTCACATAGTCCCACGTTTCTTGGAGGCTTTGTTCATTCCTTTTTATTCTTTTTTCTCTAATTGTGTCTTCTCTCTATTTAATTAAGTTGACCTTCAGTCTCTGATATCCTTTCTTCCACTTGATGGATTTGGCTATTGATACTTGTGTATGCTTCACAAAGTTCTCATGCTATGTTTTTCAGCTCCGTCACATCGTTTATGTTTTTCTCTACTCGGGTTATTCCAGTTAGCAATTCATCTAACCTTTTCTCAAGGTTCTTGGCTTCCTTGCATTGGGTCAGACGATGCTCCTTTAGCTTGGAGGAGTTTGTTATTACCCACCTTCTGAAGCTTACTTCTGTCCATTCGTCAAACTCATTCTCCGTCCAGTTTTGTTCCCTTGCTGGTGATGAGTTGTGATCCTTTGGAGGAAAAGAGGTGTTCTGGTTTTTGGAATTTTCAGCCTTTTTGCGCTGGTTTCTCCCAATCTTTGTGGATATACCTACCTTTGGTCCTTGATGTTGGTGACGTTCGGATGGGGTCTTTCAGTGGACGTGCTATTTCTGTTTTTTAGTTTTCCTTCTGACATGCCCCTCTGCTGTCGGTCTGCTGGAGTTTGCTGGAGGTCCACTCCCGACCCTGTTTGCTTGGGTATCACCAGCAGAGGCTGCAGAACAGCAAAGATTGCTGCCTGATCTTTCCTCTGGAAGCTTTGTCCCAGAGGGGCACCTGCCAGATGCCAGCCAGAGCTCTCCTGTAGGAGGTGTCTGTCAGCCCCTACTGGGAGGTATCTCCCAGTCAGGATACATGGGGGTCAGGGGCCCACTTGAGGAAGCAGTCTGACCCTTAGCAGAGCTGGAACGCTGTGCTGGGAGGTCCGCTGCTCTTCAGAGCTGTCAGGCAGACGTTTAAGTCTACTGACGCTGCGCCCCCAACCGCCCCTTTCCCCAGGTGTTCTGTCCCAGGGAGATGGGCGTTTTCTCTATACGTCCATGACTGGGGCTGCTGCCTTTTTTTCAGAGATGCCCTGCCCAGAGAAGGGAAACCCGGCAGTCTGGCCACAGCAGCCTTACTGAGCTGCAGTGGGTTCTGCCCAGTTCGAACTTCCCAGCAGCTTTGTTTACACTACGAGCATAAAACTGCCTACTCTAGCCTTAGCAATGGCAGACGCCTCTCCCCACACCAAGCTCGAGTGTCCCGGGTTGATCTCAGACTGCTGCTGTGCTGGCAGTGAGAATTTCAAGCCAGTGAATTTTAGTTTGCTGGCCTCCATGGGGGTGGGACCCACCGAGCCAGACCACCTGGCTACCTGGCTTCAGCACCCCTTTCCAGGGGGAGTGAACGGTTCTGTCTCACTGGCATTCCAGGGGCCACTGGGGTATGGAAAAAAAAGAACTCCTGTAGCTAGTTCAGTGTCTGCCCAAATAACTGCCCAGTTTTGTGCTTGAAACCCAAGGCCCTGGTGGGGTAGGCACTGGAGGGAATCTCCTGGTTTGTGGGTTGCGAAAACTGGGGGACAAGCACAATATCTGTGCTGGAGTTCCTCAGGCTCAGTCTCTCATGGTTTCCCTTGGGTAGAGGAGAAAACTCCCTGACTCCTTGCGTTTCCTAGGTGAGGTGATGCCCCTCTGTGCTTCGGCTCACCCTCCATGCTTCGGCTCACCCTCCGTGGGCTGCAGCCACTGTCCAACCAGTCCCAATGAGATGAACTGGGTACCTCAGTTGGAAATGCAGAAATCACCTGTCTTCTGCCTCGATCTCGCTGGGAGCTGCAGACCACAGCTGTTCCTATTCAGCCATCTTGCCAGCAATCCCCCGGAACTCTTAATTTCTTGCTACAGGACCAGTGATGTCAAGAGTGTAAGTGACTGGCCCAATGTCATATGGCTCATTTGCTACAGAACCAGGATGGCAAAACTGAGCTTGAAAAATCAACCAACCAGCACAACCACAACAGCAAGGCAGGGCCACCCAGCCTCTGTGTTTCACTCTGCCTGGATGGCCCACCAAACTCCGTTGGCCTTATGGCTTCTCATTTAAACTGCAGAGAAGCTATGGTTAAGTCAAAGGCTTAGCTAGGTTAGAGTGAATTACTGAATCAGGGGAGTCCTATTTACAGAAAGGAGGGAAGGAGTATGATAAAGAGGAAGAAAAGTAAACGGAGGCATAAGTGAAGAAAATGAAGGAGGAATCTCCTAAGAACGGACAAAGTGAGTGTCAAAGTGAGACTCCACCCCAGGAAGGAGAGGGGGAGGGGCCCATGGAGCAGGAGGGAAAAGGATTCCTCCCCCTCAGTAATCTTAATTATAGTAGTATAGGACAGGTATGAATAGTGTTGTTTTATATATGAGAAAACCGGAACTCGGTAAAGCTGTATCACTTACTCAAGACATACAGTAAGTCTCCTAATTCTGTAATTTTTTTTCTTTCCATAGGTCTCTCTCTTCCCTTGTTTCCATCATTACTTCCCTCTGGCCTCCTTTTATGTGTACAAAGTGAAGTACTGAGGTTTTTACTTTTTTTCTGAAATAGTTATCAAATATCCCGTGATGGAGTATGTGGTTACCATGACAACACAGCCCTCACTGAGGACTAGCCTCCCTGCTTTGCCTCCGGAATCATGTTTCACGGAACAGGTTCCTCTCCGTGGAACTTCTAGGACTTGTAATTCTACATTTTGTTTGGGTGGTTATTTGCTGAATGTATGTCCTCCACTAGACTATGTAAGCTTCACAATGGCAGGGACCAGCCTACTTTGCCAACAGTGTGCCCCCAGCGTTTTGCACAGTGCTTAGCACCAGGATCTACGTGATATTTGCTGAGCAAATGTTCTGTGGTTCCTCTCCGCTCTCTTCTGAAAGTTACATGGACAGTAACCTTTAGCTCACGATTATGTTAATAGATACTGTGTAACGAGTCGGGCCGGTATTTACAGATAGTATACAGGTGAATGAACACACACACACTCACAACTGCACAACAGCCCGGGGCGGGTGCACTCAAGAGGAAACGCTCACAGTCGGAGCCAGCCCGACCAGCTCTGTTAAACACCGCTGCGCTGGGCTCCGCGGCCCTCTGCCGAGTGGGAGGGCACCCAGGTCCACGCGCTGCGGGAGTCTAAGGCTCACTGGGACTCGCCTGCCGGGTCGGCGGCGGCGGCGGCGTGGGCGGTGAGTTGTGCGGTGATTGGCCCGCGCCTGCCGGGGTGGGGCGGGGCTGGCGGCGGGGGGGCGGGGCTGGCAGCAGGAGACCGGAGCTCGAGCAAAGGGGGCGTGCGCGGCGGCCGCTGCCGTAGTTTCAGTATAAACAAGGAACCCGACTGGTTAGGCAGATTTTGTTTTTCTTCTTCCCGCGCGCTTTCGCTCCCTGTCCTTTGGTCGCATTTGTGGGCGCGCGGCACGCAGCCGGGAGGCGGAGGACTCAGAGTCCACCTGCAGGTAGGTTGTTCCCTGGCTGGGTTTTTCTCCAGGCGGGGGGACCACAGCCCGGTAGCGGGAACTCGGGACCCTGCTGAGCGCTGCGCTCTCCCTGGAGATCCCGGGGCCGCGCGGGGAGCGAGCAGGGCTCAGAGACTGCACCGGCTGGGTGCGCTCTGAGGCGGTGGGAGATCCCGAGGCGAGTGAGCGCGAACGCGGGCACCAAGAGCCGGGTTACAGCCCGGGACCGGGGGAGGGCCCCTGCCCGGCCGCTGCGGGCACCTGGGACTGCCGCGGCCCCAACAGGTGCGTGGCCGAGCCACTGGAACCCGGGTAGGGACGGGCTTGGGTTGGGTTGTGCCTTCCCTCTTTCTCCCTGATCCTGCAGCCAGGCCTTCTGTCTCGAGATCGGTGGTTTTTGAGGATTTGTCTTGAGTTGTAGTCGCGTCCATCATTTTTTTCATCCCTTCTTTCCTTCGTGTGCATACCTAGGTTGATTCTTCCACTTCTTAACTAGTTTTGTGTGTGTGTGTGTGTGTGTGTGTGTGTGTAGGGGGAGCTGTTGATTTTTGTTGTCAGTGCCATGTAATCTAAAGTCTGACTCGTAGGAAGGGACAAGGGAACAGAAGTCACATACTCCTCACCGACAAGGTGATGTTCTGTCATCCTTCGGTGTTCACCTGGCAAACTTGGGAGACACTGAGTCGTATTGCTTTTGCCAGAGCTCAGTTGAATAGCCTCGGGTCACCTGCCTGGGGAATCTAAGGTGAGCTAGAGGTATCCGGGAGCCTCGCGGGCGATCAGCTTGAGGGAGGCTCTTTCTAAGGGAGCTGTGAAAAACAACTTCAGTGCTGCACCAGGGAGAAGGGCGAGACGGGGGCTGGGGTGCGCGCGCCATTGTGTGTGTGTATGGACGTACCATTTCAATACGGCTTGCTGTCTTGCCCCAACCAAATCGTCGCAGTTCAGGAAAAAGCAACGTAGCTTAGTCCTCTGACACTACCGAGGGTGGCACAAGTGTGGCACATAACACAAGGAGATTGTCTAGACTGCGATTTTCTCTTCGGAATGTAGATGTATGTGTCCATCCTCCCTGATGAATTCGGTGGATATGGTGTATATCGATGAATATGCACACAAATTTGTGTATGTGTTTGGACCGAACGCGTCTCCAAGGAGTCCTTCGTCAGCAGCACCATGTGACGACGATCAGGAACTGCTGGTGTGTGTAGATCTATATTTAGCTCAGATGGTCTAATGGCCGAGGGGAGGGTCTCTGAACTGGGTGCATAAAGGGGAAGAGTCTAGGGATCAGGGTGGTGCACTTTTGAATGATGTCTGGCACAGTCACACTCAGATGGGGTGAATAATTGCCCTTTCCTCCTGAAAACAGTAGCTAGAGCTTGGCATGTGACGGCTGTGCCTTAATTTAAAACATAGTTGGACCATGGCAATAAGCCTCTTCTAAGAAACAAGGAGGTTAACAGTTAAGCAGCGTGTGTACCTGGTTGGCGATTTGGGTGAAAATAACTGCTCCCATGAGATTTAGAACAAAAGTAGAGTTGATTTCTTTTATAAAAAGAAATAAAAATAAAAATTCTTTGCTGTTGAGTTTTTCATAACAGAAAAAAGAAGAATGGCAGCTTGTTAAACCCTATCATTAAAGGTAATTTTATTTTTTTAAGTGAGGGGCAGTGGTGGAGCTAGAGAGGAGGACCTTAGGGCACTTTTGACAGACATCAGGGTTTACAAACAACGTTATATTATGCCTTTCAAGCAGATTTTCTGGTGAAGATGAGATCAGCCACTGATTAACAAGTTTCTTGGCATTCTTCCACTGCATGTCGGGTCAATCCTTTGTTTTCTTGGAGGTGGCAACATTTCTGACTACTAAGTATACTGGCTTTGCACTTTCCAGTTGTCTAAGGAAGTGTTACATTCTTAGAATTTATTTCTCCTATGGTGCATTTTCAGTCTTGCTTCATTTTATGTGCTCCATTGGATATTTTATCTGATACTACCACATCTAATACCTGGGAATCACCAGAAAACATTCACATATATTGTCTCCCGCTAACCCGCTACAGCTTAGCATTAATGGATTTTTTATACGTGTGTGTATACACATAATGTATATATAGACACATATGTATTTATATGTATAAATCAAAATATTTTAATAACACATACTTCTTATATAACATTTTATTCTTAGACCCTAAAATTAACTACTAGTTAATAGAGTACAGTAGACCAAATAAAAACAATGCAATACACCTTTCTGAGGGAAAAAGACATGGTAAGAAAATTGAAGGGGAGAAACTGGGATCCCTAGTATGACTCAAGAGTGTTGGGATCAGCTTTGTCAATATCCACAGAGTACCTGGAAGAATTGGACTTGGGAGGAACACTGGGATGGCCCCAGGAGAGCACCTCCTTGGAAAGGAGATGGGTGAAAGGACTGTCCTTTCCTTTGCTTGGGAGAAGAATCTAGAATCCTTGAAGCAGGGATTAGGAATCTTGATTCTGACGCCACACATAATAAATGAAAAAGCTGTGAAAACATTTTGTGACTTCTTAAAGAGGCCAATTGCACTGAAAATGCTGTTTAAGATTTATGGGATTTGTATTAGTAGTAGTTGAATTTGGGTATTGCCAGCCCACTCCCCTCACTTTTTCAGACCTATAGTTGTCCTTTTTGGTTCTCCAGTTAAAACTACAAAAAAGACCCATGCAACCTTTGCTTATCCTAAAGTGACAGATGTTGTAGCCTAGTGCTGCGGACATATTTCTGCTTTGGAAATAAGGAGACTTGGGTTCTGGCGGATCTGGAGCCCTAATCAGTGATTTATTTTTTCTCTATGCCTGCAGTTTCTGTAAAACGACTGTGCGGAGTTGAATGGAGTGATTTATGAGTTTCTTTAGGTCTGTCATAACTGCTTTATTTTGTTGTACTACTGCTTCATGCATTTACACCCTGTCTTAGGGGTGGACTAATGAAGGGTGAAGTGATTTGCAGTTAGATGTTCACCTACTTTCTAGGTATGTGGAAATGAAGAGAGGAGAGTGAAATTTCTTTTTATTGATTAATTTATGTAGAAGTTTAATATTAAACTGCTTTTTGCTTCTGTTCTTCTGTAGGTATGAATATTAAAAATGATTATTAAAAAGGTTGGTGTCAGATTTTTTTTGGCCTATTAAATCAATATTACTATCCATTAAATTTTTAAATTTGTTTTGAACAACCATTTTTTCTTAGGTTTATATTTATTATTTCATTTCAGGGTATGCCTGTGTCTGGAAATAATTCAGTTGATTCAAATTTTATTAGGAAACCCTGCTTAGAAAATTAGTTTAACCCAGAGAAAGTACAAATTCACCTGGAGTACCAACATCTTTCTATTGCTCTAAAAGAGAAAAATGGGGAGGGATGAATACAGTTTTTCAAAAATTCACAGCTGGAAAATTATCCCAGTAACCTATTACATACTAAAATATAAATAGAAAACTCTACTTTTTAATAAACATCCTCATTAGGTATCAGATCATTTTCTTGAGATGAATTAGGTATAGAAAAATAAAACCTTTTATTAAAGAATGTTCTCCATATGATATTACTTTATTTGTGTTGAGATCTACCATGTATAAATGATGATTCAGCTACTCATATCTGTGCTGTTCAGTATGGTAGCCACTAGTCATATGGGAATATTTAAACTTAAGTTTATTAAAACTAAACAAAATTTAAAATTTAGTTTTTCAGTCGCAATAAGCCACGTTTTAAGTGCTAAGTAGTCACTTGTGGCTAGTGGCTACTCTATTGCATTGTGCAAAAGAAAAACATTTTCAGTATCCCAGAAAGTTCTTTTTGACAGCACTCAATTAGGTAATGATGATTTTGATTATCCAGAAGATCATTTTTATTCTTCTAGGAAAAGGAAATATTTAATTCTCATTGTAGTTGAGCACCTACAATGTAAGGCATTATGACCAAATAACATTAGCCAGTATGTCTTCACCTGTACAGTATGAGCTGTATAGTTCAATAATATGCCAAGATCACAAATACCAGTTTCTCAGTATATTTTCCCCATAACTCTAGTTATCCTTTTGCTTTTCTAAATCAGCACTGTTACTGCTACAAAGTGCCAACCCTTTGAAAGACAAGGAACGAGGAGCCATCTACTGTCCAGTTTAGGAACTGCATAGAAGATGTAGATGATAAAAAGTTAATGCATAAAGAGTGTATGCATTACATTCTTTACATTCAATATGTCCTGGGTTCAGTTCCCACGTAGTAAAGATTTACTTCATAGAAGAGCTTTAATTGACTCTCCAGGTCATGTGCTGAAATGTCATTTGTGTTTTAATAAACTGCTAACAACATATCCCCAAGACAAAAGATGACAAATCTTAGCTTTGTTTTTCTTCCGAGGAAACCAAAGATAGTAAACTATTTGAGTCAGAATCCCCTTCCTCCATCAATTAGGAATTAGTAAGGAAATCTTTAAGTAGCATCTAAGACAAATCAAACAGAATGCAAATTCACTTTTTGTATGGATGCCGATAAATCAGGAAATAATATCACTGTTTCATTGCAGAGAGAAATAGGATCTTCCTTCCTCAAAAATACTGATTTTTTTTTCTTTTTCTCCCTTAACTGTGAAATCTACTAAGCCTGTGGGACTTACTTTCAAAGAAGGTACTTATCTTGGAGTCTTGGAGTTTCTGTCTGTTCACATACCAAAGATGTGAGTTGACTCTGAGTTGTCTTCTCTGTGTTGTTTACCCTCTCAATATGATACCTTTTTTTTTTTTTTTTTTTTTTTTTTTGTAAAGGAGGTAAGCAGAGGTGTAGCATTTCTGCAGTTTCCAGAGATGCTGTTAGAAATCTCTGATTTAGGACTTCCTCTGAATGAGGACAGAAATGAGAAGATAATCTAGAAATTTTCTTTCTTTTTTTTTTTTTTTTTTTTTTTTTTACATAGAGTCTTGCTCTGTTGCCCAGGCTGGAGTGCAGTGGCACGTTCTTGCCTCACTACAACCTCTGCCTCCTGGGTTCACGCCATTCTCCTGCCTCAGCCTCCCCAGTAGCTGGGACTACAGGCGCCCGCCACCATGCCCAACTAATTTTTTGTATTTTTAGTAGAGGTGAGGTTTCACCGGGTTAGCCAGGATGGTCTCGATCTGCTGACCTTGTGATCTGCCCGCCTCGGCCTCCCAAAGTGCTGGGATTACAGGTGTGAGCCACCGCACCTGGCAATCTAGACATTTTCAAACTTAAGTCATGTTTTAGATAGTGTCAGAAACTTGACTTTTACCTTTCACCCTGGCTCAAATCCATAGTTAGATACACCCTATGAAGGTGCAGTCAATCTTGGTATTCTAGCAGGGCAAAAGGAGGCAGGCTGCAAGTACTTGAGATAACAGCTGGAGTAAAGCTGAAATATGTGAACTCTTAATTCAGATCTATGCAACTTCAAGGGAGAAAAGGAAGAAACAAATTGTTGAAGATGAATCTCACCAAAGGGCAAAGTTTTTCTGGCATCTAGATGGGAATTCAGGAACCAGTAATTCCAGGATATTAAATTAAACCTCTCCCCACTAAACAAATATGCTTTCAAAGTTCAGCTGTGATACGGAGGCCTTCGTCTACTTAAGTGTTTTTTCTTTTTCTTTAATTGGAACACATGCCCAATATTTGAACAGAAGCTAAAATATTATGGTCAACATCAAGGCATTGGATTTATTAGGTATTTCACTGAAGCACTCTATGTATGATGAAATAGGGATCAAAAAAATAAACCTTTTTTTCTCTGACTCTTACATTTTCTGTCTCATTTCAAGTGTAGAGGAAATGCTGACTCGACATTCTGGTAGAGATTTACAAAGCACCTATTGCAGACATTGAGGGATAGCTTTTGATTTAGTTCCCATACCCATCTTTTCCTCAACCTCTTTTCCAATTTGAATTGTCACCTGAAACCACCCTATCCTGGTGCACCTGCTTCATCATAAATAACATTGTGCAAAAGCAGTCACTAATTCAAACACAGTCTGCTGTTTAGAAAAAGGCAGCTTTTCATCTGGCGCTTTAGTGGGTTTGAAACCATTAGGCATGCCTTTCAAATCCATTCATATCGTAAATCACCCAGAGCTTGCTTCCTTGCTGCTGGATCAATGTCAGGCTGAACTTTTTCAGGGTCCTTGGAAGAACATGATCTATCTTTGTGACCAAATTAGCTGCCTCTGTAAGATGTCTTGTCTGTCAACTAACTTTTCAACTTCCCAAATTAATTTTAAGAAAGAACATTCATCTTGTATACCTGGGCTGGGTATATCTTGACTTCCTGTTGGAAGATTTTCCAGCATAACCTGTAATCTATATGCTAATTTTGATGGCTCTACACTTTCTTTTCCCCTGGTTCATTGTTTTAAAACCAGAATCTATTTCCCATTATCTCCCTGCATCTCCTCACATCCTAAAGTGCTGCCTCAATTTATGCAGAAAAGAAAAAGCCCATTTCAGTAGCTGTACCCAAGCCAAAATAATTATGATTATTTTATTCTCTTAACTCAGTTTGATTGGTACTACCTGAAAATACAAGAATTCCTTGATTTCTTTTTCTTTTTTCTTTTCTTTTCTTTTCTTTTCTTTTTTTTTTTTTTTTTTTTTTTTTTTGAGACAGAGTTTTGCTTTTTTTGCCCAGGCTAGAGTGCAATGGCACTATCTTGGCTCACGACAACCTCTGTCTCCCAGGTTCAAGCGATTCTCCTGCCTCAGCCTTCCGAGTAGCTGGGATTACAGGCATGCACCACCATGCCCAGCTAATTTTGTATTTTTAGTAGAGATGGGGTTTCTCCATGTTGGTCAGATGGGGTTTCTCCATGGCTGGTCTCAAACTCCTGATCTCAGGTAATCCGCCCACCTCAGCCTCCCAAAGTGCTGAGATTACAGGCGTGAGTCACCACGCCTGGCCTAAGAATTTCTTGATTTCTAAGGAGCCAGTCTTGAAAGTGTTAGACCAAGGTTACTGTCAGAGCCACCATGTTCTCCTTCCTTGGCGTAGAGAAGTAATATCTAGGTTCTGTACATGGACTTCTAAATCTGGGGTCTGTAAATTCCCTGAAAGTATATGAAAACTGGTGTGTAAATATCTCTGGGGGTGGTGATGGGGAGAGATTTGTGATCTACCTAAAAAGTTAAGAGCCACTGACTGAATTGAATATATTCTGAGCTGTAAAGAACTGACTTACAAATGCAACTTCATAAGGTGAGAATAGCTTTTGAGATGAACCTGCTCTCTGCTTTATGTATTATTGGTAGGATTTGAACAAAGTCAGCAGCTTTTTCTTATGTCTCATACAAATCTCTTTTTTCTGAAGGAATTAGCTACTTTGAAGTTGGACTTTATGGTAAATTAATGCCAGTATTTAACTTGCTGTTCCATCCACATATTCTAATTTTGGAGAAGAGTCAGTTTTTCCTAAACAAAATTTTTCGTTAGCTGGTCCCCATTGATAGGTATATTGAGTTAGGCAAAATTTGTACTAACGACAGATGGCCGACAGTGGAGAGGCTAGTTTTGAGGCTGTGTTGCAAAGTGTAGAGAGGAGTAAGTTGAGAGTTTATAGGATCTCAGAGACAGAAAATATTAGTTGTGGAAGCTGAAAGGAAAAGATTTGCTGCCAGTAAGGAAGGCATGAGAACTGCACTGACTGAATGAAATAAATAGAAGTTACGGGTTATGAGCAACCTTACCCTGAGCCTTTCTTCCCCTGGAGAAATCGTTAGGAAGTGATTCTTAGAGTTAATAGTGCCCAGGGATAAATACTTGTCTGGATTCTCATGCCCAGTGCTTTGAATATTGGATTTATTTCCTTAACAAGAGCTAAACCAATATTTAGTCTTTTGGTCCTCACTTTTCAATTCCAGAACCGAAGCAGTTAAAACAAAAGACCCAGATATCAAGTCAGGAATACAGAACAAACAGTGGCTCCTGGTGTGTGGTTAACAAGAGGGAAGATACTTTAGAGAAAACAGACTACTATGTTTGTCTTCTTAGCTATTTAGAATTCTGTTCCACAAACAGTGCTTTCTGTACCATTCTGCTGATTTTTCCTTGTGATTATCAAGCGTGTCTATTACACAGGCAGTTGATCCTTCCAAAAACAGCTAGACTGGCCACTTGTTAGACATTGTCCAGCAATGTGTGATGAATACTGTGAGCCATAATTTTTCTCTTGGTCATTTCTTTCATTAAATTTTTTTTTGCTGGAAATCTATAAAATACACATGAGCAAATATTACTATATTTCATTGAGTCTAAGAGGCTATCCATTGTTAGATGCTCTGTCATTGCATATATCACTTAAAAAGTCTGTTAAGTAAACATGTTTTCTTACCATTCAACTGTTTACATACATCCCAGTTTTGAGGATATTTTAATGTTTTTTAAAGTCCACACTAGAATCTCTGGAATCTCTGTGTCTTGATGAGACCATGCTTTGATGGCAAAAGCCAGTAGCTTAAATACTGCTGTTGACAGTTGAACTTTTTAGTAAGAGTAATTAATGGTACTAATACTTCTTTGGAGCACGGATTTATGTAGAACATGTAAAACGTGTGAATTATCCTAATAGCCTACAATTTGAGACAGACTGACAGGATTTTCGTTTAATGATTAAACATCAGAAGTTCAAAGAAGACCATTTGCAGCATATCGTGATGTAGTGTAATAAATTTTGAACCTGGAATCTGAAGACCTAACTCTGAAACCCTACTTGTCCCTTACTCCATGTCTAACCCCAAGCTAGTTATTACAGTTTTTCTGAACCTCAGCTGCTTATGTAGTCAAAAAAAGATGAGGATGCCTGCCAGATGAGGTGGTTGTAGAATCCAGGAAGGCATTTGTAGTCAGTAAACAATTACGCAAATGGAGCCATTGAAATTCTCAGAGCCTTCTGCATCACGGATGTCGTGAGAGAGACCTGGAGGGGGGCTTCAGAGAGTAAAGGGCTGTGACATGTGAAGACATTCTCCAGCACACAGTATCCCATAGTGAGAAGAATTATGACTAACGAAGGAAGAAGGGATTAAGGAATTGAAAAGGTTCTGTCTGGAGTATATGGGGAGGTAGAAAAATAAGACTATTGTGCATAATAAATAAGGGACTGAAGTGACTTGAATCTCAGGAGTTGGTTATTGCTATGTGCAAGGTCAGCAATCAAGGTGGTTTCATGGGAAAATGAAATCAGCTAATTAGCAGCATAACTTTGGGCTTGTTAGAAGGCAGAAAATAGCCTGTGACATAACTCTCTTCTTACAGTTGATTTTTAAGTACAGTAAGCCATAACCCTTATTCATTTACCTCAGTTTGGTTTCTATCGCTATTTGCATTATTTTCTTTTGGTCCCTTGTTGGAGGGAGTTTTCTAAGTATTGATACTTTGCACCTCTTCAAAGAAATACTACGAGTGATATAGTTCCAAAAAACAATACACAGTCTTTGTCATTGCTCTAATCATAATGCTCTAAGAAGAACCTTGCGCTAAAGAAGATAAGTAGTTTTGTTATTATTTAGGATTTTGGAAGGGATAAGCAAAATTGGAAATAACAGATGGAAAACATACCTGGTGGTGTTGAGGGTTTGAAGATTTCACAGCCATTAAGTGCCAGAATTAGGGCTTCATTAAATCTGAATCTTTGTCCAGATCCGAGCTCTTGTCTACTCTGCAGGAGTAAATAATTAAGAAGTGCAAATACTTGGTGGCTTTTGGTGCTGATTCCTTGAAAACAAAATCTGAGTGGCCCATGACCATTTTGCTTACTGCTAATTAGCCCATGGCCAGAGAGTACTTGATGCAGGGGAGTTCCATCCAGCAGGAGTGCAGCAATGTGCTGTGGCCTCATTACTGGGTCATCTTAGCCTGGTCACCTTACCCCCTTGGGTCTCAGTGTGCACATTTATAAGAAGAGGAGATTGGACTAAATTGTGATGGCACATGGGCTGCGTCTCCTTCCATGACTGTCTGACAGTCATTGCTAATCACTTAGAACCTGCATTCTCCCACTGAGTTACAGCTTGCATATCCTCCTTGCTCATCCTCAGGCCTTTAGACAACCACTTGAATTGATAGCAGTTGGAAAGTGAAATGAAATGTTTTCCAGATCCTGGGCCAGGTGATTTCTGTGGTTCCTTTGAATATGATTTTCTGATTTTTTGGAATTTCCAAATCCTGGCCAACCATCTCCCAAAAGTGCTTTGTTAGAATGGTTGTACTAGCAATGAGTAAGTGCTCCAATGAAGGAAACTGTGTGGTTCCTGAAAGAAAAAATCCCGATTCCAAGGGCATGACGTTCCTCATGCTGTATGTGAAGGACACTGTGGTTATAACCATTTAAAGCTTTTTTAAGCCAGAGGCAACCAAATCCAGACAAAGAGTTCTCTCTCAGTTATCTGAGGGAGCTTTTAGGTGCCTCTAATCTCAGGTCCCTGCCTCCTAGTTTGAGGACATTATGAGTTTCTCAGGGCAAGGACAGACTGGCTCTTTTTCTTCCCACCAAGGATGGCCAGTTTGCAATGATCATATTGCACAGGAGTTGTACTCATAGAAACCTGGCAATTTGAAGAGGAAAGAAATGTACCTTGTCTATTGCCTTATAAAATGTTAACATTGAATGATTTATTTATTTAACTGCAGTTCCTACACGTGAGGTCTTGCCAACTAAGGGTGTGTGCAGACTATTTGTGTTAATGTTGTATCCCATAGTGCCTGACCCTTTGGCTGTTATGACTATGTGCTACCTAAAGGAGAGCCATGGAGCCAATGACCCCGGTAGTCACAAATCCCTGTGGATAGAGTGGTTCTCAGTCAACACCTTCTTCCCATTTGTGGCTTTTTCATGGATCCCTTTAAATTGTCCCTCAGCACTGGTTTGTGGAGGGGACAAAGTACCCAGAAATGAAGTTGGTTTTTATTTCCTGTTTATTTCTCTTGATGTTTCTTTTCTCTAATTCTGTTTTCACCGGCCAGGTTGGCTTTGATGATGGATGTTTTCTCTTAATGCCCCACCCCTGGCCGCCCCCTGCTGAGGCACGTGCACAGGTTGTGATGCTCTGTATACCCATCAGCTGTAGCTGGAACAGATGCTCAAGGAGTGATGGATGTGACTTCTCAGACAGGGCTCCACGCCCCTCCCACATTGAGATGCAAATATCTTTTGGCATCTTGAAAAGAAAGATTAGTCCAGGTTGTGTCCTCCTGCTGCCTCCACACGCCCTGTCCCCGTCAGTCCATGACTTGGAGTATGGCTCCCCCTCATTGTTTGCCTTCTGAAGCCCCCAGTCTCTGCAGCTCTTCAATGCCTCCATTGTGCAGACGTGGTGCCAGAGACTGGGAGTCTGTTCTCAGGGCCGGGTGCCATCCCTAGGAATTCAAGTAATAACTTAATAGCCTCTGCCGTCTGCAGAGCACCCTCTGACAAGGCCTTTGTGAATTGCAAAGTACACAGATGGAGAGGAGCAACTTATCTCAGGACTGTCACAGTGCTCCTTGTTCCCAAATCAGGTGCCTTCTCAGCCTGCATGTTTATTGAGAACTGAGGCTTTACAAGATACCGCCCCACAGCCCCAGGAGAATTTAACACAAAGGGGAGAAAGTCAACAGCATCTGATCTTTCAGTGAAAACTGAGGAGTCTACATGAAATCTTGTGTGTACACGTATGCATATATAAACACGCACACAGTGTACTTTAATTCTAGGCCTACTTTGCAATTTCGTGTTTTCAGCTTCGATTTTGGTTGTCTTCAGGTCCTTCAGATAGATCTTCAGTGTTAGGTAACTTTTCCCAACCAAATTTTAAGGTGTACACATTTCCACCTTAGGAAAATTGTTGACTCCATGCGATAAAGCAATCGAAGTTCAGTTCCCTTGCCCCTTTCACAATCTGATCTGAAGGAGTGACATCTAAATATGACAGCCAGAGACTTGAGTTTAAGTCCAGAGTGGGCCCCTTGGTCTAAGCGTTGTGTGATATTTGATTGAATGGGAGTGGTACTCAAAAGTATGCTTACATGTGGTACTCAGAGAGCAATTTGATTCTTGATGGGCTCTGATATTGTGTCAGAAGCTGAACTACTATTTTAATTGCCTATTCTCTCATTACTGTTAAATCTTGGTGCCTATTAAAGCTTACCTTTATTTTCATACTGCATATTGCTGACATTATGTTTTCTTCTTTTTTATTCCTTTTAGGAAAGTATGCCTCAGACTCCTCCCTTTTCAGCAATGTTTGACAGCAGTGGTTACAATCGAAACCTCTATCAGTCTGCAGAGGACAGCTGTGGAGGGTTGTATTACCATGACAACAACCTCCTCTCCGGATCCCTGGAAGCACTCATCCAGCACTTAGTACCTAATGTGGATTACTATCCAGATGTAGGTATTCATGTTTCTCTGAAACACATCCTTGGCAACGAGTAGAAATTACAGTACAGTAGGCAGGGACCATAGATAATACAGAATTATCTCTAGGTTGCTGAGAATTTTTCTAATAAGAAATTGCATATTGATTATCAAGTGCATTGAAATCAAGTTGAGCCTGGATAAGGATCAGATTTTGGTGTACTGTGCATATCAATTTCTTTTCAGGTTAGTTACTACATTGTAGACAGTCTGATACCATCTAAATGAAGTATCTGTAGAGTTGATTCATGCATATAGCTTAGTCCTTAAATAGAAATGTCAGAGAACTTTGGATGCTCCCAGAATATGTAATGCCTTTTTTGTTTCCAAGACCAGCACTATGCTAAGAAAAGTGAATGTAACCAAGGAAAGTATATGGAAGAGAAAACAAGATTTATGCTCAAGATGTAATTCTTTATAGATTCAACATCAGATGACATGGTTGCTTTGTTTTACCTTGGTAACCTACACTTATATAGCTAGCACTTTCTAATCTTGGGAATTTGTTATATGTTTTCTTAGTCTTTACAGTAATTCCAAGAGGGAAGAGAGGAGAAAACTAATTCAGAGTGTTGAGTATTTGCTCATGGTCTCACTCCCAGCATCAGCAGTCAAACACAGGTTTTCTTTCTGGGACAAATGACTTTTTCCCCTTCCCTGTGCTACAGCTACCTCTATGGAATTGAGCTTAGTAGTAGGAGATTTGCTGAGCAGCTGGTTATTGATAAAGATCTCATGAAAATATCTAGAGACTGCATTCATTTGTCTTTATAAATTTAATGATAACGTTGGGGTGCAAAGGATAGTTCGTGCTTGCCACAGTAATTCACCATAGTGTTTCTTACTGAGTTATCTCTCTGTGTATTTTGTTACATGGCATTTTCAGATATGTTGCCACACAGGGAAAACTTGTAATCAGAAGTAAAAGGAATCCCTTGTTCAGCCCTGTAAGTGTTTATGAGCTAGTAAAGGCGCCTAAGGAAAAAAGAAAAATCCCATGGAATTTGTCTTTTCAATGGGAGTCTGAAATTGTTATAACAAATAAGCACTACTTCATTACTGGCTTCTTGGGAGACAATGTGGTTAAAGAAAAGTATATAGTGTTATATTGTGCTTTATTAAATTGCTTTGCCTTTAAGCAAATAAATAGGTTACTTGAAAGCCTGCCTTTGAATGTTCTGACACAAACACTTTAGTGTGACGTGCTAGACACCCTGGAGAATTCTTGAGTGTTATGTGCATTGGGTAGGTAGGTTTTTTTGTTGTTATTTTTTGTTTGGTTTCCGTTGAGTTACAGAGTATTTGGACACACAACCATGTTTTGTATGGGTAGTATATTCGAGTAAGATTTCTTTCTCTGGGCTGCATTTCATTCTTCTTTACTAAAGTGAGTTATGTGTCTTGGTATCCTGGCTCCCTGAGGATGGATGTGAAAATGTGCTCTGAATAATTCCAGGAGCCAAACTTATCCTGTACTTCTGTTATTTTTAGTATGGTTTAAGGGAAAACATACATCAGAAGGTAAAGGAGAAATTAATCTTACACCGTTTTACTACTAGTAGGCATTACTTTTGAAACTGCAGCATATTAACTTGATCAGGAGAACTTAATGAAATAAGATGTATAGTATAAAGGCAAGATATTAATTTTAGAGAGAATGTAACAATGATGACTTTTTTCTCTTGCTGCAGAGAACATACATATTTACCTTCCTACTCAGTTCTCGGTTATTTATGCATCCTTATGAGCTAATGGCCAAAGTTTGCCACTTATGTGTTGAGCACCAGAGACTAAGTGATCCTGATAGTGATAAGGTAATGGTACATTTTTAATATTATAATATTACAGTTTGTTTTATTAGGAATGCTGACTCTATGGCTTAGATTTTTGTGAAGTTGGTTCGTTAAGTAACCGGGGCTTATCCCCAGGCTGAAGTGCATAAATGGCATTGCGGCTATGCAAGGGGAATTGTGAATGGTATAAAGAATAAAGAATACAGAATAAATCAAATGCAGCCTGGGTGCAGGTGGCTCACACCTGTAATCCCAGCACTTTGGGAGGCCAGGGTGGGCAGATCACCTGAGGTCAGGAGTTTTGAGACCAGCCTGGCCAACATGTGAAACCCCGTCTGTACTAAAAATACAAAAATTAGCTGGCTGTGGTGGCACACGCCTGTAATCCCGGCTACTCCGGAGACTGAGGCAGGAGAATCGCTTGAACCTGGGAGGCAGGTTGCAGGGAGCTGAGATCGCACCACTGCACTCCAGCCTGGGGGACAGAGTGAGACTCTTGTCTCAAAAATCAAAGACATTAAAAATTTAAAAATTGAAAAAAGTAAATTAATTAAATGCAATTGAGGATCCCTAGGTCCTGCCTTAAGTTGGTGGCACTTGGCATTGACATGGAGGGAGAGGGGCTGGAGCTTCTTCTTCATCCCTAAAGACTTTGCACTAGAAGTTTCTCAATGACACTGTTTGTAACTATTTATTTGATGTAGTCCATAGTGATAAATATCACTGAATTAGATTTGCTTTTTTTCCCTAGAACCAGATGAGAAAAATTGCACCCAAAATCCTTCAACTCCTCACGGAATGGACGGAAACATTTCCCTATGATTTTCGGGATGAAAGAATGATGAGAAACTTAAAAGATCTGGCTCACCGGATAGCCAGTGGCGAAGAGGTTGGTAACCTGAATTTAGCACGGCCACTGGAATTCCCAGGCAGAGCCTGGGTGGGAAATGGTGCTGAATTATGCATCCTAATCTCCACTGCTTCCTCTCTGTTTTGCCTTTGGGCAAGCCCTCCATATCACATATTGGTCTGTTTGGTATGTCAAGTGAGAATGATTATAACATCCCACTTCAAAGGGATATGATCTAGAGTGTTATGTGATTCATTTGGGGCTATGTCCATGTCAACTCGTGCACAGGATTTATGTTGCAAGTGTGTTTTAATTTTACTTTACTTTTACCTTTTTTCCTTCCAAAAAGGTTTAACACAGCTAGTTAGATAATAAATGGCATGTTAATAGATATAAACACTGGTGGATACACAGTAAATAACATTAATATATTAACCAATGAGAAATGGTAGATTAATAAATCATAAATAGAAATAGACATTCTGGGCTGTGGCAGGAAGCAAACAAATATGCTTCTGTTGAGAATGAGTAGAGGAGGACAGGACTGCTGTGGTACGAGTTTAAGTTCCAGGTAAAAGGGAAATACAGCTGGTCATGTGATACTCACTGTCAGAAAAGGGAAAGTATAGTGATTATTGAGGGAATTAAATGAAAAATTTAAAAACTTTCTTCTGAAGAACTTTGTATAGGGTCATAGAATGAGATCCTAGAAACTGTTCTTTATGGTGTTTACAACACCTTCCTGGACAGAAACTGAATTCATAGATTCATGTGTGAATGAGCAAAGGTAATTCTTGGGGGAGGAGAAGACTGAGGAAATGAGGCAAGTCTTCCAGCGCTCAGAAGTTGATTTAAGGATAGAATCTAGTATAGGTGGAGATTAAAAGGAAGTCTCTTAGATAGTCTTTCCTAAATATCACTTCCCTCAGTTGAGCCTTTGATAAGCTCTAACTACTAGCTGTGCAAATTCAAGGTTATCCTTTTGGAAGCACGTCTGGAGGGCTGGTATTCTGTGTTGAGACTTGCTGGGCAAGGATGTCCTTGTAGTTTCCATGTTGCAGGTCAACTTCTGGGAACAAGTCGTTTAGGCACAGATACACTTTCACCTGGAAAAAGTAGGTGAAGCATTTGGCAATGATGGTGCATTTCATTCGTCTTAAAATGCATTTTCCATTATGAATAACCTTCCTTGAGAACTCTTTCAGTAGTATGCTGCAGCGTATAACTTGATACCCTATCCTTTTTTTCTGAGACAGAGTCTTGCTCTGTTCCTCAGGCTAGAGTATAGTGTTGTGATCATGGCTCACTGCAGCCTTGACTTCTCCGGCTTAATCAGTCCTCCCACCTCAGCTTCCCTAGTAGCTGGGACTACAGGTGCATACAACTGTGCCTGGCTAATTTTTTCTATTTTTTGTAGAGACAAAGCCTCACTATGTTGCCCAGGCTGGTCTCGAACTTTCAGGCTCAAGCAATCCACTGGCCTTGGCCTCCCCAAAGTGCTGGAATTACAGGCGGCTAGAGTATAGTGTCACCATCATGACTCACTGCAGCCCTGACCTCTCTGGCTTAATCAATCCTCCCACCTCAGCTTCCCTAGTAGCTGGGACTACAGGTGCATACGACTGTGCCTGGCTAGTTTTTTCTAATTTTTGTAGAGACAAAGCCTCACTGTGTTGCTCAGGCTGGTCTTGAACCTGTGGTCTCAAGCAATCCACTGGCCTTGGCCTCCCAAAGTGCTGGAATTAAAGGTGTGAGCCACTGTGCCCAGCTGTAATTTTTGTGAGAAAAGGGGAAGTGTATTCTTGAGGAAATTAAGTGAAAAACTTAAAAACTTTCGTCTGAATAACTTTGGGGCTATGTTCATGTCAACTCATGCACAGGATTTATGTTGCAAGTGTGTTTTAATTTTACTTATACCTTTTTTCCTTCCAAAAAGGTTTGACACAGCTAGTTAGATAATAATAAATGGCATCTTAATAGATATAAACATTTTAATACAATTTCTCCCAATTTTACAAAATCAGACTAAAATTATATAAGGCTAGCTCTTGAAAAATGTGTATGGGCTTTCCTGTATTATGTTCTCATGAAAATGGAATTAACCATTTTACTGTTACTTTTTGACATTATATTGTTATGAACCCAAGTGCTCGAGACAGCCATTATTTCTGCCGGGCTGAATGAGTCATTTCCTGAGTCATTGTGCAAGTTATGACGGTTATAATCATTTTGCCAGTTTGCCTATTACAGGTTCCAGCCAGGTATGAATTGATAGGTCCCTTGCTTACAAAGGCAAAAATTAAGCATCATGGTGCAGTTTTGTAGCAAATCTTATATTAGAAGGGTTAGCCTGGGAGTTCCTTGGCAGGGTCAGTGCTGGCTCAGTGACCTTGGTTTATGTATCTGAAGCTGCTCAAAAGATTAGTGACATCATAAGGGCTTTTTCTTGTGTGAAGGCTGAGACCTAAGTCAGACAGTTTTCATTTCAGTTAGGTTGTCTTTAGCTACTTAACATTATATGTCAATCATCTTATCTTCCCTCTATTGCCTTTATAACTTAGTTCTTTCCAAAAGAAACACCTTAAAAATCTTTTTATTTTAAGATAAAATGTTGGTGTTTTGAAAATACCAAATGGATGGTCCTTCTTATTGCGGGAGTCAAAGGGGAAATCATTTCTATCTGTGTTTACCAGATGAAAATTGGTCTTTTTGTTTAACAGAATCAAGCTATTCGAGAGCTGGGTAGAACAGAGAGAAGGGCCAAACAGCCTTGTGACCCTGGCTTCTTTTCAACACTCCTGTGTTAATAACAATCTTGATAGAAACCTTGTGAAGTTCAGATGGTTTTGAGCACGAAAAGAGGAGATAAGAAGACAAGCCAGTTCTAACTGAGAAACTGGTTAAACTAAGGGTTGAGTGGAGAGATGTCACCTGCCTTGATCAGGTTGGGTTTCACAGGGAACCTGTTTCTTTAGTTGCTTCTATTCAGTACTCCGTATTCTATTCAGTATTCAGAATTCAAATCCACACTTGCCAGCTGGTTTATCTGAGTGTGTTTTGGCTAGTCCTCTAAATCCTTGCTCCTTCCTCGTCTCTATAAATCATAGAAGTAACTGCCTTGTGTTAATGCCCTTTCAGGTCTGAAACTGTATGACCGATGTCCTTCCTCCAGTTCTTTGGCTATCAGGCTCCTTATCAGTCATGTGCTTAGGTGTCTCCCCTCAGAGAGACCTTCCTTCAGCACCCCAACTATGATCATTCCCTCTCCCATTATTGGCTTTCACTGCTCTTCCCTTCATAGTGGTTCCTAGCACTCTGTGATGAGTCAGTATAGCTGGCCCCCTCTCTGTATTTGTGGGATCTGCATCCATGGGTTCAACCAACCTCAGATTGAAAATATTCAAAAAGTATTAAGTGTGTACCGAACATACATAGCCTTTTTTTCCCTGTCATTATTCCCTAAACAATACAGTATCACAGTGATGTACATAGCATTTATGTTGCATTAGGTATTATAAGTAATGTAGAGATGATTTAAAGTATACAGGAGGATGTGCAGATGTATGCAAATACTATACCATCTTATAGCAGAGATGTGAGAGCATCTGCAGGGAAGTCCTGGAACCAATCTCCCAAGGATACTGAGGGATGACTGTGCTTGCATTTTTGTTGCTTGATTTCCTCTCTAGACCCCATGCTGTGCCCTCTTTGTTCACCTTGGCCTCCTTAACTCCTAGCTCAGTACCTGGCACCTAGTATTCTCTCAGTAGTGTTTGAATGAATGAGTCAGTGAATGAATGAATGAACAAATGAATTACTGGAATAGGGAAAAATTATTTCCCTCTACTGGAAGGAATATGAGCCTGGGTTGGGATTTGTTGCTTCTTGCCTGGGACTTTTTTTTTTTTTCGTTTTGGCAGTCAGTGAATCCAGGTGTGCCCTATATATAATTTAGTCAGGTTCTTCTGAATCTGCCAGGACAGTTCTACATAATTTGGCTTAATATGTTTCTCCCCTGGGGATTTGCCCAAAATGAAGTGGTTTATTAGGACTTGCCTGCAAGAAACATGAAATGAAACTAATGATTGAATTACATGACAAATGACTGTGGTGGATAGAATGCAATTTTCTCTTCCTTAAGGGGCTGGTCTTTATAATAAGAACTTCTATCTTTATTTGCCAGGTAATTACTGTCACTGGCATTTGAAGTTATAAAAAAGAATAAGTACATATTTAGTAATTCATGACTCAGTGAGGAACCGTGCTTAACAACACAAAGCTTGATTTCTCAAATGGAATCAAATGGCAGCAGGAAACTTTTAAAAGAGGTGGCGTGCATACACTGTCTCCCATGCTCACACACTAGTTGTTGAATAGCTTTCTCCCATACTCTATTACGTACATTTTTCCATGATATTTTGAGGCAGTTTTTTGCTAACAACCTGACTGTACATTCCTCTGCCTCTTCCCCCAATAAATTTTTTTAAAATTGCAGAATAGGCTGGGTGCGGTGGCTCACGCCTGTAATCCCAGCACTTTGGGAGGCTGAAGAAGGCAGATTACTGAGGTTGGGAGTTTGAGACCAGCCTGACCACCATGGAGGAACCCCCATTTCTACTAAAAATACAAAATTAGCCAGGCGGGGTGGCGCATGCCTATAATTCCAGCTACTCGGGAAGCTGAGGCAGGAGAATCTCTTGAACCCGGGAGGCAGAGATTGCAGTGAGCCAAGATCGCACCGTTGCACTCCAGCCTGGGCAACAAGAGTGAAACTCCCCACCTCAAAAAAAAAAAAATTGCGGAATGAAAATCTTTCAGCAGATATGCCAGTAAAGTATTGCTTCTCACACTTGGCTTATACAAGGATCAGCTGAGACGCATCTAGATCTTGTGACCCAAATGCACTGCAGACCAAGTCGATCGTAATCTCTGGGGTGGAACCCAGGCTGCCCCCATTCAGCAGTTTGTTCTGCTCATTGCTTCCCAGCTGGTACAATTGTGTGGTACCCTGAAGAGAAGTAATAATTTCTAGCTAAAGTGTTTTCTGTGTGGATCCCGGGAAGGGGTGAGGAAAAGGTGCATGATGTAGGAATGATAGCATGCATGGAATAGCAGCTGAGGCACAGAATAATGAATATTTTAAAGTGAGTTGTTGGCTTTTTTTTTTTTTTTTTTTTGAGACGGAGTCTTGCTCTGTCGCCCGGGCTGGAGTGCAGTGGCCGGATCTCAGCTCACTGCAAGTTCCGCCTCCCAGGTTCTCGCCATTCTCCTGCCTCAGCCTCCCGTGTAGCTGAGACTACAGTCCCCCGCCACCTCGCCCAGCTAGTTTTTTGTATTTTTTAGTAGAGACGGGGTTTCACCGTGTTAGCCAGGATGGTCTCGATCTCTTGACCTCGTGATCCGCCCGTCTCGGCCTCCCAAAGTGCTGGGATTACAGGCTTGAGCCACCGCGCCTGGCCTAGGGTTGTTGGGTTTTTTTAAGTGAAAATAACTTTCTTGTGCATGTCTCATGCCTGTGTTATCCAAGAAATCCCATTCTGTGGGAAAGCTTTAAAACATTTTATTTTTAACATGTCAAGTAATATAGGAATATATTCACTTGGATTTTGTTCGAAAATTCATACAAAGCAAAAGAGGCCAAAAAACTTCCATCAATCCAACTTCTCTCTTAAAGGTAACAGCTGTTGTCAATTTTGTGTGTATCCTTCCAGAGCTGCTCCTACGTATACAGGTCTTCATAGAAAGTAGTGTGTATGGCTTTTGTTCCCATGTGTGTTTACCTAGTATTTTTCATCCTGCTTGTTTTCTCTCTTATGTCTTGGAAACCTTTCCATGTCAGTGCAGGTAGCTGTATCTTCTTTCAGCTGCTACACAGTAGTCCGGTATGTGATTGGGCCATGTTTCTTTTTCTTTTTAATAACTATTCTATTGGACACAAACAAGTTAAATTTGTTTATACCGAAAACTCAGCATTTTCTGAGAAAGACTTAGCAAAGAAGATTAAGTCCCTTCTTCATATCAAGCTCTGTTTAGTAAAGTAGTAACATATAGTTGTGAGTTGCTCTTGTAAACAGGCTTTACTGACTGTGAAACTTCAACTTTGTAACACGTATTTTCTACTCTGCACTTGTTCTAGCCAAAAGGCTGAGAAGGGATTCTACCCCGGATAGTATATGCTATAACTAAGGTATCTCCAAGAAGGTGTTCAGAAACCAGTTTGAGTAATACACTGGGAAATATTTGCATAATTATTAGAAGTAGTATCTAACTCTCATGTAGTCATTTGTTATGACATTTGGGACAAAGGACTGAATAAAACAGTTGAAGTTGATAGATTTTGTTTGTTTGCTTGCTTTGTTTGTTGAGACAGGTTCTCGCTTTCTTACCCAGTCTGGAGTGCTGTGGCACCATCAGAGCTCACCATAGCATCAACCTCCCTGGCTCAAGCAATCCTCCCAGTTTCCCCCAAGTTACTGGGACTGCAGGTGCCCAGCTAATTTTTAAATTTTTGTAGAGGCCAAGCATGGTGGCTCATGCTTAATAATCCCAGCATCTTGGGAAGCTGAGGTGGGCAGATCACTTGAGGTCAGGAGTTCGGGACCATCCTTGCTAACATGGCGAAACCGCATCTCTACTGATACAACAACAAAAACAAAACAAAACAACAACAAAAAATTAGCTGGGTGTGGTGGCACACACTTGTAATCTCAGCTACTCAGGAGGCTGAGGCACGAGAATTGCTTGAACCTGGGAGGTGGAGTTGCAGTGAGTTGAGATTGCACCACTGCACTCCAGCCTGGGCAACAGAGTGAGATTCTGTCTCAGTCAACATATAAATAAGTTTTTGTGGAGACAGGGTCTCACTATGTTGTCTCGATCTCCTGGGCTCAAGGGATCCTCCTGCCTCATCCTCCCAAAGTTCTGGGATTACAGATGTGAGCCACCATGCCTGGACATAGATTTTTAATGTAACTCAAGTTTATAAAAGTAAAAGAGAAGGGGGAAATAGGAATGAGAGATTTGAAATAACCCTCAACTCATCCTTGAACAGCTTTGAATTCCAAAAAAGAGACATTTCTCTTGAGTGACAAACATACTACCAAATAGCATTTTCTAAACTGATAACCTGAATGCTGTATGGAAGGTGGGATTTTTGACGGTTCAATTTTTAAGTACATAGGTGTTTCATTAGTGATTTCAGGGTGATCCATGACTGTAGAGAAAAATAGAGGTCATCTAATGGACCAGTTTAAATAACTCAGCAGAATATACACTAACAAATAGAGAAGAAAAGGAAAAGAAGTCTGTGTATGCTTTTTACACCTTGACTATGCAAGAATTAACCATTTCCAAATATGTTGTTATTCTCCTCATAAGCAAATATCTCTTCGTTTGTGTTTTTGTAATATACTGTAATAAACAAAATTGCTTCTATTAAAAAAAAAAAACTGTGGCTCTTATACTTGTAGGTAAATGCCATTTAATTTTCAGATAATTAATCTCAGCAAATGATATTGTGGTATTTTTTTAAAAGGCAATGGAGCCATAAACCTAGGCCTTTCTATATCTGTAGGTTTACTGGGGCCATCCTCTTTTCGAGATTTAACCTAAGGACCGTGTTAGCATTGAATCAGCCTGTGTGCCTTTCTCTGATACAGGCATCATAATTTACCTGGAAGAATATTGTTTTGGAAATTTTTGGCTAGAAAAGGAAGACTAAATGGACTCTGCAACTTGTATCATAGCTGTGCCCTGGGATTGATGGATTGTGAAGTCATTTCTTGATTTAACAAATGTTTTAAAATCAGGAGGTTGACAGTTATCTAAACTACATGCAGTGCTTTTTTAAACCAGTTTATCTTATGCATGAGGCTGCAGCATAATGAAGTAGCAAACAAAGTGGCACCTGGGAGTAGTGTTGCAGGGATAATTGCCACGTGGAAGAGTTCGGTTGTGAACATTAATAGTGAGTCATGAGTACAAAAGAAATGAATATGAGCCCAGTGGAGGTCAGATGCCAGAAATGAATATCTGCTGCTTCCTCATGGTCATCCACATTTTATGTGTAAGTCAAGAAGGTGGTAGGCTGGACGTGGTGGCTTACACCTGTAATCCCCACACTTTGGGAGGCCGAGGCAGGCGGATCACAAGGTCAGGAGTTCAAGACCAGCCTGGCTAATATAGTGAAACCCTGTCTCTACAAAAATACAAAAATTAGCCAGGCGTGGTGGTGCATGCCTGTAATCCCAACTACTCGGGAGGCTAAGGCAGGTGAATCACTTGAACCTGGGAGGCGGAGGTTGTAGTGAGTGAGCCAAGATCCTGTCACTGCACTCCAGCCCAGGCAACAGAGCAAGACTCGTCTCAAACAAAACAAAACAAAACAAAAACAAAAAGAAGGTGGTTCGAGGGGGTGAGTGGGAAGTAATGGTATATTTCTGCTAGGTAGCCAGACTGATGCGATTGAGAATGATAGGACTAGAGAAATCAAGAGGGTGGCCCTAAAGAAAAAGTGTTAGGAAAAGGATGCATTGACTTGCGATCAATGTATTTCAACCCACCAGCAGTAAACTGTACATTTCTTTGCTGGAACAGAGGACAGTCAGTTATACTTAGTACTCATTATACTGGATTCCCTCAAAAGGTAATCTAGATTGTCACTGTAGTGTTTTCATGGCCCAACCTGAATTGTACTCTCAGTTGCAACCCCAAAGAAGAACTAAACCTTACAGGTTTGAAAATGCCTCATGCATGTGTCTCAAACTGTTAGAGCTAGCCAAATCTTCCTGTAACTTCCCTTAACCAAGTTGATTCTCCAGTGTCCAGGTAAAATCATTTGAGGACATAGTCTCTGAGTTTGCATAGTGGCAAAACCAGACATGCAGAGCACGGATGTAATTCTTCGCCTATTCCCTAGCAGACATACAGAAAGAATGTCCAGCAGATGATGCAGTGTCTGATCCGCAAACTTGCTGCACTCAGCCAGTACGAAGAAGTCCTGGCAAAAATCAGCTCCACATCCACAGATCGACTCACAGTTCTCAAGACCAAGCCACAGTCCATACAAAGGGATATCATTACTGTCTGCAATGACCCTTACACGTTGGCCCAGCAGCTGACTCATATAGAGCTGGTAAGGCTGTTATCATCTTTGCCCTTTACAACCACGGATTTGCTTTGCTTTGGCAACCAGACAATATATTTGTCAACAGTAATGTCACAGGAGAGGTTAGAATAATCCAAGTGGGAAATCATCTGAGACAGCTGAAACATACCGTGTTTATGGATTTGAGTATGAATGCTTCTGATATTCTGGGGATTCGCTTGTAAATAAATACTAAACAAGGCTGAAGAGCAAAGAGTTTATTGACCTTCTTCACCTTCTGCCTCTAATCAGTTTTTCCAAAACCTGCTCAGCCTTTCGCTATCTTGTGGAATATTGACGCAAGCAGAAAATTGCCTCTGCACAGACCTTGATGATGAAAGTATTTCGGGTTAAAGGCTTATTTTATAATCTTCATTAAGAAATGGGAGGTGGTGCCAAAAGTCATAGAGGGAGTTGACAGTCCATTTCTTTTCACTTTCTTTAATACTGTTGACCTTCTGGGTTTGTGTTTCAGGAGAGGCTCAATTATATTGGGCCGGAAGAATTTGTTCAGGCGTTCGTGCAGAAGGGCCCTTTGGATAATGACAAGGTAATCAGTCTACCCAAAGGTCAACGCTGAAACCAGAAATGGGATTTCTCAGTCTGTGATAGTGGGTATAAGGGACAGAAGTTAGACCTATATTCGGTTTTAGATTTTAAAATCAGAATTTTTTTTTTTTTCCATCAGCCATGTCTGATTCATTGCAGTTTTCTTGAGCGAGGTCTCCAAGCTCCTTTACAATTTTGCCCCATCACTAACTTGTAGTCTCTTCTTCCTCCTTATTGGGAAATTTAGTAGGACCTTTACAGCAAGTAGATGCAGGCATTTGTGGTGATGAAAATAGGAGAGGAAAGCATAATGGTTTTAGCAGATTAAGAATCTGCTGAGAAGGTTCTGCCCATAATTCAACAATAGCAGGGGCAGGAAAGACAGGATGCACATCCAGCTTGCTGAGTAAAGGGCTTGACCGCTTTGCCTCTTGTTTTAAGGTGAATCTCTCATGAGAGGTTTATTGCCTAGGTGCAGCCCACTATTAAAGAAATGAATGCTGGGCGTGGACTGTCAAATCAGTGTACACATATAAGAAATTTTTTTCTTCCAGTGACCTGGAAGCATTTTGAATTGTTAGGCAAAGACTACAACACCCGCTGATGAAAGCCCCCTTCTGGGAGTAGGGGCAACAGCTGTTTTCCGGACTTAGAATAGTGTCTCCTAATACAGGAAGTGAAGAATTTGTTTTGCCATAGAAGGCTAGTGGACTTTTTGTTTGTTTGTTTCTTTTGGAAGGAAGGAAAGAGGGGTGTAATTAGCCTCTTCAAGCTGGCCTTGAACTTCAAGATGAGATGAACTTTCTTGCCTTTGAACAATGTGTTACTCACCCTACTGAAGACCATGATGGTGTAGACTTCTGTTTATCTACTTGAAAGACACTTAGTTTGTTGCAACATTATGTTGTAAAATGTTGTCCTATGCTTCATTTTAAGAGAAAAATTTCTACTCCTCTGTACTGGTAGCCACTTTTTGCTGTATCGATTATAGCAGTTGGTATTTGCACTCCATTAACTGAGTCAGGATTGTTTTGGAATGCAGCCAGAACTCTTCCTCTGAATCGTGTTTCTGAAGATACAATCCAGACTAACTTAGTTTCTCGGGAAGAGGGGTTAGGGACACTTTTTTTTTTTTTTTTTTTTTTGGAGGCTGAATCTCACTCTGCCACCCAGGCTGGAGTGCAATGGCGTGATCCCAATTCACTACAACCTCCACCTCCCGGGTTCAAGCGATTCTCCTGCTTCAGCCTCCCAAGTAGCTGGGATTACAGGCATGCGCCACCATGCCCAGCTAATTTTTTGTATTTTAGGAGAGATGGGGTTTCACCATATTAACCAGGCTGATCTCGAACTCCTGACCTCTGGTGATCCACCCGCCTCAGCCTCCCAAAGTGTTGGGATTACAGGCGAGAGCCACTGCGCCCGGCCTAAGGACACTTTTATAAATGCATCAGAGTACATTTCTAGACCTCAGGTGTTTCACTGGACTATCCTAAAGGACTTCGATATTTCTGTAAGGATAATCAAGAATGCCAGTGATTGTCTTTCTCTTTCTGTTGTTCTAAAAAGCTTGCCTAATCCATAAACTGAGAATAAAGGCTCGTATTTCACAAAATGAGAGTCCAATACGTTCTTTTTTTCCTCTAACTCATCCACTTACTTTGTTTTCTCTAAAGAGTTGCTACAGTGAACGGAAGAAAACACGAAACTTAGAAGCTTACGTGGAATGGTTTAATCGCCTCAGCTACTTGGTTGCTACAGAAATCTGTATGGTGAGGAAATGAATTTTCTGTCTCCTAGCTCTCAATATTATTTTTTCCTACTTATTTTAGAACTGTTGGGCCTTTATACTGGATAACTGCCCTCCATTGTCTTTTACTATATAGCCTGTTAAGAAAAAACACCGAGCAAGAATGATTGAGTATTTCATTGACGTAGCTCGGGAGTGTTTTAACATTGGCAACTTCAACTCCTTGATGGCGATAATCTGTGAGTATTTTGTGGAGGATACATGTCCTTTATCTTTACGAATCCTATAAAGTGACCCACAGAAAATTTGCAAATAGTATGGTTTTGTTAGTACGGACTGTATTTTTAAATCCTGAGTTACTTGAGAATGTCCAAGATGCTTTAAATAGGCAAATGGGTGCGAGTAGGTGTGTAATCTTTCTTAAGTATGCAAGAATTCTTGGAATGTTTTAAGTTAACCTTAGCTAAATATTCATCTACAAAGACTTGTAGTTAAGATACTTGTCTAAATAAAGAGTTTTAAAAAGCATTTTGGCAGCTTGCATATCAAGTATTGTAGAAATAATGATCCAAGACTCAATTATCTGATTCCTTGGACAAGAGGGTGGCCTAAGAAACTGGCACATTTTCTAACTGTTCAGGTTTCTAGTACTTATCACCCGCAGACCTTATTACTCTAGTATACAAACTCACTCCTCTATATTATGGAGGTTTTAACATCAGAGACCGTGTTTCTTTCCTTTCATTCTATAAATATGTGTGGTAACAATATGTCTTAGTTGTTCCAATTTATACCTGTTGTCTTGCCTTAATTATTGATAATAGCTTTTGATAATAATTCTTTCATTAAAAAGTGTCCTAGTTTGTATGATCAATTATATGGCCATCTTTCAAATTGTAGGTGCTCAATAAACATTTCAATAAAAGAATAGGCCGGGCACAGTGGCTCATGGCTATAATCCCAATACTTTGGGAGGCCAAGGCGGGCGGATCATGAAGTCAGGAGATCGAGACCACCCTGGCCAACATGGTGAAACCCTGTTATCTACTAAAAATACAAAAATTAGCTGGCCATGGTGGTGCATGCCTGTAGTTCTGGCTACTCAGGAGGCTGAGGCAGGAGAATCGCTTGAACCAGGGAGTCGGAGGTTGCAGTGAGCTGAAATCATGCCACTGCATTCTAGCCTGGCGCCAGAGCAAGACTCCGTCTTTAAAAAAAAAAAAAAAAAAAAAAAAAAAAAAAAAAGAGAGTTGAGGTCTTTTTGAAGGATCAGTTTAAAGCTAGAGAATCTACCAAATTTAATTCAAGAATCTTAATCTAATAAATTCTCCCTTCCACCAATTTATTTTTCCATTTTGTTTACATACCATTTCTTCTTTCTCTCCCCCCAGAAAAATACTGGCCAAGTCTCAGCTTATTATTTATCTGACTAACTCCATGAAAATAGCAAACAGAAAGATTATCTGAATCAGGGACTGAAAGGCTCACAGTCTAGATAATAGATTACTTAATTTCCCTCTTCTACTAGTAAGAAAATGTCAAGGCAAGCCATAGCATCAGAGAAAATGTTTGTAATACATAGAGCTGACAGATAACTTGTATCCAGAATCTATAAAGAACCCTGCAAATCAATAAAAAGACAAATAACCCAGTGAAAAAAAGGCCAAAAGACTGAAACAGATATGTCATGCAAGAAGATACTGTATATTAATGGCTAACGAGTATCTGGAATGGTGTTCCACATCATTAGTCATCAGAGAAATACAAATTAAATTGCAGCAAAATATTAATACCATTGCATGCACTAGGATGACTGGAATTTTAAAAACTGGTTACACCAAATAGTGTTGAAGATGTGGAACAAGTGGTGCTCTTATTATACATTATTGGCAGGAGTATAAAATGGTACTACTACTTTGGAAAACTGTTCAGCAGTTTCTTATAAGGTTAAACATATTTATACCCTGCAATGCAGAGATTGCACACACCTATGTATTTACTCCATGGAAATGCAAACACATGTCCACAGGAAGATTTGTAAAAGAACGCAGCTTTATTCATAATTGCCCAAGACTGGAAACAATCCAAATGCCCGTTTACAAATGAATGGCTAAATAAATTGTGGCATATTAATACAATGAAATACTGTTCAGCAATAAAAATGAACAGTTGATACGTATAAGTAACATGGATTAATTTTAGAGTCATTATGTTGTACAAAATAAGCCAGAGACAAGAGTAGATACCATATGATTTCATTGATACGAAGTTCTAGGACAGACAAAACGAATCTGTGGTTTTAGGTAGCCAGTGTTCTGATTTCTGTGGTGGTGGGGAGGTGACCAGAAGAGGGTCCAAAGGTGACCAGAAGAGGCCCAAGAGCTTTCTGGGATCATGAAATGTGCTACTTTATCTTGATTGGAGTGGTAATACATGCACTTACACATTAGTCAAAATTCATCTAATTATGTGTTTAAGGTCTGTGTAGTTTTTGTATGTAAATTGTACCTCAATTAAGAAGCAATCTCCCACTTCTTGTCCTTAAAATATGAATGTTGGTGGCATGGAGTTAATACATGTACTCATTTAGGCTAGCGTGGGTTCCTTTTCTGTATAACAGCCACTGTAATATTTTTCTGAATAGTTATAGTACGTAAAGTATCCTTCAGGAGAGGCAGCCTGGCTTGTTGGAGTGAGTGTGGGTTATGGTGTTAGCTCCGTGTGAGCTTCCATCTCTGTTACTTGTTAACTGGATATCCTTGGGAAAATGTCTTACTCCTTGGAACTGTAGCATATTTTTTAAGAATGTTGAGGGGATATATGAGATAATACACACAAAGCATGGTTGACACATTAGTTTCTAGGTCAAGGGTCAGCAAACTATGACCCGTGGGTCAAATATGGCCCACCACTGGTTTCTTTATGACCAGCGAGCTAAGAATGGTTTTTATCTTTTTAAATGATTGAAAAAAATGAAAATAATAATATTAACATTTCTGACATGTGACTGTAATATAAATTCAGATTTCAGTGCACATAAACAAAGTTTTACTGGAATACAATCATAACCATTTGTATATGTAGTTATCTACATAACTGGATGATGGCTGTTTTTGCACGACAGTGATAGTGTCTTGTAGTGATGACACAGACTATATGGCCTAAAATGCTTACTCTCTTTCCCTTTATAGAGAAAATGTGTTCACCTCTGCACAGAGTCAATGGTAGCATTTATGCTGTTTCTCGACTCAGAATTTGCAAAAAAAAAAAAAAAGTACAATTGAAGTTTGTTACTTACTAATTTTAGAATTCTCACTTAGTAATGAATGCTTTTTAGAAGTATATGTTTATGGTTTTTCTTATTTCTTTCAATTTTCCTTTTTTCTTTCCCTCCATTTCAAATGGGAAGCTGGTATGAATATGAGCCCAGTCTCTCGACTAAAAAAAACTTGGGCCAAAGTGAAGACTGCAAAATTTGACATTCTTGAGGTATGTGAAGCCGATGTTTTGCTGTTAAGTAACACTTGACACCTGGAAAGTGGAATTCCTTTATGTGGTCTTGCCTCTCCTTCAGACTATGACAGAGGAAAAAGCCCATCCATCTTTACAGACCCCGGGAAAGGAAAGTGGGTAGAATTGGAGAGGAAAATAAATCAGGTTATGTACTGGTTGTTTTATAGGTAGAGATGTCCATTCTGGGGTTAATTGACTGGGGAAATAGTGAGCTGTCAGTCATATCACCTTATATGCCAGAATGGAATTTCGATCCTGAGCAGTTGAGAGTTTTACTTCACTGTGAGCCTATTAGCTTCATTTATCTTCAGTGTCTCAGGGGAAGTGTTCCCCATCCCCAGAGTAACATTTATTCATCCTTTCAGCAATTTAGCTGATCTGTGAAAAAGCCCTTCCCATACAATTCTGAGGATAGTAAGAATTGTGGCCAGGCGCAGTGGCTCATGTCTGTAATCCTAGCACTTTGGGAGGCTGAGGCAGGAGGATCACCTGAGCCCAGGAGTTCAAGACCAGCCTGGGCAACGTGGCGAAACCCCACCTCTATGAAAAATACAAAAAATTAGCCGGGTGTGGTGGCACGTGCCTATAGTCCCAGCTACTTGCAGGGCTGAGGCAGGAGGATTGATTGAGCCTGGAAGGTGGGAGCTGTCGTGAGCCAAGATCACACCACTACATTACAGCCTGGGTGGCAAAGTGAGACCCTATCTCAAAAAAAAAAAAAAAAGGAAAGAAAAAAAAATCGTGTGCCAGAGTATGTGTATTTGAATCATATTCATCTGAGCACTACCTTGGTGTGCCAGTGCTTTGAATTACCATCTTTGGAGATAAGAAGAAAGCGTTCTTTCCCAAGTTTTCTCCCAAATTGGAAATTATCATTATACCTATTATTTTATGATCTATTCATACAACCCAATACATCTCTTTTCCTTCTTGCAAATGATATGCTTCAATTATTTGTGCATGATTTGTCACTACAAAGTATGTTGGATCACTATACATGGCTAACCATCAGTGGGCCCATTGACCTTCAGAAGCAAACAGGAAATTTTTCTAATGCTGGTGTTTGACTCTTATTAGTTTTACGTCTAAGCTCAACAATTAGCCTAGAAAGAATGTAGTTTAGGTTTAACATTATTGAAGCTGACATCAGCTCACATAATTACACCAAACTTCAGGAAAGAAAACACTTGTGCAATGTGTGTCATGTGCATTTGTGTGTATGAGAAGGATAAATCATATTCCTACTGAGTTTCCTAACTAATTTTGAATTTCATATGTAACTAAATGTGTGATCTCATAAACTTCCTACAGAAGTTTACAATAAATAAAGAGTTAATATTCTTCTGTCTTTTATCTATAGCATCAGATGGACCCTTCAAGCAATTTCTATAATTATCGAACAGCTCTTCGTGGAGCAGCACAAAGGTCTTTAACTGCTCATAGTAGTAGAGAAAAGGTATGTACTTAAAGTCTTTCTTACGGTAGACTTGCTGTGTTTTATACTGAAATGCTATGTGAACTACTACACTGAAGCTTTTTTACTTGTTGAGATTTAAGAGAGACATGTACTCTAGAAATGATACCACTTGCCACACAGAGACGGTGAGTGCTACCAGAAAGTTTGTTAGACTGGATATTGCTGTGTTATTATTACATTACTTACATAATTACTCTGTAGTGCCTCTTAATTGTGTTTCAAGCAATACATTAAGTCATATGTTAAGATGACTAATAGCATTAAAGAGTAATTTAGTTTAATGGAAAATAGACATTTAAGCTCTGCACAAGGTAGCTGACTTAATGTAACCTTTTCTCTTAAAAGAATTAGCTTACCTCCCATGGTTAAGTCATTTATTTTCAGAAAGTAGGTTAGTTGCTGTAGCATTAGGCGTGCTGTTACTAATTGGATTATGGGGGTAGCAGAAAAAGTACAGGGGTAATGTCTGAGAAATTAATGGTCCTTTCTCACTCTACCCTACTCTTAAACAAATTAGTACCATCCTTCTTCTACCATATTCTTGATTCTGAGGGTCCTTCCTTGGCACGTTTTGGTGTCATATTTCTTTACAGAGGAAGGGTAAGCTGTTTCAACATTTGGCAGTCATGTTATTTGAGAAGTGAATGCTTAGTTATGGTAACTGGGTTAATGAAGGTTGCCTGATAGAGGTTATTTTCGGTTTCAATTCCATCCATCTTTTAACTTAAACTATATCTTCCACAAATAAAAGAAAATGAGGTAAAAAACCTTTCACAGCTTCCCAATCACGTCCCTTGAAAAAGCTTCAGCCTCAATGATCTAAAATAAAAATAAACACACAACCCCACCTTTAGTAAATGCTAAGTTGGTTCTCAATCAGATCTGAAATATCAGTTCTAACAATGTTTGAGGGATATTGTAAATCCTTCAAATTTTTTCTTTAAATAAAGAAACTTAATAACATCGGAGGGGGTATGAAGCAGAGATGACAGTCTTACTGCAACCTGACAGGGTTTTTTAAGTTTTACTTGCTCCATCCCAGTACGCTTGTGATTAGATTGAGAAAAGAATCTAATATGAAGTCTTTTAAGCTTCAAACAATGAGCACATGTGGGAGAATTGCAGCACACTGAAGAGTAAGCCCACTGAAGGGGCTGTACGTGGCCTCATTCACCTTCTCTGTGTTGCAGGGCAGGCAAGGTTCTCTCTGCATGGGCTTCAGTGAGGGCTTGGTGGGCTCTGCCCCAGAAGTCTGTGGTATCATATCTGTGAGTAGGGAGCTACAGCGTTGGCCAAAGAAATTCTGAAGTGCAATCCCTCCAAAATTTCTCAGTTGTGGAATTCTAAGTTTTTTTCTACAAAAAGTCCCAAGTACTTACCCTTTACATCATTTAATACATTTTGTCTGCTTTAGTTTTGTTTTGTTTTAAACAGGTTCTATGTGAACATATAAATTGTACTCTGTAGTTCATTAAACAAATGAAAGCACAGCCATTCAATTATTAAAAAGTCAAGAAACAATAGATGCTGCTGAGGCTGTGGAGAAATACGAACACTTTTACACTGTTGGTGGGAATGTAAATTAGTTCAACATAATTTACATAATTGTGGAAGACAGTGTGGCAGTTCCTCAAGGATACAGAGATACCATTTGACCCAGCAACCCCATTACTGGGTATATACCCAAAGGAATATAAATCATTCTGCTATAAAGACACATGTTCACGTATGTTAATTGCAGCAGTATTTACAATAACAAAGACATGGAACCAACCCAAATGCCCATCAATGATAGACTGGATAAAGAAAATGTGGTACATATACACCATGGAATACTATGCAGCCATAAAAATGAATGAGATCATGTCCTTTGTGGGGACACAGATGAAGCTGGAGGCCATCATCCTCAGCAAACCAACACAGGAACGGAAAACCAAACACTGCATGTTCTCACTCATAAGCGGGAGTTGAACAATGAGAACACATGGACACAGGGAGGGGACAACACATAACTGGGGCCAGAAGGGGGCTGGGGGGCAAGGGGAAGGAGAGCATTAGGACAAATACCTAATACATGCGGGACTTAAAACCTAGATGACAGGTTGATGGGTGCAGCAAACCACCATGACACATGTGTACCTATGTAACAAACCTGCACATTGTGCACATGTATCCCAGAACTTAAAGTAAAATTAAAAAAAACTCACAGCCATTTTAAAAACTGCCATCTCTTTTTACAGTTGGTCTCAAAGGCTGAGAGTGAAAGCATTTCTAGTTAAATCCACCTTTTATTCAAGAAAATTGGTATTTTTGGCCAGGCGTGGTGGCCCACGCCTATAATCCCAGCACTTTGGGAGGCTGAGGCAGGTGGATCACCTGAGGTCAGGAGTTTGAGATCAGCCTGACCAATATGGTGAATCTTTTGTATCCTTTTAAATCTCAAGTTTGTGTGGGCAGAGTGGCACATCTCTAGGTACCTAATATAGAACAAACCAAATGTGTTTTCCACACAGCAGCCCTTAAGTATTCTTTAAATAGCTGCTTTTTTTTGTTTTTTTTTGTTTTTTTTTCTGTAGGTACCTGTGTCTCCAGGTTTTTAACCATTCCTCATATGATTACGTGGCTTTAAATCCTCTTGCCATTCCAATTCTGCTCCTGTGAACTTACTTGGTCCTATTTATCAGCATTCATTTCTAGGTGTGGAACTGGCAAAACCCTTATGGTGTAGTTGCTGGGTTTCTGAACTAAGAATATTTTGAAAGGAAATTCAAAAATACTATTACTTGAGAAGTTCTCCTGCTAAAACATCATTGACAAGACCTTGAGGAAAATAAACTTTTGCTTTGTCCTATTAATAATGTGTACATTCACTTAGCTCATGGAAGTCCTTATAATCTGATTTTCACTGTATTAGATTTGTATAGGGGCTACAGATCTGAAGGGAATTATCCATGAATAAATGAAAAGTTGAAGCCTGCGAGAATTCTTTCTTACAGGCATAAGGAACAGAGCAGTAAAGTGTCATAAGTAAGATTAGTTATATTTTTATTTTTATGAAAGAGTGATTGGGATAGTCAGTAGTGGAGCATCTTGCAGGCACCCCTGAATGCAAAAATCATGTAAGGTATAGCCTCTGCCACCTAGAATTTCTATTCCAGCTATAGGCACTTGGTGTGAATTTACGAGAAGTTTAAATATCAATAAGAAACAGTCAATGATCAACACCTCATGAATCTCACAGCTCAGCACCAAAGAATAGAGCACAAAAATACAGTTCTTGTTTAAAAGCTGCTACAGTATACAAATATTACATCTTGATTATAATTTTGTTCTTATTTCCCTGGGGCTGTCTTATGATGATGTATCCTTATTATCCTCTAAGTGCATATTCACCTTGGACACAGTAGCACAGAAGCAGACATAGACAATATGAAGATGAATGAATATGGTTCTCTTCCATTAAAGCTCTATGGCCACTGTCATTTGAATTTCATATAATTTTCATGCATCTTGAAATATTATTATTTTGATTTTTTTAGCTACTTACAAATGTAAAATGTGTGGCTCCTAGGCCATAAAAAAGAGGCCTGAGGGCCACAGTTTGCCAACTCCTAGCTTATACCACCAGTAAATTCTGAAGCCAAATTTTTTACTGTTGTCTGGCAGCATCCAAAGTCCAGCATTCCCATTCACAAATAGTCTTTCAAAGAAGCAAGGTTCAGTTGTACTTTTAGTATTGTTACTATGTTGTTTAGTTCTAACATAATGGAAAATAGCCAATCATATTAGAAGGAAAGGTAATGAGATCTTTACTAATTTGGCTTTAGAGACTTTCAGAGATAATAACAAATGATTAAAAGTATACTTAGGTGAGATGTCCAAAGATGTGAAAATGGAAGATTCATTTTGGTTATTTTCAGAAATTAATGAAACAAAAATAATCAAAACTTGTTTTTTAAATGACTTTGGTGAAAATCTGAATTTTTCCTTAGAAGGGAATTGATACTTAATATTTTTGTGTGGGAGCCCAAAAGTATGTTTTCCTGTTCACTCAATATAGAAGTACCACCTGAGTCATAAGCTTAGGAAACTTCAAAGATCTGATCTTGGGCAAACAAGATAGACCCACAATCGGTGTTTAATGGATTTTTCTACATTGTAGGAAATTTAGAATCTTTAAAAATATGTTGACATTTGAGAGAAAATGGAAATTACTGTATGTGAGCCTTTTTCTCTGTTTCTTGTGGGTTTAGTATGATTTGGGGTACTTACTGAGAGATTATTGCTTTAGGCTAATTAATTAAATACCACCTCATCAAGCCAAAGGATTCAGATGGGAAAGTATTTTTAAAGGTTTATTGTTTTTAAACAACTATTAATTTTAATTTATACATTCATATTTCCTCCTTCACCTGGGGCACATTTGTCTCAAAACATATTGTGCAAGGTACTTCTTAGGTGATTTCCCATGAGCAGGTGCTAACTTGTTCGTCATACACAGGCCAGGTTTACAATAGAAAGTTTGTAGCAACTATTCTAAAACCTTGAGCTCTCACATTATCTTGAGGAATGTCTTCAAGAAGAAATGTTTATCTAAAAGAAAAAGTTAAATGTAGACATCTGTCTTAAATGTAGACATCTAAATAATAAGCAGTACAGCTTCTAGCAGGGAGATGGGTCATGCATCTTAAACTCTTAGTACATGGCTGGGCTTGGTGGCTCATGACTGTAATGTGGGCACTTTGGGAGGCTGAGATAAGAGGATTGCTTGACCCCCATGAGTTCAAGACTAACCTGGGCAACATAGTGAGACTCCGTCTCTACACAAAATTTTTAAAAAATTAGCTGGATGTGGTGGCACGCGCCTGTAGTCCCAGATATGTAGGAGGCTAAGGCTAGAGGATTGCTTGAGCCTAGGAGTTCAAGGCTGCAGTAAGCCATGATTGCACCACCATACTCTAGCCAGGGTGACAGAGCAAGACCTGTCTCTAAAAAAAAAATTGGTGCCTGCAGTGATAGGTATTCTATTAACATTTTGCTAAGGGGTTGCTAAATGAAAGGCAAGAGTTCTTTTAGGTATTTTTTCTTTCTTAATAGCTAGAGTTTTCAGATTTTATTGCATACTACTGTAATGAGAAAAATAGGAAAAATTGTAATAAAAGTACTAACCTATTCACTTCCCAATGCTACTTGTCCTTGCTGTGCTTTGGTTATAAATAGCAGTTGTATTGTAAGCAAAATTATGTAAAGGAAGAAATTACTGTTGTGTAAGAACAAAACACTGTACCTTAATTCTTTGTGGCCTTTCATATAATCAAAAGTTAATGTTGTTCATTAATCTCATGTATTTTTATGAGAGACTAAATATTTGTTTGCCCAGACAAATCAGAATCTTTTGTTTCCTCTAGATTGTGATACCATTCTTCAGTCTCTTAATCAAAGATATTTATTTCCTCAATGAGGGTTGTGCCAACCGCCTTCCCAACGGCCATGTCAATTTTGAGGTGAGTGTGATAAAGTAGGATACAAAAATCCGAGCACAAGGAGAGGGGCAGCTTCTCCAGCACTGCATTCCAGGCCACGCAGCCAAAGCCAATTCTGCAGTTTCAGAACAAATTATCTCTTTCCAGATTATTTTGTTTAAGAAATTAACAATACCAAGTAGAAGAGAGTAACTGAGCCATTATGATGATGATTATTACTATTTGAGGAAGCTTGAGAAAATGTTTATACCTCACAAATAGAGTTTTATTAAATTAAGAAAACTATATAATTCAGAAGAGCAAAGACCAGAAAGTAGCTGCAGTAGCTCATGCCTGTAATACCAGTCCATTATGAGGCCAAGGTGGGAGGAATGCTTGAGGCTAGGAGTTTGAAACCAGCCTGGGCAGCAGTGAGACCCTGTCTCTACAAAAAATTAAAATATTAGCTAGTCATGGTGGTTCGCACCTATAGTCCCTGCTACTTGGGAGGCTGAGGCTGAAGGATTGCTTGAGCCCAGAAGTTTGAGGTTGCAGTGAGCTATATGATTGTACCACAGCACTCCAGCTTTGGTGACAGAGTGAAACCCTGTCTCTTTAATAAAATAAGAAGGAATCATTTCGAATGGAATTGCCTCTCCCAACCTCTTAATTATTTTTTTTATGATCACCTTTATATCCTTTTTTAACTTATCTTCCAGAAATTTTGGGAACTGGCCAAACAAGTGAGTGAATTTATGACATGGAAACAAGTGGAGTGTCCATTTGAGAGGGACCGGAAGATCTTGCAGTATCTGATCACAGTACCAGTCTTCAGTGAAGATGGTAAGGCCATTCAGTGGGAGCTACCACCAAATCCTTTGGGGAGCATCCCCAAATCCTTTGTTTAGGATATTGGTATAGAAATGCTTGGTTACTCATATAGTAGTGAGGCCTGTCCTCTGATCTGTTCCATGTTAAGAGTTTTCTGTTTCACAGAAAATGTATGATTTGTCCCTAAAATATTTGCACTTAATATTCACCTACAAACAGTATGTTTCTGTGTTTAAGTATTCTTTATAATACCAGATTTGCAAAGCTATGGGCACAAATGTGGTTACTGAAGAATTTTTTTTTCTTGTTTGAACTTACTTGAATAGACAAAAGGTGTTTTGTGGCATGTTGATAGTCCATGTAATTTGGAGAAAAAAAACAAAAACAGTAAATTGCTACCCCCTGCTGTTTAAAAAAGTACTGGAACATTTTAACCTGTTAAAACATTAGGGAATTTGAAGCAGAACAAGTGATTAGATACAGAACAAAATCATCAGAAGTGAGCTCATAAAATATTTAGAGATTTATTTTATTGATTTGATATATCCTAATATTACAGGAATTAATAGCAGCTATTAACAATTTCTCATAGTAGATTGATAGTATTTACAATAATGACTTTTTTTTTTTTTGAGACAGCGACTCACTCTGTCACCTAGGCTGGAGCGCAGTGGCACAATCACAGCTCACTGCAGCCTCAACCTCCTGGGCTCAAGCAATCCTCCCACCTTAGCCTTCCAGATAGCTGGGAGTATAGGTGTGCACCACTGTGCCCGATTAATTTTTTTCTTTTCTTTTTTTTTTTTTTTTTTTCTTGTAGAGACAAGAGTTTCATCGTGTTGCCCAGGCTGGTCTCCAACTACTGGGCTCACGCAATCTGCCCACAGCCTCTCAAAGTGCTGAGATTATGCCACCACGCCCAACCAGGAGAACATTTTGAATTAATATCACCTATGCCAGAGGAGATTTGATTGTTTTTAACCTCTATAAAGAGGATTAATAACAAAGTTGAATTTTTAAATGAAGAGTCTTTCTGATTTGAAAAGAAAGAAAAATATTAGGAGGATGGAAAATTGGCCTAGAAAACCTGGCTTTTTACCTAGTAAAGAGTTTTAAAAAAAAGAGAAAAGGAAAAAACAACTCAGTCTACCAGGAAAGAACCCTCAGCCCTTTCTTTGTAAAGAACATTAAGTCTTAAGTGTATGACAGCGTCATATGGCTTACATTTTATTAGCTTTTTTTGCCTTATATATACTTAGGTAATTAGGTGCATTTTTGGCTTAGAAGCCCTTGGGTTTTCATTGAGATGGTCAGTCAGAGGCAAAGTGATAATCTGTTTTCTTCATGAAACAGTGAAGCTTCTTGGTCATGACTTGATATTTTGAAGAGTATCTTGCTATGGAGTTTGGCTCAGGTTGAACAAGGGATGGATGGTGGTAGATAATATATCAGGAGAAGGCTTTGATGTTAATGCACTTTCTTTTGTTTGATTGTAGCTCTCTACTTGGCTTCTTATGAGAGTGAAGGACCTGAAAATCATATAGAGAAAGACAGGTGGAAGTCTTTAAGGTGGGTCTCATTCTTCTCATTGCTGCACAAGTCTGAAGGAAATTGGCTTTACTTGAAGAAACCCACATGCGTTTTGTAGGGAGCTGCTGTCTATCTGTTCCAAGTCCTCTGCACCTTATCTCTTGTACACCAAATCTTTGTGGCTCAGAATTCTCACTACCATCATTCTGCTTTATTGCCTTTCATTTTTTTTTATACTGGCAGATATACAGAGACTGTTCTTTTTCTCTCCCATTATTTAATAGAATGAGGAGCTGAACCAAAGTATGGTTAAAAAAAAAAAATGCATTGACTTTGTCTAAAATATCAGTTCAGACTTCATTTCTGAATAGTTCTTATAACAGTAAAATTTTATTTAACCTGAGATTAAAAAAAGAAGTACCAGTAGGCTTTATAAAGTTGCATTTGCCACTTTCCAAGTGGATCTCAGTCCTCTCTTTGTTTGAGAGAGTTGGGACTTTAAACATAATCTGGAGATTTTTCAGATTTACAACTTTTGCTATTCTATGAGTATTCTTGAACAAAACTAGGGTTAAATTTGTATTTTAAGCATTTGAGATACTTTAATAGGCACAAGCAGCCCAGGGTGTAATATAATCAAAATTGTTATCATTATAGTCCTACTGAGAAACTCAGAATGTATACCTTTTTGTACTAGGGTTTACAAGCACATTTTCTCTTCTTTTTGTGGTCCCAGAATCATTTGAGAGCCTTCATTATACTTGATATTAGGCTAGATTTTATGAACCAGGATATCTAAGATATACTTGGTTTTGGGTGGTTGTGTTTGTTTCAAACGAAAGCTTAGGCCTTCTTTGTACTTCCCAGTGATGAGGGATGAGGGATAAGGTATGAAGGCATTGGAATTCTTATCCTTAGGATATCATAGTAATTGGTGAAGGATTGGAGATGATTCTTGTATCCCCAGACTCAAACATAAAGAAGGTTTGGCCAATGCCTAAAGCTATGGGATATAACAGGCTTGTTGGGCTGATGCCTATATATATATGTATAGAACTAAAATGCATTGACTAATTATACATATATATATATATATGTATATATGTATATATATATAATTTTGTGCCTGGCAGTGGCACATTTCAATTAAAATTTTGTATTAATCTGTGTTCGTATTAAAATATTTCACTGTGCTATTTAATATTATTCATGTGCAAAACATGGGCCTCAGAGTGCATATCTTGCTGGATAAAAGATTTGAGAATCACTCCTTTTAGTTATCCTTTTTTGATACATTTTGCCTTCCGTATGTCTCCTTTTTAATCCCTCCTTTCTGTATTTTTAAAAACAGTAAGTTTGGTGGGATCCCTGGGTATAGCTTAGCTTTTGTTACTTTTCTTGTAGATTTTTAAAAAAATTTGTAAGCAGATTGGCTACACATGACTGATATCTGGTATCTGCATTACCTATGGTCTCCAGACATTTTAAATTAATCCAGACCTACCTACAAAATTATTTTCTAGTTCTTATTATTTTATGACATATTCCTATTAACTAGTGGTTAGATTGGAAAGGTTCATAAGTCAGAGGTTGGACATTAAAAGCTAAAGATTGAATTGTATAATGTCTTCCCACGTCTGTACTGTTCACGTAACATATGACATCTAACATTTGATTGTGAAACGGGAAAGGTTCCCTTGTGCCTCTCCCAGGGCATGCAATGGGGATATGGTGTGGCTCGATTCTTCAGTGCCCTGCTGCTCAGACCTCTAGAGGGTGCTCCCTTATTTTGCCATCTATAGGTGGCTTGCGTTAACCAGCTCAATTAGACCCTCTACCTTATGGCAAGGACAGAGGGCTTTCTGTATCCCAGGGCTCTTGCCTCGGTGTACTGGAAGCATAGGCTTGGAAAATGAGTGCAAAGTGTTATTGAGTGGAAGTAGCTCTCCGCCGATGGGCGAGCCCAAAGGGAGATGTTTTTACACTGGAGTGGGGCCACTCAGTGGCCCGGGCTCTTCTCCAACTGCCCCTGCCAAACTCCGCCTCTTCCCGCCAGTCAGTGGCCTTCCGGTGTGCTGGCGTCTGTCGGTGTGCCCATCTGCCAGCGTGCTCCCCTCAGTGTCCTCTCGATGACCAACCTCTCCTCAGACGGCCCCTGCCAAACTCCGCCTCATCCCGCCAGTCAGTCCGGTGTGCTGGCGTCCGTCGGTGTGCCCTGCCGGCATGCCCTTCTACCAGTGTGCTTCCCTCAGTGTCCTCTCGATGACGAGCCAATTGTGTCTTCTGTAGCAGATGTGTTCCTCACCACGTCCAGCTACTTGTGTGTCTGCCTGGTGGGGTCTCAGGTTTTTATAGGCCCAGGATGGGGGCATGGTGGGCCAGGGTGGTCTTGGGAAATGCAACATTTGGGCAGGAAATGTCTGTTCTCACCTAGGTCCTTGGGGGTGGAGCCCTAGCCAGGGACCCGCCTTTCTCTACCCAGCACTTCCCTTCTCCCATTCTGTATTATTTAAAGGGACTGTGCCCTTCCCCTCCCAGCACTCCCATATCAATTGGTTGAAATGAAAGTTGGTATAAAAGACAGTTTCTACATTAAAATTGTTTTTTAAGGAGCTTTGAAGAACAACTCCCATCTGTGTTGGTGTTCAAGCCATGCACTCTGCCTTTTCCATGTCCTGTCTGTTCTCATGGCCCAGCTCCAATGCCTCCCCCGTCCCTGGCCGGTTTTTCCCTAGAAAGACTTTCTCCAGAACTCATACAGTCAGGAGGTAGTCTTTCTCTCTCATTACCAGCCATGCAGTTTTGTGTAGTGTTTGTGGTTCTTTTCCCTATTGCTATGTAAGCCCCTTGAGGGCAGGCACAGGGTCTTCCCCTAATGTCTCCCCCAGCTCTGGACACGGAGTCTTGCTCTCTATTATTCCTCAGCCCATGCTCCTGTAGTGTCATTGAATGGTACTGGGTTATCACAGGTGTTGGCCAAAGCATAGCAACCACGAAGAAGTTAAAACAAAATAAAACAGGCTATTATAACTTACAAAATACATACATTAAGTGGATACTAAGATTAAGCATAATCATCCCTTGGTATTTATGGGGGATTGGTTCCAGGACCTCCTGCAGATACCAAAATCTGAGGATGCTCCAGTCCCTGGTATAATGAAATGGAACTTTCTGTTGCTGTTGTTTGAAGAAATGTTCTTTTCTTGTGGCCATCAATCTTACTGATTCAAGAAAACATAACCTCTTAGGGTAAACTCAAAATAATCAATAGATAATACTTGAATATAACCACATACATCCTCTCTTATACTTTAAGTCATCTCTAGATTACTTATAATACCTAATATAATGTAAATGCTGTGTAGTCATACCATAAATCATCTCTAGATTAATTTCAGTGTCTAATATAATGTAAATGCTATATACATAGTTGTTATACCATATTACCTAGGGAATGATGGCAAGAAAAAGAGTCTGTATGTATTCCTTACAGACATATTTTTTGTTTCAAATATTTTTGATCTGCTGTTGATTGAATCCACAGGTGCAAAACCCACAGATAGAGTGGGCTGACTATATTCTGGAATCATTGTACCTACCTGAAAACTTTTGTACATTAGCTTTGAAGGCAGTAAGATATTTTTACGTAGATGCTTTTCTTGGCGGTCGTAGACCCATTCATTGCAGACACGTAGATTCATCAGTGGCAATGACAAATACACCTCTGATGGCAGACATCCTTATTGTCAACTATTGTTTAAACTCTCCCAGTGTTCATGGAATGTGTTGTGAAGATGCTTATATCTACCAAGTAAACCCACCTATGATAACCTATACCTAAAAGCTCTTTATTATTAATGATCTTTGGGTTTTTTTTTGTTTTTGTTATAATATAAACCTACTCAAGATACAGACTTATCTGTTTAAGCTTTTGCCATCTCCATTAATAAATGTTTGTTTTTTTAAGTGACTAGCAGTTTTCCCAGAGAGCCAATATAACTTAAAAGCTTGAATTGTTTTTTTCCTGGTTTAACTTTGTAAAATCAAACTTAAAACACAGGATAAATAAATTAGCATTACACAAGGCATTTTCATCTTAGTTCAAGTAGTCTGTTACATTCTGTCTTAGGTTGTGTTGTTTTTACTACTCAGGTCGAGCCTCTTAGGCAGAGTTTAACACTTGGGAGCTGCCTGCCTGCTGCTGCTGCTGCTGCTTCCTGCAGATCATCGAGGGGCTGGCCTTTGTTTTCTGGCATCTCGTACTCAGAACACTCATGAAGACCCTGCAGTCATTGGAGCACCCCGGTCAGCAAAGCATGCAAGCTCACTCAAGACCAGATGGAGAACTTATTTCCTGCAGCTGACAGACTCCGATTTTGTGAGACTGAAATGTTCACTGAAGACACTTGAGAAAGAATCCTCTAAAAATCCCAGCTCTGCACATGATTCATCTCCTGGAATTTCCATGTGAATCACAGCTCTGCACCTGGATAGAGTTTTCTTTTGTGTGTGTGTGTGTTCTTTTTTATTTGGTTGAACATTTGCTGCTAATGGGACTTGCCCAGCTGAGTGCTGGCTCTGAGGAAGCCCGTGTTTCTTTTGTTAACTTAAATGAAGAAGGGAGTGGAGGGAGGGGATCTAAACCCGCGCCCCCCCCCCCCCCCCCCCCCCCCCCCCCCCGTTTAGATCCCAAACCTCAGCTCAATCAGTATTGCCAGAGAGGGGTAAGACTGGTTGGAAGCTGACTGCGGACTTGGTTTCCCCTTAGTGTGTGTTGTGTTGTAAATTTTTCTCCTCCCTCCTCCTACAAGGTTTTGAGTTGGCTGCTGGTTAGCAAACTCCTTTTTACCCATATAAGTTATTTAATATAATAATGAAGCTCAACACTGTGGTAGGAAAATAGCCACTAGAAAGAAAGAAAAAAAAAAGCAGAGTTTGTCATTGGACTGCTTAACATACTAGAAGGACTTTTTTTTTTTTTTTTTTTTTTTTCCCTTCTGAGCTGTTTACAACTGACCACTGTGTTCTACAGATGTATTTTTCAGTAGTTTTTTGTTACTTAGTTTTCCATGATGCCTTTTTTTTTCTCTTGTAAATTTAAATGAGCTGACTTTAAGGATCTTGGGAAAGCCCATGGCATAATTACAATTTAATTTTTTTAACCGACTTTTCATTATTTTTGGGAGTCTGTTGGTAACTAAAGATGTCAACAAAGAATAAATTGGAAAAGTTACCATCCCCCCTGCTGTAGCAGTAAACAAAACAGATGAAAAACACCTTGCTGTTAATGGTTGATCTAATTGTGAAATTGTTCACCTTGTTAAACATCTAAGTAAGTCTGTAGTTGCTCTGCAAACAGCCATTATATTTATTTACTCTAGAAGAAACTGTAGAGTAGTAATTCATGCTAATGAAGAAAAAAATACCATGTTCAAAACAGATGTATTTGAAAACTTAATGACATGGTTCCAAAAACTAGAGCATGTATGTATGCTGTGCATCATCTCAGCAGACCTAAAATATCCCCAAGTTGTCCCTTTACAACCATCAATATATTTTACACTCTGCGGCCAGGAGTTGTGGCGTCTTTCTTTTCTTTTATGGGTGGAATTGTTGGGGGTGGGCATGGGCTATAATCGCAGTGGATCAGTTCAAGAGACTGGCTAAGAATGTATCGGAGGAAGTTGCCTCAACAGTTTGTGCATGGGCATTTATTTTTTAAAAAAGAATGATAGTAGTATTTGCCAGGCATTTTCTAAGTGTTTAGCATAGATTCATCTCTACTTATTAGGGGTGGAAATAATAATAACTGTACAAGGCCACATAGCTAATGGGAGGCACAAATACATGAAATGGGCCTTCTAATTGCAGACCCGAAGCTTTAAACCACACCACCACAGCATCTCAAACTTCAATATCCTTGCAAATAACCCGGGGATCTTTTTCCCATGCAGATGCAGATTCTGTGGCTTTGGGATGCTGATGCTGCTGGTCCTGGGGTCCCGCTGAGAGTAGGAAGGCACTTCTGCCTCTTGATACCTGTTGAGATTTTAATTTATGGGAGTAGCTAAGTGATGTTACAGAGAGGCCAGTGACAATGAAATCTTTATATTACTCAATTTCCCGAGAGAAAAGGGCACATGCCATGCCATGCAGGGCCACAGGGGAAGCACTGGTGTCGGCTGGGGGCAGAAGCAGGAGCAAGAAGAAAGCATAGGCTTTGAGGTTTCTGCAGGGAGGCAAGGCAGAGCAAGGTCAACAGTTTCAGATTGGCAAGTCTGAATAATTCCAGCAGCCTCTGGGCTGGAGGGGTGGTCTCCATTTGCCTGGTACCTGGACCCTCGGGTGAGTTAGAGCAATTTCTGTATTGGCTTGGTGTGTGAGAGTTAGATAAAGAGGAAGGTTGGGGCTATGTTCTTGACAATAGTTGGGTATGCTGAGGGCCAAGTCCTTTGCTGTCTCTAAGAATTAGCTAGTCCTGGGAGTCTCTTCCCTGTCAGTAAAATTTATAAGATACCAGAACATCATAAGATACAGAAAAACCATGATGAATGCAACTTCACAATATTGCCTCCTTTCTCCTTGCACTGCCTTTCCCTGATCCCTCTACCACTTTGCTTACTGTGACAGCAACAAGGTTGATCTTTCAACCATCTACACCAGGGGTCAGCAAACTATGGGCTGATGGCCAGATCTAGCCAGCTGCTTGTTTTGTATGGTCCACAGGGTAACAATGGTAGAAAAAAAAATCAAAAGAAGATTTCATGATGTGAAAATTATCTGAAATTCAAATTTCAGTGTCCTTAAGTAAAGTTCTATTGGAACATGGCCACACGTTTATTTATATATTTTCTTGTGGCTGTTCTCTGCTACAGCTGCAGCATCTTATACTTGTAACAGACTGTATGACCCATAAAGCCTCAAATATTTACTTTATGGGACTTGATGGAAACTTTACTGACCCCTGATCTAAGTGTTTCTTTTAAGCATTGCAAAGATAGTTTGGAAAAATGCTATGAGAGCTCTGTTATGGTATTAGATAGCTAAATGTAGCAGCTGAAATAAATTTCCTAAAGTGGTATTAGGCCTAAAAAAAGTGATTCTAGGGCTATTTAAACAAGAAGTTTTTACAGAAAGAGTTACATCCTCATACTCATTTTAATATCTACGTAAGCCAGAGCTTTAAATCTTGTATTTATTTACCTGTGGAAATATTTCATATTCTCCCTTTTGTGCCGTGCATGCATTGGATTCCCCAGTGGGTGTGTAGATGAGTTTATAATTTATGTGGCTGGATGGAAGCCTGGGTAAATACAAGCATAAACAGCATCAGGCAATGCCAGTCGGTAGACTACGATTCAGGATGTGTTCTGTCCAGGCCTGCCGTACATTCCAAAGGCCTGCATTTCAAAGCTGCAGGCTTGGAGCTGGGACTGCCGGGAAGGTGGGGGGCAAGGTTCAGAACTGGTTGGGCTTAGGAAGGTACCAGGAGAGTGCACCTTCTATGAAATGTCCCTTCATTTTGAGGACACAGGAGTGGCCTACCTTTCATCTAACAAAGACAAGAGAATTGAAATCTGATGATCTTTATCTTTGAAGGGTTTTTGCTTTACCTCTTCACTTCACTTGGCTCTGGCACCTCTGTCATTTCCTCATTTACTTTTCTTCCTAGCATACTTTTAACTTCTTTTTGTACTTTCCAACTGCTGTCCACATGCCACCTGTGTGTAGAATCCCAAGAAAACATAACCCACCATTAGAATTTTAGTTGCTAAACTATGTAAGAATTTTGAGCCGTAGATTGTTAACATCCTCTACCTTCCTTTGGTGCCATTTATTTACCCCTTAGTCCGAACAAAAACAATACCTGCCCCTGTTCCAAAGGTGTCTTACTATTCCGATAAAGAATGCTTGTCTGGGAATAAAAAAGAAGCTTAGACTAATGTTCCAATGGAGCTAAGTGTTCAAAGAAATTCCTGAATTCATTTCCTGGGGGAAAAAAAAATGTGGTTAGTGACCTGGAAACTACTAACAACATATAAAACTCAATACTCTGATAGCGACTCTGTTAGCTTTACCCCTAAGACATTTTAAAAGGAAAGACTTTTGTCAGAGTTGGGCTTCTAAAGTTTTAATAGGAAATTGGGGCACTTTCTGTATAATTCAAGCCAAAGACTTTTTTTTTTTTTCTGGGTTTGAATGATTGGATAATTGCCTCAATTCTCTGTTCCATGTAATTGAGATCACTTGACTCTACTCAGTGCTAATAAAGAGATGTTGGGGTTCACGGTTTATTAACCAAACCTTTCAGTTTGTGGACCTGTCATTCAAAATTGCAAACAAGGCTGATCCCATGCAAAATAGACTACTGCCTTTGTTGTACTAAGAATCAATTCCTCTTAAAGGATGCATTTTTAAACTTCATGCAATGAGGAAATTCCCAAGTAGCCAATTTTCTTTATAGTGCTAGCAGCCTTCAGCAAGCTTAAACTCTGCCCTGCAAACCTGAAACCCTGCTTTACTTCTCTAAGATTCTACTAACAGGAGATTAAACATCCAAATGTGTATAATCACATTCTGGACAGTATGAAGAAGCTGTTTTGGAATAATCTTAACTATTAGAATACTTAAAATGTGCACATCACCCAATTTAGGATTTCTAGGTTATAGTAGCTTATACTTTAGAAAATTAAAGAGGAAGAAGGGGCTGGGCACAGTGGTTCATGCCTATAATCCCAGCACTTTGGGAGGCCAAGGTGGGCAGATCACTTGAGGTCAGGAGTTTGAGATCAGTTTGGCCAACATGGAGAAACACCGTCTCTACTAAACATACAAAAAAAAAAAAAAAATTAGCCAGGTGTGGTGGCGTGTGCCTGTAATCCCAGCTACTTGGGAGGCTGAGGCAGGGAAGTGCTTGACCTGGGAAGAGGAGGTTGCAGTGAGCCAAGATTGCACCACTGCCCTCCAGCTAGGGTGACAGAGTGTGACCTTGTCTCAAAAAAAAAAAAAAAAAAAAGAAAAGAAAAGAAAAGAAAGAAACTGATAATTCTGAGAATAAAAAGGAAAATTATCTACTCCTTGATGGGTGTCAAACCAGTGGGTTTTCTACAATGAAACAAAGTTTGCTTGCTTTCTCTCCACCCACACTGCTTGGAGAAAATGAAAGTGAGCAAAAATCACCTTTCTCCAGATGAATCATTGTGGGAAAATAAGTTTAGCAGAATGTGCTGTCAACTTGGTTGAGATAAGGCAGTTGGAGGACTGACATTATTAAATTTTCTGCAGTGTAATTAGGAGTCCTAAGTGCAGGTGAGCTGTGGTGAGGAGTTAATGTATGCTCAGTAAATATGTGTTCAATGCATAAGCAAGGCAGTTATTAATCTGGTTATCATTGGAGATTCACAAATTTCACTTTATATGTTGTAACAAATCTCAAATGTGCCCCTGAAACATCTGGATTTTGAAAATGAGTATAAATTTAAGTGATTCCAATCCATTGCCATGGGTGGCACTATTCCCAGAAATCAACAAAGGAAATCCAAGCCACTGAGGGTTTTTAAAAAATTATGAGTATTAACTAGATTGTTACACTCTTCTGTGTTTATATTTAGTACCAATAATCAAGACAATAAATCCATCTCTAACAATAATATAAAAAGCCATCATTAAAAAAAAAAAACTAGGACCAACATGGTTTAGAGTCATGGGATAAATCCGAAGTCCCTCCCTGTGAGAACTCTTGTCTAAGAATGTGAGAACGAAGTGCTAAACCTCACTCTCCCCCAGGTTTCTAGAATTTTGTGGAAACCTTCCCACCTTTCTGAACTTCTGGGTCCTCATCTGTGAGTAATGGGTCCGGACTAATTGAGATGGAATGGGCTTCAGGGGTCTGTGGTTTGGGAAAGCACTTTCTCAGTTTGCTGGATTAAAAGGTAAATTAGCAAGTAAATGCAGCATCCTACATGTGTGCCTCCAACCTCTTCCTGTCTGACTCTTTTGTGCTTTAATTGTACTTGAAGAGGGAAGGGATAAGAGGCTAATTGCTACTCCGTAGGACACAATGGAGTGATAAAGGCTTCACTCACCCCTACCCCTCCAGTTGCAGGCAGTCACACAACTCTCTGTAGTTCTTCATGGTAAAGAGTGATTGTTACCCAGGCCAGGAATTAGAAAATAACCTTTGTGAAAGGTCCGTTGTATGATTTCAAAGGTGCTAGATTAAGAAAGCATAGTCTGTAAAGACTGCAAAAATAGCTTTGTTGTGTAGACTATATCTTTGTCATAGCAGCTGTTGTAATTGTGCTTGTTGACACAGATAAAATAACACATGACTTGCCTGGTCACACCTAGTCATTTGCAAATGAGTCACTACTTGGCTCGAAGGACCAAGACTTAGAGAAGTGATGGTCAGAGCCAACTTCTGCATTTTGTCAACTTTCACTTCTTAGGCCAGAGGGGGGACCTCCTTGAAGGCTGTCCAGCCAGGGTAAGCTGAATAATTTGACATACATGTTAGGGAAAGTCCTGCAATGAAAGAAACCAGGGCATATATCAGTCCCAAGTGGGCGAATACCTTCTTTCCTTGGGCTATAAATACTCTCTGAATCCTACTCCAGGTAGGCCTCTCCTGCAAAAGAGGAATGATCAAAGGAAAAAGACAAAAACTAGTAAGAGGAGGAAAAATGTTGAGGAGATATAAATAACAAATTAAATGGCTTTTGACAAGGGAGAGTTTAAGAGGAGGTATGACAGCAGTATCCAAGCATCTGAAACATTTGAACTCATGTAAAATCTAATAAGAAAACAATGAAGCTAGGAAATATGTTCTCTTGGGAGATCACAAATTATTTGCTAATAAAATATATATTAGGTAAATGAACTGAACTAGATAATTAGGGGGATTATTTTCAATTACAGTAACTCACTGAACTGACTCAATAAAATCAATTTCATAAAATTCTGGAAACTAGGTATCACCAACCCCTTTCTACCTATTCAAAAATTAGCAAGGCCTTTGTGAAGGGCAAAAAGGAACTAGATGGAGTGCTTGCTTTCTCAACCAGTTCAGACTTAGAACAAAGAATAACCTAGGAGGTTCTTAGTACCTCCCCCAAAAGGCTCCAGAATTGTAAAATGCTCTTTCCTTTAGGATATTTTTACAAAATTTGGCTTAAAGATTAATCCAGCCTACAATGGCCCAGGTTTATAGTGGAATAAATGTGATCCCTTAGCTCTGCTCTTACATTTTATAAGAGCAGATGAGAGTGCAGGTCTATTACTAAATTTTATAGGAAGGTGAGAGTGCAGGTCTATTACCAAAATATTCTTACTAGTAGAACTTGTGTTCAGAGAGTTCACAGTACGGTGAAGGCAATTCTTTGGTTTTTCTCTAAAGGTTTACTGTCAATCTTGAATGAGCCTGAAGAGGTCGTTACTCTGCTTTCCTGCAGGCCCAGGTGTAGGCTGTGGACCTTCAATTTCCAGGTTCTTTTTCTACTCAATGGAACTAGCAGTACTATGGTTCTACAAGAGGTGAAAGGAATGAAGGAGGAGAGTTCTAATGATGATTGGCTACCCTTTACAGCATGACTACCAAGTGATACGATATCTAGAGAGCCTCTCTTTTCTTTGCCTTAACGAAGAGTCCTATCTATTATCCTTGCTTCCTGGGTCTGGGCCCCGGGAGGTCAGTGGGCATGTACCTATCCACATCTGCAGAGGATTGGGGGATAAAGAGAGAAAACTCAGCCCTGCCAATAACTGACGACACCATTTCCAATGAGGCTGGTAAGTTCCCAGTTCTCATCCTACTTCCTAACATGCTCTGTTTTGAAACTTCCTGTCAGTCTTCTCTTCAAATCAAGACGTCTGTTTCCTCATGGTCTACCCATCTTAGCAAGGAATTTGAAAAAGTTGGTGGTTTAAAATTGTTCATCTAATTCATACTGTAATGTGATTGAGAATCCTTTCCTGTCAGCTTTCTAGCTGCTAGAGTTTCAGAGCATATGATAGAGTGAAATTAAAAATTCAGGCAGCAAGGGGAGAAGTGTATATGGAAGGACCTTGTAAAGCCCTAAACTCTGAGAGGTTTAAAGGTATTACCAAGTGATTGACTCACTTAGCCATTGAGCTGGTTGGTGACTGGCCCGGGACTAGAACCACAATCTGGAACTACTCTCCTGTACTAAGCAGATTCCCTACAAAGTAGGCCAGCCTGCCTGGGATTCTGCTCAGTTTCACTCTCCTAAGCAATTCTTAATGTTTTCAGCTACTCTAGCACCTTTGAATTCACAGATTCTCTAATTGTCAAGGAAAAATGGAATGCATTTGAGATTTCCTGAGTACCTATATATACATACGACGCATCGCGTCAGAGCTATTGAGATGTGATGAACACCCAGCTCCTGTGTTGAAGGAGCTCACCTTCTCCTGAGGAAATTGCCCTTGCGGTGCAGCAGGTGTTCAGAATCAATCTCTCCTTCATGCTGTTGTTGAATCCTCTAATCTTAGCTTCCTCGGCTTAGAAGGTCAGGGATTTCTCATGGTGGATGCAAACCTGAGACTTCGCAAATGTTTTCCTGGGGAACTCCTTCTGCATGTGAGTACAGGGCCAGGCAGCCACATGTTGGCATGTTGGTTTATCCTGCACAAGGTGGAGGAGGCTGACTAGGGACTGAAATCCAACCAGTCCTCCAGTCCTCCAGCTGTGTACTGAGCCTGCCCTGAGGCAGCCTCCACCAGAGGGAAGGGTACTTGATTGTAATTCATCCTCCCTGAGGAGGCTCCTTTTCCTAATTGGCACAAAGGCTTTTGATATGCTAGCAGCAGCCCTGCAAAAGGACACTACCGAAATGCTCTATTTAAAGAATTACCTTGTGTTTTTGATGGCTGAAAACAGGGTAAAGTTGAGGCTTAAGAGGTGGTTAGGAGCCAGATTTTGACTCGATGCTGAGGAACTGCACTTTATTTTAAAGATCAATGTAAAACCACCCAAGGGTTTTTTGCAGTGAAGTGGCAAAGTCAGAGGTCCATTTTAGCAAGATAGCACTGGCTGCCCAGTGGAGGTTGAATGGTAGCTGGGGAAGGAGGGTCATTGAATAAATTAGAGGGACTGGATAGGAGAGTCTTGTCTTAGACCAGACAATGAACTAGGAGGCTCTGAGCTAAAGCAGGGAGGATGAAGAGGAGGAAATGGATTTGCAAAATGTTAAGACAGTAGAGATAAAAGCCCCAGGTGAAGGACCATGTGGGCACTCTTGTGGACGAAGAGGAATTGAGGCTGGGCAGCAGCCATCATAGGTAGGTTTGTGTTGTAGGGCAGAAAGCAGGTGATCTCTTCCCTCCTCACCACAAGGGCCACAACTGTCACCCCCATAACAAAGACAGGTTAACAAGGGAAAAGCATAGCAAATTTACCTGATTATAGTTTCACATGACACAGGAGCCTTCAGAATGAAGACCCAAAGGTACAGGGGAAGCTTCTGATTTTACGCTTCAGCTTGATGAAGCAGGGAGAGTGGTGTAGAAATGCGATTGGACGAAAGGGAACGATCTAATAGACTGGCCGGGAAGCCAGCAAAGCCCATCTGTTTAGGTTCTTCTCGCCTTTCTGTGCAGCGTTTCTTCCTCTCAGGTGTGGGGTCTCTGAAATGAGGGTCTGGATGTCTTTATGGTCAGCTCTTGCACAGAAAGGCAAGGGGAAGGTTAGAGTAGTATGTTTAGGTTTTATGGCTAGCTTTGGGGAAAAGGGTTCTGGTTTCTATGCTTGCCTTGGTGGGAGGCTGGAAGTTGAGAGATAAGAGGTCGGGAGGTCAGAGGGAAACTTTGCTTCTGAGGCCTTCAGCTTGGAATGCCGTTTTCTCAGCCTGCAGTGCTGTGGGTCCGATTGCGTCCTCACAAAAGAGGTATGTGGGAGTCCTAACCCCCGCACCTCTGAATGTGACCTCACTTGGAGGTGGGGTCTTTACAGAGGTAATGAAATTAAAATGAGGATTTTTAGTGTGGGTATTAAAACCATGTAACTGGTGACCTTAACAAAGGGGAATATTTAGACATAAACATGGACACAGGGAGAACCCGTGTGAAGACTGGTCCTATGCTGCCACAAGCCAAGGAACTACCAAAAATTAGAAGAGGGGCTCGAACAGATAATTCCCCAGCCTCTTCAGAGGGAGCAGGGCCCTGCAGACACCTTCTGGGACGGCTGGCACCGGAACTGGGAGACGGGCCATTTCTGTTGTTTAAGCCACTTCCTTTGTGGTACTTTGTTACAGCAGCCCTAAAAAACTAATACAGTTTGTTTCTTTATGATTAAATTATTCATTACCTAAAATCTTGGATTAATTAAATCCCTTTAATAAAGGGGAGATGTGTAAGGGGATTAAACAATACTTCCCACACTTGACCTTGAGCTCCTCAACTACAGTCATTCCATTTTATTGCCAAATATCCTTTGAAGGTTTCATATTTCATTTTTTCATTACCTTCAATTGTATCACATCTTAATCAATGTAAAGCAAATAGGGAATTTGAAATGTATACTTAAATCAATGAATGCAATTAAACACATATCCTGGAAACTGATGTGATCTAGTCCTGAGGCCCAGCCCATCTCAAGATGGAATGCCTAGGCCAAATGGCAGAGTCAGAAAGGACTCTAGAGAAAATAATATATTTCTTCATTTTATTGATGCATACAAAAAGGTCTTGAGAATTTATGTGACCTTGAGCAAGTGATTTTAAAAACTGGTGACAGGGCTAGAAGTGAAGATTTAATCTCTTGACCTGGAGACAGTTTTTTCTCCTTATACTGCTGATTTAATGCTGAATTTCACTATGAACTGAATTAGTTTGATGCTACTCCCAGTTTTTAAACACAGATGTTGAAAGTCAAATGATCAGAGACTCTCCATCCTGCAGTAGATTAAAAGGTGGAATAAAAATAAATAGCAACCTATGGGACAGCAAGCATGAGGTAAATGTAAAGAGAAAGTGAAATTATTTTATCAAGTATATCTCACCGGTCATTTCTGAATCTCCATTTCTGATTACACCTAAATCTTGAAACATAGGATTCTCCCAGGATTCAGGGACTCTTTTATTTATATCCACTTTATAGATGACTTCTTTCATTCCTATGGCTTTAAAATCCTCCACTTCCTGGTGACTTCCATTTACAGCACTAGGCCTTCTCACCAAGAGGTGAATTCACCTTTAAATGTATGGAGCTTAAACTTTAGGGCCTTTTATTTGCACAACCTCTTCTTTTTTATAATTTCAGTCGGTTTTGGGGCAACAGGTGGTGTTTAATTATATGGGTAAGTTCTTTAGTGGTGATTTCTGATATTTTGGTGCACCCGTTACCTAAGCAGTATACACTGCATCCAATGTGTAGTGTTTTATCTTTCGCCTCCCAGCCATCCTTCCCCCTCGCTGAGTCTCCAAAGTCGGTTACATCATTCTTATGCCTTTGCGTCCTCATAGCTTAGCTCCCGCTTGTAAGTGAGAACCTATGATGTTGATTTTCCATTCCTGAGTTACTTCTCTTAGAATAATGGTCTCCAATTCCATCCAGGTTGCTGTGAATGCCATTATTTAATTCATTTTTATGGCTGAGTAGTATTCTATGGTATATTTATACCATATTTTCTTTATCCACTCATTGATTGATGGGCATTTGGGCTTGTTCCATATTTTTGCAATTGTAAATTGTGCTGCTACAAATGTGTATGCAAGTGTCTTTTTCATATAATGATTTCTTTTCCTCTGAGTAGATACCCAGGAATGGATTACTGGATCAGATGGTAGATCTACTTTTAATTCCTTAAGAAATCTCCACACTATTTTCCATTGTGGTTGTACTAGTTTACATTCCCACCAGCAGCGTAAAACTGTTCTCTTTTCACCACATCCTCACCAACATAAATTATTTTTTATTTTTTAATTATGCTATTCTTGCAGGAGTAAGGTAGTATCATATTGTGGTTTTGTTTTTTGTTTCCCTGATCATTAGTGATGTTGAGCATTTTTTCATATGTTTGTTGGCCATTTGTATATCTTCTTTTGAGAATTTATCAAAAGATTCTTTGAGAATCTATCATGCCCTGTGTCCACTGCATGATGGGATTATTTGTTTTGTTTTGTTTTTTTTCCTTGTTGATTTGGTTGAGTTCACTGGTTATTTCTTTTTCTGTGTGAAGCTTTTTAGTTTAATTAAGTCCCATCTATTTATCTTTGTTTTTGTTGCACTTGCTTTTGGGTTCTTGGTCATGAAGTCTTTGCCTAAGCCAATGTCTAGAAGGGTTTTTTTGAAGTTGTCTTCTAGAATTTTTATGGTTTCAGGTCTTAGATTTAAGTCTTTGATCCACCTTGAGTTGATTTTTTTATAAGGTGAGAGATGAGGATCCAGTTTTATTCTTCTACTTGTGACTTGCCAATTATCCCAGCACTATTTGTTGAATAGGGTGTCTTTTCCCCACTTTATGTTTTTGTTTGTTTTGTCAAAGACCAGTTGGCTATAAGTATTTGTAAGTATTTGGCCAATGGAACCCATTGGTCTATGTGCCTGTTTTTATGCCAGTACTATGCTGTTTTTGTGACTATGGCCTTATAGTATAGTTTGAAGTTCAGTAATGTGATGCCTCCAGATTTCTTCTTTTTGTTTTGTCTTGCTTTGGCTATGAGGCCTCTTTTTTGGTTCCAGATGAATTTTAGGATTTTTTTTTCTAGTTCTGTGGAGAATGATGATGGTATTTTGATGGGAATTGCATTGATTTGTAGATTGCTTTTGGCAATATGGTCATTTTCACAATATTGATTCTAGCCATCAATGAGCGTGGGATGTTTTCCATTCATTTGTGTCATCTATGATTTCCTTCAGCAGTGTTTTGTAGTTTTCTTTGTGTAGGTCTTTTACCTCCTTGGTTAGGTATGTTTCTAAGTATTTTATTTTTCATTTGCATGTGCTCTCCTAAGACTCTGTATTTAGTTTTTATAGGGTCTGGCATTCCTTATCTTAAAGGAATTTCCCCCCAGAATATATACACTCCAGTTTCCACAAGCCTGGATGCACTCCTTGTCCTCCCCTGAACTTCAGACTAGTACACTACACCCCCACAGGAATGGCCACATCCAAAACACAGAAAGAAAACTCCTGGTTTTCTAATCGGTGGCAGTCACTGGTGCTATTCATCAAATAGTTCCAACTTTCTTATGTCCAGATATGCAGTAGGTTGTGCTTCCTTTCATCCCCTTTGAAGTTAGGCAGTGCTCTGTGATTGCTTTGTTTGATGAAATGTGAGTGGAAGGAACTTCACTCCCCATCAGGCACTTTGGGAACCAGAGTGCAATTCTCTATGCTCCTTCTCGCTGCTGTGGTGGTGAAGCAACCAGTGTCAAAGTGAAGCCTCAGACCTCATAGGTTCCTAAGTGAATCCTCTGAGTGGAGGCCCCAGCCAACTGGCAATGGAAATGTCCTATGAGCGAGAAGGAGATTTTTGGGGGTTAAGCCATTGAGACTTAGGAGTTGTTTGTTACCACAGCATAACCTAGTGTATCCTCTTATCCTGATTGATACACCTCCCAAAGCTGTGCCTCTTCCTGGCTTTCTATCTCAGTAAACACAAATTCAGTCTTCTGGTTGCTTAGGACAAATTACATGGTCTCATCCTTGGTTTCTCTTTCTTTCACTGCATATCAATAGTCCTAGAGACCTTCAAATGTATCTAGAAACTGACACTTCTCGCCACTTCCATGTAAAGACACTGTCATCTTCTGCTGGATTATTGCAACAGTCTTCTAAAGCCTTGCCTTCCTTATGGTCTAGTTGTCACATGTCAGCTAGGACAGCTGTTCAGAACACAAGTCCACTTGTGTCACTCATCCCATTACTCATATTTCTATAATGGTTTCTCCAAGTAAAACCCAAGGCTCTGTAAGATCCAACCCTGCTGCCTCTCCAGCCTCATCCCCTGTGATCCTGCTTTGTGATAATTCAGGTGTAGCCACACTCCCCTTGCTAGATCGTGCACATGCTCGACCTTGCCCTTGCCATTCCCTTGGCCTAGAACATCTGTCCAAAGCAGCTCTGTGGCTCATTCCCTCTTCTTCATCTCTCTGCTCGTATGTTTCCTTCTTCATGAGGCCTCTGGTCTCCTCTAAATCAGCTACTCTCTTTCCAACATTCCCATTAGTTTGGAATAATAAGAGAAAATGTTACTATTACATGTTAGGTTCTCTGTTGAACTCTTGATATATAATAAATAACCTCATTTACTTACAACTATCCCGTGAAATGGGAACTATTATTCTTATTTAAAGAGTACAGTAACTGTAGCTTAGGGATATTAAAATGAGCTTAAGTTCACAAAGCTGGTAAGCGACAGAACTCAGATGAATCCATCTGCCAGACTCTTAAGCTATCCTCTTAATTGCTATGTAAGTCTGCTCCATAGATTAGGAAGATTCCAAAGACATAGTAAAACTTGATTTTCACAATTTTTAATAATAATTATTTGTATCATCCTATTGACAAACAAATTCGGACGGTATGAGAGCACAGTTAGGAGAATTCAGAGCTTGCTGAGCAACAGCTCCCACAGAGTCAGTACCCAGTTCCATACAGGTCTGTAATGGTGTGGCAGTGTTCTGGCTCTGGCCTGGTCTTGCTCTCACTCCTGTTATTGACCAGGATGAAGACTGGCGAGGCCAAAAAACTGATGTGGCATCAATATTCAAAAAATATTCTGATGCAATAATGAATTAAATCAAACCAGATAAAGCTTGGCAGACTGAAGTTAAAACTTTGCACTTAGGTTCAAAACTCAATCTTGTAAATTCAGTGGGGAGAAAACTTTTCTTTTTTTTTTTTTTTTTTTTTTTTTTGAGACAGAGTCTCGCTCTGTCACCCAGGCTGGAGTGCAGTGGCGCGATCTCAGCTCACTGTAGCCTCTGCCTTCCAGGTTCAAGTGATCCTCCCACCTCAACCTCTGGAGTAGCTGGGACTACAGGTGTGCACCACCATCCCTGGCTAATTTTTGCATTTTTTTGTAGAGATGGGGTTTTGCTATGTTGTCCAGGCTGGTCTCGAACTCCTGATGTCAGGTGATTGGTCAGTCTTGGCTTCCCAAAGTGCTGGGATTACAGGCATGAGCCACTGTACCTGGCCAGGAAAAAACATTTCTTACAAAAGTTCACGTAAAGAAACCTAGTGATTTTAACTGACCCTTCTCTTCATGTGGACCCAGAGTGTGATACCACACAGGTGTTTTTAGGAACGATCTTAGTCTCATTAAGAAAAATTCCTTATCCAGATGGAGGAAGAATAGAGGTGAACTGGGCTGCTAAACTGTATCTCTTTTATGTAATCCCATTGTTTTGTCATCCTATTGTTTTCAGTTATGAATAACAAGCTTTAAAGGGAACATTGACAAACTCAAGAGCACAAAGAAGACAGTGATAAGGGTGGTGAATTGGAGGAACTAAAGCCATATGAAAGCCTCTTCCTGGCTCCAGAGTTGTTAAGTCTGAAGGAAGGATGTTGGAAAATTAATCATTGTCTTATTTAGGCTTACTCTACTGTGTAAAATGGAACAATTGAGGCCAATATGTGAAAATTACAAGGAAGCAGATTTCAAGTCAATGTAAATATTTTCTAATCAGCAATTATGTCCTGCATCCCTAATGATTACAGAAGATATTCCAGTGAATAGTTGCATAACCATGCCCCTACTTTCAAAGTACTCTCTGACCAGTGAGAGAGACAGCTCAATTATAAATGTCGATCTGTTTAAATGCAATCATTGAAGTAGCTGTAAGAGTCTGTAGTTGCACAGAGGAAGGAGTGATTAATTCTCTCTCCCTAGGTGGTCAGGGATATTTCACAAAAGTGATAATTAAGCATAACTTAGAAGCATAGTAAGAGTTTTTAAGGGGGATAAGTGGTAGAAAAATGCTCCCTGGAGAAACTAGTAAAATAGTTAAGGATATCTTATAAGGATGTGAAGAAGCCAAGTAAGGGTGTGTTAGTCTGTTTTCACACTGCTATAAAGAAATACCTGGAATTGGGTAATTTATAAAGAAAAAAGGTTTAATTCGCTCACAGTTCTGCAGGCTGCACAGGAAGCATGGCTAGGGAGGCCTCAGGAAACTTTCAATTGTGGCAGAATGCAAAGGGGAAGCAGGCACGTCTTACATGGCTAGAGCAGGAGGAAGAGAGAGAGAGCGCATGGAATTGCTAGACACTTTTAAACAACTGATCTCATGATAACTCACTCACTATCACAAGAACATCACCCAAGGGAAATCCACCCCCATGAGCCAATCGCTTCTCACCAGGCCCCACCTCCAACACTGGGGATTACAATTTGACATGAGATTTCAGTGGGGACACAGACCCAAACTCTATCAGGGTACAATTTCAGACGAAGTCCCAGACTCAGCCTGATCCCCTGGGGAAATCTGTAGCATAATTTACACCTCAGAGTTTGTTCCCTTTGAAGCAAAGGAGCTGAACTTTTGTACTCCCACACCAGTCTGTTCATGGTTATGAGCTACCCTGATGGAGGAGGACTGGAATACAAAACGCCCAGGCATATGAGGGGCAGGGCATCTCCAGAGCAATGCTCTGAAGGTCTTAGGTATAGGATGTGAGGAGGCATTAGCAGCAAGGCATGAAGAAGGTGGAGGATGAATACATGATATGCTTAAAGAGATCTGGTGAAAGCACCATATCAGTGTCCTTTACTGGGGACATGAAAAAGAGAGCCTTAGCTGGGTGTCGTGGTGCATGCCTGTAATCTCAGCACTTTGAGAGGCTAAGGTGGAAGGATTGATTGAGCCAGGAGCTGAAGACTAGCCTGGGCAATATGACAAGACTCTGTCTCTTAAAAAAAAATACAAAAATTAGGCAGGTGTAGGGGCATGCAACTGTGGTCCCAGCTACTCGGGAATCTGAGGGAGCAGGGGAATCTCTTCAGCCCAGGAGGCAGTTAGCTATTATTACACCACTGTACTCCAGCCTGGGTGGCAAAGCAAAACCCTGTCTTGAAAGAAAAAGAAAAGAAAGGAAAAGAAAAGAAAAAAGAGAAAAGAAAAGAAGAAAGAAAAGGAAGGAAAGAAAAAGGAATGAAGGAAGAGAGAAAGAAAGAAAGAGAAAGAAGAGAAAGAGAAAGAAAAAGAAAGGAAGAGAAAGAAGAGAAAGAAAGAGACAGGTTTTCTAGCAAAAGAACGAGCCAAGCAAGGGTGTGGAATATGATGTGTGCTTAGAGGGATAGGTGCAATTTTACTGGAATAATACGGTGAATAGGAAGAAAAAGGCTAAAGAGCTAAAGTGATCGACTTTTGTGGTACCCAGGAAAAACTCCTTCAACAGGCTGTCTCAAGAGTGACAGGAATCCCATGGAAATCTTATGGAAAAAATCTATGGTACACTGATACTTCATGGAGGCTTTTCTGGATGGTGATTCAGGGTCTAGGTGCTATAGGTATCTCATGAGAGGACCAATGGGTTATCATTTTAGTTCTCTGGAAGATTTTTTTCCCACCTTTTCTGATTCAAAATCTGAGGTTGACCTAGCAAACCATCACTGACCTAGTCTGAGCAGAACATTTTGTATCAGCACATTTCTTAATTTGCTGGAAAACTATGGGGTTGTGGGCCATCAGCTCTTACTGGGAATACAGATTAATATGTTATTGGATATAACAGGGACATTAAAGGGAGAAAGGGAGTAGTGGCCATAGTCCATATGCCATGATTGACCAGAATAAGCTTTTCTGGAGCCAGGTCAAAAAAATCCTTGTATCAGTCATCCATGGTTGTGGAACCAACTTCACAGGGCCATGCAAGTGGTAAGTGAGTAGGGTGAGGCCAGTGAGGTGAGTGTGGCAACAGGGGCATACAATTTAAAGAGACATTTACTCTTATGCCATGGAAGTGCAAATGAGGCCTCCTTGAATTTTGCACCCTAGGTGCTTCACCTCCCTCAATATAGTCTCAGCCTCAAAACTTAATAGTTTAGCTCATGGACCTGTGAGTTAGTACTTTGGGATGAACTCACCTGGTCAGTTCTTCTCACTCCCAGTGAAATCTAAGGCCCTGTAAACTAACTCTGCGGCTTCTCCAGCCTCATCTCCTGGTCTATAGTAGGCTTGTTCATGTGTCTGTGCTCAGCTGGGTTTAACTGGTGGATGATGGCGTTGGCTGCAATATTTGTTCGTGAAAATTGTCACTCCAGTAGCTAGAGGAAAAAAGACTGGCAAGGTGAGACTGGAGGTAATGACAAATCAGGTGCAGACAAAAAATAATGAAATCTATAACAAGAGAGTAGTAGGATGGAGAAGAGAGGATGACCAAGAATATTTAACAGAATGAATACATATTGATAATATAGTCGGCATGCTGGAAAAAAAAAACCAAAAAAACACTAGAATTTCAGATTTAATCCACTCCAAAGGGAGGGCTTCCAGTTTCAGTTAGGTCTTAAATTCTTCCCTCTGCCCATGGCTGTTCCAGCATTCACTTTCTTCAACTCTTCCCAACCTCATTGCTACTCACTCTCAGCCAACAATCTCACTTCGTTATTCATGAAGAAAATTGACGTCAACAATGGTAAATCAACTTATCTTCCATCTGCCTCCATTTACTCCCTGCCCTTCTTTCCACCTTATCTCTGTCCGCCCCCACTGTGACTATTTTCCAGGGCTCTCAGAGGGCAGTCTCTTCCTGTCCAAGCTTAAGGCCTCTTCCTGTGATCGCCATCTCATTTCCTCCTGTCTCCTTGGATCTTGCTCCAACTCCTTTTACAAAAAGTTATGGTCCCTGTTTCAGTATTACAGGGGACAAAGGCATTAAATGAACTGTAATATATTGTAGAGGCATACTTGCAAAATTTCTGTTATGGATGTAACTAGCAAATAGTCAAATACTTAGAAAACAGTTTGAACATCTTATACAAATACGGGAGCCAGTTATGAAATTTCTTTGTTTCTGATTCTGATTTTGGAACTATATGAAAAGTGTTAACTCTTCCCTGAATCCACACAGCACATATTTTTTTTCTTCTGGGTAACTCTGGTATTTTACCTGAAACACTAAGTTGTCAGTGAGATGCTTAGGGGCCTGTAGGAGATAGAAATACTGGAAGAAGATCAGAGAGTAAGGACAGACATGACTGAGGGAGTGGGAGGGATTCATTTATGTGGAAACAGGAAAGCAGAATTAACTAGGCAATGACTAATGATATGATAACTGTCTGCAAACACCAAGCGCGTATGATGTGAATGCCAAAAAGTCAAATTGCTTCACTCGGCACAAAGATACAATCTGCACAGTAACACAGCAGACAAAATAAATAGAGCATCCTGAATTACTGTCACAGAAAATCCCCCCAAATAAGTAGATATCGAAATGATTTAATGAAGACTACTTCAATTTTTAGGACAACTCCAATCCATCCATCCATCCATCCTCCATCCCTTTCTTCAGTAAACTTTAAGTACTTAAGCAGCTATAAAGGAACCAGCTCTTCGGCTTTCCCCATTCACACCTCAGGGGCCCCAGCCTCTATCCTTTCCTTTCCTTCACTGCCTGAGTGGCCTTCCTGAAGCATCTTTATTGTTACTTTCCAACAATAACCAAAAAATTATTGCTAAAAAGGCCAAAACAATAGCATCTTGATGTATAAGTTAACTCAGGAAAAAAAAATCCACAGCAGCCTTGACATTGCATTCAAGGCTACTGTTGATCCTGGAGGAGGTATACCAGCCTAGAGAGTAAGCGTGGTTTGGTGCAGTCCATCACCACTACTCTAAAAGCACACCAAGGGTTGTGTCATTGACTCCCCATCCCTTACAAATTCTCCCTTTCTCCAATATGATGCTGACTCACCCCTCCTATCATCATCTTCACAGATCACCAGGGCAGTGGTAAGCCCATTTCTAAGCAGAGGTACTGAAAGTGTCCCTTTTCTCAGGAAATTTACCATCAACATCACTGATGCTAAGGATTAAATAATAATTTCACAATCACGCATTTATTCAATAAACTCACATCTAGTTATGGCTTCGTGCTAGGTTCTTAGCTGCAGTCTAAAAGCTGGTGTCATGCAGAGTGCCAAGACACAGTCTCATCTTCAAGGAATCGTTTGGGTGCTGCTTGCACCCCTAGAGATAATCAATTTGGAGTTGTATTTTATTTATTTATTTTTGAGACAGAGTCTTGCTCTGTTGCCCAGGCTGGAGAGCAATGGCATGATCTCAGCTCACTGCAACCTTCGCCTCCCGGATTCAAGTGATTCTTCTGCCTCAGCCTCCCAGGTAGTTGGGATTACAGGTGCCCACCACCATGCCCAGCTAATTTTTGTATTTTTAGTAGATACGGGGTTTTGCCATGTAGGTCAGGTCTCGACCTCCTGGCCTTAGGTGATCTGCCTGCCTCGGCCTCCTGAAGTGCTGGGATTACAGGCATGAGCCATCGCGCCCAGCTGGCGCTGTAGTTTACAAAGTATCAGTGTCTCAAGCCCTGCGGTGGACTATAGAGAAAGATCATAGGAGTTACCTGTGTGGATGGGATAGAGCCAAACAGCAATGAGTTGGTAGTTCAGAGTTATTTTAAGAAAAAATCCAAGAAGGTTTAGTTTATTGTGGAAGGGTGGGGATTGGAGGTAGAAAATTACTAAATGTATTAGAACAGCCAAGGAGAAAGTATCATTCTGTGAATTCCTGCGAAGGCAATGGACCCAGGGAATGGTTGGGGCATTCTGCTTCCAGAAGAACAGCATCTTGAACAGGATGAAACTGGAAAGTATGGATAAAAGACTAGACTGCTGAATTTTTCAAACAGACCTTCCAACTTTCCAAAAAGAAAATGAACATTCGCTATTTAAGGGGTCTTTATTGCCATCAAGTGGTGGAAACAAGGATAGCTCTAAAAGAATTTAATATAAAATTTTTTCTAAATGGTAGGGAGGCTGGAAGATACTAAACTTCAAAGTAATTACTAGGTTTAAAAGTCTTTATTTAATAAGGTTATCACAATTTTGTAACCTTTTCTGTATTTATAAGTTCTATATTAATTACTCTCCTGATTTCTGCTCCTGGCTCTATTGTCCAATCCCTGTAGCCTTAGTTGATCATCTATATCATTGGAGAAATGCTGCCACCTTGTGGGAGATGTGAAAGGAAGTCCCGAGAGCACGTGAGAAATCATGTATTAACTTAGTGAAGAGAAACTTGGACTCTGTAAAGTAGGAATTTATCCCTGAGCAAAATTGCCAAGCCAGCAGAATTACTGTTTATTATTTCTGTCCTCTTTTTTTGTAGGCAAAGGGCATACATTACTTTTCAATTGTTCTTTGTTCACTTCTGTGTGACTTTGGGTAATTTGTTAGTCTCAGTTTCCTTATCTGGAAAATGTGCAAATTGGCATAATAACACGTATAGAACAAAAGAAGTATTATTTTCCTTTATTATTTGCCTCTTTTCTTACACTAAAGTGTGTGTGACTGCTGTGCTGTTTTTCTTTTTCTCTTTCTTTCCTTTGTTTCCTTCTTTCTTTCTTTTTCTCTTTCTCTTTCTTTTCTTTCTCTCTTTCTTTTCTTTTCTTTTTTTTTTTTTTTTAAGAAGGGGTCTCACTCTATCACCCAGGCTGGAGTGCAGTGGTGTGATCTCAGCTCACTGCAGCCTCAACCTCCTCAGGCACAAGCGATCCTCCCATCTCAGCCTCCAGAGCAGCTGGGACTACAGGTGTATGCCACCATGTACAGCTAATTTTTTTGTATTTTTCGTAAAGACAGGTTTTTGCCATGTTATCCAGGTTGGTCTCAAACTCCTGGGCTCAGACAAACTGCCCACCTTGGCCTCCCAAGTGCTAGGATTATAGGTGTGACCCACCGTACCTGGACTTGTGCTGTTTCATAGTCATGGCAGTCCATAAAATGCAGAGCAGCAAAAATTTTATATTTTTATTTTTGTAAAGGAACATAGTTTTTTAGACCTTGAATCCTCCTCATCCCTCTCTCTGACAATTTCTAGTTTTTTGAGCCCAATTAAGAAGTCTGGTCAAATTGAAGATTCGTCTAACTCAGCTCCCGTTTAAAGCCTCCACTTCTACTTCCTCCCTGCTGGCTGTGTTTTGTAGGTCGCCACTTCCTTTGGTGTTCCTCATACACACAAGGCAGATCCTGAATGCAGGTGAGGCCACGAGATCCACAAAACACAGGTTTCCCATAAAGAGGCCAAGGACGCAGTCCAAATCTGATCTACTTAAGAAGAATATGGAACCCCTGCTTACACATATTACTTTTCCTCCTCTTTCTTTACAGTGGTAAAGGGAGCAATAGATTGTCAAACCGGAAAAATATCTCACATGAAATTTTAGTTTTTGACAATGAATAAGAAACAGGGCCATTGATTTCAATTTTCTAAAGTTAACACCTCTAAAGATGATAACCCCTGAACTGAAAACCTAGAAATCCCTCCAGGACTGAACTTTCCCAAAAGGTTGCCCTCATTTCCCACAGGTCTCAAGTGCTGCCTTCTTTCATCGTTAGGCAGTGAAGTAGAAACACCGTTCACGGGAGGCCGAGACGGGCGGATCACGAGGTCAGAAGATCGAGACCATCCTGGTTAACACGGTGAATGTCCCCTCGTCTCTACTAAAAAAAAAAAATACAAAAACTAGCCTGGGGGCGAGGTAGGCCACCCCCTGTAGTCCCAGCTTTACTCGGATTCAGGCTTGGCTGAGGCAGGACAACATGGCGTAAAACCCGGGAGGCGGAGCTTGCATATGTGATGGCTGAGATCCGGCCACTGCACTCCAGCCTGGGCGACAGAGCGAGACTCCGTCATTCAAAAAAAAAAAAAAAAAAAAAAAAAAAAAAAAAAAAAAAAGAAACACCGTTCCCCACATCAGCCCTGTCTGGAGGGTACTGAAGGGCTCTCAAGGTTTATTGGGGAGATGTAAGCCCCTTTCTGCTTTGTGAAATTCACCTCACCCAAACATCCAGCAGAGGAGGCCAGTCCTTCCGTCAGCCTGGGATTACCCTAGAGTTACACACTGGTGGCCCCTGGGCCTTCTCATTTTCACAGTATCTTTCCTCCTTGTGATTCATGGCCTTGCTTCTCTTCAACTGACAACATCTAAGAACTATACAATCGTAGACTTTTCATATGTATATGGAACGTGTAGAAAGTAGAAAGCCTTAGTCTTGAGTTTTAGGTAAATACAGAAGAAAAAGCAATTATATGTTAAAACCATTTCTGTATTAAGTATAGCAATTTCTGTGAGGTAAGGAATGTGTTTAGGTGGGATATCTGAAGTCTCAGAAAATTACTTCACAAAGGTTAAATCATTCTCTGGGCAAGGCGAGTGGATGTCGTGGTCCTGCTTTCTTACCTGTTACCTGGTAGTGTTTTGTTAGTACATAGAGGGCATGGCCTTCAGGGAGAGGTGGTCTCCTCCTCAGGGAAACCTGGTCTCCATTAATGCCTCAGTTTCCTGGTTTCTTCCTGCACGATATTCCAAATATCATAGCGTGCCCACCCGTGGACCCAGTAACCCCTCTTGTCTCCATCACTCACAAGTCACGTAGGGAAGCATTCCTCAGATCGCTGTCACTTAGTGACAAATGCAGTTTGCCTCCTACTCAATTCCATCTCTGCAGCCTATGGTCTTCTGTCTTCCGGAAACATTTCAATCAGATGGGGATCATTTAAGCAGGAGGTACGCACAATTTCCTTCCTAGGATGCAGGGGCTGGGACAAGTCAGCCTGCAAGAGCAAGGCACATATAACACATATGCTCACACATGCCTCAGATTTTAATCCCATAATCTGGGTCAGGATCTGTTGACATGAACACGAGAGATCAATTGCCGCGTGCTTACTCTTTTCTAGTGTGCTGGAGCGGAATTCCTGTAAACCACCGATCCTGACCTGGAGTTCACGGCTGGGTTTCAGAGGACCTGTGGCCTTCTGAAATGGTATGTAAACTCTGTGTGTATGTGTGTGTGCCTGTGCATGTGTTTTGCTATGTCTATACTTCTGAGGAGAAAGTCCACATGTTTCCTAGAGATCGTAAAGAGATTTGTAATCCCTCAAAATGCTTGAGGTCTACTAAATGGCTTTCCAGAGTGTAAGAATTTGGTCCTCTTGGGACCCAGCTATCCCATCTACCAAGGGAAAAAATGAAACATAGCCCAACATCTATGCAGCATCGAGTATGTGCCAGACATGCCCATATAGCATATCTCGTCTAATCATCTAACCAGCCATGCAAGGAAGCATCATTCCCCTGCTCTCAGACCAGAAAGTGGAAGCCCACAGAGGTCAAGTAGCATGCAGCAAAAACTGGCATTCAAAATAGCATTGCCAGACTCCAACACTCACGTCCCAGCCACCACCGCAGCACTCTGAGTATCTTTTGTCCTGCTTGGCCTCTCTTTCTTTTTTTTTTTTCTTTCTTTTTCTTTAATCAACTGTCTCTCTTTATTCTTGTTCTTAAGCCACCTTTCTGCTTTGTGAAATTCAAATCAATCCATTCCCATCTGACAGGTGTCTTTCCCTTCCTTCACCCTTTCTTGGCTTACCACAGAGTTACACACTGGTGGCCCCTGGGCCAACTCTGCTCTGCAGATTTTTTTTTTTTAATGATGATGAACAATGTTTTGCTAATATTTACAAACTGGAAAGATTCACATAAAAGTTTGGATTTCAAACTAATTTTAAGAAAAATCAGAAGATCTAGCAACCCCAAGCCCACAATCTCTCTTGATAAATGGACGTTGGGCATGTGTTCTCCAGTTTCCTGCAGTCCTTACCACTTCCTCTCTGACCCCTGCATCGCTATCCTGTGTCATCTGCTGGGGGCCTTTGGCATCTGAATTTTAACTCCTGGCATCTCCTTTCTCTTTGTGTCCTCTCTCCCCTCCTTCTGCTTTGCATATTCACTCAACTGTGGGCTCTTCCTCCCTAGAATAAACACCTTTTATTTCTCCTTCATTTATTTGCCTTCTCTCTCAGGCTAATTTCTGCTGTCTTCCTCCTCTCTCCTGTGTAGAACTAAAGACAAAGACAGACAATTGGAGACTGTGCTGTCTCTTATGTGTCTGAAAGCTGTGAGGCAAAGGTACTAAGTAGGGCAAACCCAGCCTGGGCCTCACTTGTCTGTTAGTATTTCCTTCCTTGTGCTTCCCTTAAAAAGAAAAAGAACAACCTGACACACATAAGTGTGTTGCTAGTTTTATCCCAACTGTATTGCATCTATAAATAAATAAATAAATAAATAAATAAATAGCAAAACAGTCAAGACGGAGGAAGTGAAAACACAGCCCTGGGACCGTAGTTTATCTGTGCTTGCCCCATCTTCTCGACACTATACGACACATGGACATTGTGGTGCTTCTGCTGTAGCAGGCTTTTTCTGTGACACGGGGCATCTGATTCTTTGATTTCCAATGTCTCGCTCTCTGAGTTAAGTTTTTTGAGCCTAAATTGATTGGATGTTCCATTTGTTTTACAAGTAATTTATTTAACATAAATTATGGTAAACTTCCAACATGTCGTCTTTTCTCTTTTACCAATCTGGAGAAGCAGGCAATGAGAGGACAAGATGTCCTTAGAGAGATACAGCGATATTAACGGTTCCTGTACTTGACTCCAAAAGTGCATTTACCAGGTTCTCCAGGATTAATATGCCCACTCATTGCAGTGGTGTTAAAAGAAGAAGGTCAAGCTTAGCAAGGGAGAAGGTGGCACATATCCGAAAAGAAACCTGGAAAACCCTGGAAGTGGCCACCAACCCTGCATGTTCAACTTTACACACATGTGGTCTCCACAGTCCCACTCTTTGTTTAACAGATGTGTCCTAACTTGTATGTCATGCCAGTGAATTTGGTGAATGAAAACATATTTTCTCATTGAAAACCAATGTCTCACTTCAGAGATGTTTAATCAGACTATCTGTTTGATCTTTAGTTGATAGTGACTCTCATCTGTATGTTTATTTATCTAGACAAATTTCTTCATTACATTTTCCATAATGGATATATTTTAATACATGTAAAGAAATCAGGCCGGGCGCAGTGGCTCAAGCCTGTAATCCCAGCACTTTGGGAGGCCGAGACGGGTGGATCACGAGGTCAGGAGATCGAGACCATCCTGGCTAACACGGTGAAACCCCGTCTCCACTAAAAAATACAAAAAACTAGCCGGGCGAGGTGGCGGGTGCCTATAGTCCCAGCTAGTTGGGAGGCTGAGGCAGGAGAATGGCGTGAACCTGAGAGGAGGAGCTTGCAGTGAGCTGAGATCCGGCCACTGCACTCCAGACAGGGCGACAGAGCGAGACTCGGTCTCAAAAAAAAAAAAAGAAAAAGAAATCAGCTAGTCCAATAATTTGAAACTTTAGGACCAGAGGCCACCGAGGGCAGTGAAGGTAATACACAAGGCCAGAATGCTAGCACTGTCTGAATCAGTGTGTCCACGAACTCTCCTGCCTGTACACTGGCTACTGAAAGTATTATATATTAGATTTCAAACGGGCTGAGAACCACTGGGATAGACTCTTCGTCACATGTGGGAGCTCCCAGATGGGTTAATCTAGCTGGACAGGAAGACAGCAAGGGAGCAGTGGGGCTCATTGCTCCTGGGCTGGAGCTCCTCCTGTTATAATCTGTTGCCCGAACCAGAAGTCCCTGTTGGTGAACCCTTTGGCTGTAGCCCCCTCAGTAGTTCTGTAGTAATATCATTTGTGGTATGAGTCTGAAAGCATTTGTTGTTCTATTGGTTTTCCAGTGTGGTATGGAAATGGAAGACCAATGAGTGGAGGACTAGGTACAGATGGAAAATTATCTGTACTATAATTTCTTCTTGCTCATCTTAACCCACTTCCCTTTGCCTGCAGTGGCAAAGCGAGTATGTGGATATTGTCCCCTTAGCTAATAAAATGTTCCTTTTAGGCATTCCTGGGTCTGTCTCTGTTCTCCTAATGCCTTTGACTGAGGCTGCAAAGCTGATGTGTGGAGCATCCAGGAAGTGCATTCTCTCTGATAGGATTCCCAGAAGACCTGCCGCCTGCTAGTTCTGTTCTGTTTTCCTGATGGACCACTGCTCACTGTGAAATTAAACATTTGCAGAAGGCCTCAGATGACCTTGAAGAGCTCACTAAGATTCAGGAGGCTTGATTTTATCCTGGAATCTGACACCGGTGTGCTCTTCCGTTCATTGAGTTCCTTTAGTTCTCTCTCCCTCTCACTCATTCATGTATAGGATTATTAAGTAAGACATTTTCCATTTCTTTGAAAATGTTATTACTTATTTTTCAAGAATTCAATTAAAATATTCCCAATGTCTCCCTCATGCATGTGAAGCACTATAGTAGACACTTTGGGGCAGAATGTAAAGAAAAAACTAAGAACATTATGATGATGATGTTATTCCTATTTTATACATAAGTAAACTGAGGCTTAGTGAAGCTAATTACATTGCACAAGGTAACCAACCTAGGAAGAGCTGGCATTCAAATCCCAGTCAGTTTGATTCCAAAGGCCGTGTCCTTCTCATTGTTCCATGTTTGCTACAAAGATGATTGGAATATGGCTTCTTTCTCCAAGGGACTTTAAGCCCAGAACATATGAGGGTACATATACAATAACTATAATTCAAAGAGTATTCTGTAAATTCTGCATAATAGACAAAAACACAGGGTGATGGGAGAATGATAAATGTGAAAATTATTTAAAGTTATGTGTGGTTCTTTGTTGTTGGGTATGTTGTTTCTATGGCTACAGCTTGAGCCTCTTTTATAGTTCTGAATTAAAAGCTGCACAGATATATATGCAGATACGCTGACATTCATGGACACAGTCATGCCACAGATGCCAGCAAATGCCTGTGTTAGAGATATTCAGGGAACTTTAAACTTTCCAATCGCTGTGAGCAACAGGCATTAGTGCAATTCCCTGACTCTACACCATCTTCTCCATCTATCGTTTGCAACTGAGCCTTCTCCATGGTTCATTGACATAGTTAGCTCCTCAAGCAATCAGTGTGATCTGAGCTTGTCCTGCTGCTGCTACCTAAGGGCAAGTTAACACCATTCCCCAAATGTGGGAATGAAGGATTTTAGAAGTCCCACTGCAACATTCTGTAAGGAACCAAACACTTATGCTCTGCAAAGGTTAAATCCCAGGCCAGATTCCAGATTCTTATCCTCCGAAGGTCTATGAGAGAACTGTTACTGCCTTCAGAGACTATGGATCTGGCTCAATAAAAACACACCAATTTATAACTGTGTTACAGACACATTCCACTTGTAACTCCATTAAGAGGCATTACATGCTAGATGTGCAGCCCCATGACCATTGTAGCTGCCAGACCCAAAGCAAAGATTCATTTGATTTTCAGATATGACCTTCTTGGGATCAGACCCACCAAGCTCTGGCTACCCAGAAGGCTGCTCAGGTTGGAACACCTGTAGCCCCCACACTGGGGATTAAGAAGCACTTGTTCCAGCTGTAAGCCTTGCCAAATGTCTCCGCACCACAGAAATGAGATCTGGCCTGCATGGAGTGCAGGGGGCCCCCAGCTTGTATCACATTCTTCTAGGTTTAATCTACTCAACAACCAAAGTGGAAACAGCCTTCTAGCCCCTCTTAGCCAACTGAGTATACAACATAATCTAACGTTGCTCTATGGCAGCCTTAACAATAATGACTCTACACCTTGTTCCCCTAGAGAGCTATGTAGTGCTTCCCTGAGAGCATGATGTTTGGAACAAGAGTTTTTCAATAGGAAAAAGAATAATCTAATGTACACTTAGAAAAAAGATGAAGTTTTAAATGGCAATGACAGTTTAGTTAACATGTATTTTTAAATTGTTTCCTTTATTTAGCTGAACAGGTAAGTTCTGTATGTGGTGCAATAATACAGAACAAGTGGTTCTGGGACTTCTGTTTAGGAGACTATACCTTGTCTAAGTGTGGCCCGAATGCATAGGCACACACATAGCCTTTGTAATGTATCCCTCCATGCCATTATTCCTGGGAGCAGGAACCGAGAAAGGCAACTTGGAGCTGACTTCACAAAGCATGGCAGAGTTAGCGCTCCAATTGGTTCCGGGAGAGCTGGAGCCCTGATTGTGGTCTAAGATACTTATACTTTCTTGTCTGTCTCAGCCAAACCCCTGGCGGAGGACTTTTCATCTAGTGTTTGTTTAGTAGTTTCCTGACACTAACACCATAATATTATTTCTAACAAGGGCCTTCTTGCCACTTAACTTGCCTCACTTTAATGTCTTATGTCCTGTTTCTTTCTTCAGAGATAAAATAATAGCATATTCTGGAAAAGACTTGGAGCTGAGAGGTTTTTTTTTTGTTTTTTTGTTTTTTTTAAATAAAACTCTGAAGAGAAACCAAGAAGAATGTCATTTAAAAAATTATAAGTATTTCCTGCCTTAATGGAAATGGAGGGTTGAGTTTACTTTTAGGATATATTATCTTATTAATTTTTGAAAAATTTTTATGAGGTAGGGTCTCACTATGTTGTCCAGGCTAGTCTCAAACACTGGGCTCAAGCAATCTTCCCACCTCAGCCTCTCAAGTAGCTGGGATTACAGGTCCATGCCACCATGCCTGGCTATTCTTTTTATTCTGGTTTTATTCAAAACTAAGACAAAACAAAATTTTAATGGTAGACCCATTTAATTAAACAAAAATATCTACCATTGGTTCTTGGAAGAAAAATTAAACACTGTAAAACAACCCAAAACTGAGAAATTAAATGTTCTGTTGGTAAAGTAGCCACCGAGCTAAACTCAAGGTCGGTAACATTGTCTTCTCCTTCTTGTATTTATTCTGTATCCATAACACAGAGGGGTCCGGCACAGAGCAGGCACTCAGCACTTACCTGCTGACTGCCTGACTTGTCTCTACTGCTTTAGTAGTTGTACAGGTTTCTTTGTTCCAGATTGGGTTCATATCTTATCTTATACTGCAATAGAGTGAGTCTTATCTTAGCAAATGGTATGTGTTTCTCAAATTGTGTATAACTTACATTCTTGTAAAATAATCATTTAAAATATACCAAGGGAAAACCATTTTGAGAACCCTACTGTGAATTATTTTTGCTGATTGTCTTAAGAAGATGAAAGTGGAATATGTTTTATGTGTATGATTCTGTTTTATAAAAGTAGACCACTTTTACAATTAGAAAGGGCTACTACCATTGATGTAGTTGATAGTCTCTGCCCCCCCACCCCAGAAAGGTCTGTGTTGTTTTTGTTACATATGTACTTATTAGAAATGATTTTTCACTATACTAATTTCCCTGAATATTTCTGCTGAGATTTTACAGGAAAGTCTGTTTCTGGTTTCATGTAGCTTTGTTTACTGGTAGGATGGGATCTTCTTCTCATTAGAACATTAAGGGGGGAGAATCTGGAAGGGGTGAATTTTGTTTTGTTCTGTTCCTCCACTAGCCACTATGTGAGTGTAGTAAGAAGCCAAGGGAAAATGGGTAGAAAACAAGTGTGAGCTGGAAAATTCATGCAGAACCCCAAGGAAGAGAGGACAAGTGAAGATAAAGCCCCAACACAACTGAAGTTACCATATACATTCAAAAAAGAATCCTATTCATGCCTATAAGATATAATACACTACTGAGGGAACAAACTGCTGTCAAACATATGGCATGCCAATAAAGAAAGGAGAAGAAATCCCAGGAGCAAAATCAATAAAAATTGTTTGGTTACATAGTATTACGGTTGGCTAAATGCCTTTTAAAACATTATTTTCTCAGATACTGAAGAATCTTCTCATAACAGCTATTGATTATTTAGGTTCAATACCCTGTAAGTCTAATAATGTTTCCAGAGTCTCTGCAACTATATATTATAATCTATAGTTGCATTATAATAGCCTAATGAATCACAATTGTTGAGCTCCTAAGGTAAGTGTGAATCCAGTCCCTTTGTCCTGTAGTATAAAGGGTTTCTGCTGTGCATGTCATTTAAAAGTATTCAGCTCACAAAAAGCTAGAGCTAACAAAAGGTCCAACAAGGTAGAAGAAAAATAGATCGATTTAATTCCTCTGAGCTCAATATCATCATGTTTTGAGCTGACAAGTAAATATTGACTGAAACAGACCTGAGGGCCTCAAGACATGCAGGAAAAAATCCTTGCCCTATTCCTGGGCCAAGGCCACAGTTTTCGTTTTTCTTAATGATAACAAAAGGTTATTGGAAGTCAGGCATTGCATGGCAGAGCCACATAGAGCTCCTTTTTACCTCTTTAGGAAGTGTAGAAAATCCTGTCACCTGCCTGAGGAAATGACAAAAACTCCTGAAGATGGAGAGAGAGATCAATCTGGAGTGGGCTGCAGTGATTAAGTGACGTGTTACAACATGGAACTAGTGCTGAATAATTGGCCACAGGTGACTAGAGATACGGGTTAGAGTAACTTCTTTAAGCCAAGAATGTGGGAAGTTAGTTCCAAAATGAACCACCCTGTACTCACTCTGAACAAATTTGGTTTTACAAATTCTACTGCAATATAGCAAATTGTCTCTCTAATCGGTACCTGAATATAAATTAATTTTGTGGTCCACGGTAGGTACAATATTAAGTAGGGGCAGTAACTGGGGTGGTAACATTTTACAGCAAATTGCTTTATGCTTCTTACGGAGATGAAGACATAATTCCCTGCCTGAATAATGAATGCCAATAATAGAGAGCATTATTCAGCCACAAAGGCAAACTCCAGTACATATGATGAATGAAAATAATACCTAACATTTATTATCTCCCTTTTATGTAACAGGCACTATTCTAGTTGTGTTGCCTGTATTAGCTCAATTAATCCACATTCAATCGTATGGGGTAGTAGAGTGGCTAAGGTTAATTTGTCCTCCGTGATATTTCTTATTGTCTTCCATGCCCTGGGCCCTATGCTAGTTCAGCCCTCACCATTTCTCTCCTGGAGCTCTGTGGTGTCATCCATTGGGTCATCTTGCCTTCACTGTATATGCTGCAGCCACCTTGCTTTTCCTGAGGTCAACCCAGTTCTTAGCTAAATTAGAAGTAAATGCTTACTTAGAATAGGTGAAGAACCTGAGGTTTCCTGGAAAAGCTATTGCAGACACTTTCAGGCAAATGAGCAGGACTGAGAGAGAAGGATTCATTCATGGGCAGAGATAGCGGGCCAGAGTCAGAGCTGCGTTACGAACAGCGAAGAAGGCAGTTTCAAAGGCAAGTCAGGACTGTGGCTGTAGGCTAGATCCAAACGTATTTTTCTCAGTCAGGAGATAAAGGGGGAACATGCCAGGAAGCTGGCAGGCAGAACATATGGGAGCCAAGCTTGGCAGAGCCCACAGCCCCAGATGCCTTGAGGGCTATTGTGAGGAAGAGTGAGCCTGTTGGTTAGAGAGAGAATGTAGGTAAAACGGTACCACCCTTTGAGTCCCTTTGCTCACAGGTCTTACTTTTCCTTCTGTAATGCCTTTTCATTGTTGACTTAAGAATATAACATGTCAATACATTTCCTCAAAAAGACGTGTGGAGAAGCGCCTCACTTTGGACAATGTGCTACCCCGTATCCCCAAACTCGGCCTCAATTCTGATGCCTGGAGCCAACCCAGAAAAAGCAGCTTTGCAAATAGTCTGAGAACCTGCCTAGACCCTGTTTGACACTGGTGCCAAATGCAAACCACTGTGGCTGAGCAGTGGGACCCATCCCTGGTTCTGACGAGGCTCATAAGAAGGAACTAGAATCTGGTGAGCTCACCACTTCGGGCTTCATTAGCATAGAACCCATGCTCTATGAACTCATCCATGTCCCTGCTTTTGTGTTCTTCTTTCTTTTCTTTGGTTGTTCTTCCACTGTTGTAGTTGCCTACATCTAAACTGAGCCTTCAGGACCCTGAATCCAAATTTCAGATTCCTTAACAGTTTACTAGACACGAGTATCCTGAGGAGTGGAGAGAGGATGACAAAGAAGTTAGGAGTACACACTTAGAGTCAGATCTAGGTAAGAATCCTGCTCTTTAATATCTATGTGGCCCTGAAAAAGTCCCTTCCCCTTGCGTTGTTTTTTTCCCTGACAAATGAAGATAATCAGTCACTAGAGAAACATTATAACAATTATATAGTATAGGTAAAATGCTTAGTATAAACCCTAGTGCATAGTACAATAAAAGCTCATAAATGAAAATATTTTAAATGTATCTTGTACCTAATAGTCTTTGGCATATTGGAGTCATATAATAATCATTCATTGGAAAAAATTGAATTTTTTTTTTTTGTGGACATATTCAGTAAGCATAGTGATGTGGTAGGAATTTAACACAAAGTTCTAGACATTTTCAGGATGAATCAAGAGTCATGAGGAGCTGTCACTTGATCTGTTAAACAAGCTCACTAATGACCCAGGAGTCTTTGGGTGTTTTTTTTTTTTTTCTTTGAGATGGAGTCTTGCCCTGTTGCCCAGGCTGGAGTACACTTGGCTCGGCTCACTGCAACCTCTGCCTCCTGGGTTCAAATGATTCTCCTGTCTCAGCCTCCCGAGTAGCCGGGATTACAGGTGTGTGCCACCACGTCTGGCTAATTTTTTGTATCTTTAGTAGAGACAGTGTTTCACCACGTTGGCCAGGCTGGTCTTGAACTCCTGACCTCGTGATCCGCCTACCTCAGCCTCCCGAAGTGCTGGGATTACAAGCGTGAGCCACTGCACCCAGCCAAGTCTTTAGGTTTTAATATGTTTGTTTTTACACAGGTACATGGACCTCTGAACTGAAAGCAAAAGTAGCCCCAGGGCACTCTGGCCAGGATCAGTTGCTGCTTGTGCTCCCATTTTTATGCACGTCCCTATAGTTCACTAAAAAGTGGACTGCAGCTCCAGGCTTAGTTACCAAAGGCTAAAGACCATAGCCAGGCTAGGTCCACACGTGGCTCAGTTCCCCAACCCTGCAATTCTCTGTTCTCTTAAAAATATTCCTTCCTTTGACTTTAAAATAGTCAAATAAGCTGTTTAGTGAAATGATTTCTTCTGAGGAAAGCTCCACAATTTGAAATGACACAATAAGCTGCTAATAAAAAGAAGAATTAATACAAGAAATCACTTGAAAGGGGTTGTCCTAGGAGACAGAGACAGATCAGTCACCCAATCAGTGACAGTTATTGTCTTCTGTGTGCTGAAAATGATGAATATGTAAATCATAGGACCCAAGGTTAAGAGAAAAATGGCTGAAGTAGGCAATATGTTCTATGAATTTAGAGGAAGGGAAGATTGGTAGCACATGATGTGAACTTACAGAATTACCTAAGTTTTCCTGCATCCCTGCCTCCTTCTACACCCCAATCAATTCACAAACTTTGGCCCAGAGGGCCAGGATGGCTAGGGGATACCTCCAAGTCACAGCCAGTGAGTGAAAGAACTGCTGACTCCTAGTTCAGAGCTTGTAGTCCTGGATGTCTCCTCTGTCCCTCTGGGGTGAGATGGAGAAGGTTTGCACAGGCTCTTTGGATAAAGAAGACCTGACATGGGTTTTGATGGATGGGTGGATTTTGGAAAAGTGGGAAGGTGGGGAGAGTTATTCTACCTAGGGGAAATGATGAAAGTATCCAAAATTGGAAAAGTGGGGCAATAAAAGATACCTTCCCAGAACACTGCATGAATGAGTTTTATTGTTAAGGGAATTAACAATAAATATAGGGAAGGTCCTTGAAATATGGGCATCTGCTTCTCTCATTCTTGCTCTAAAACCTTTGAAGACTACTCATTGTCTAGAGAATAAAGTCTAAATTTCTTAATAGAGAATTAAGAGTCTTTCACATTTTTGGCTTAATCTTGCTTTGCCTGTTTCTCCTCTGACACTTGAGATTAACATTCCCCAGACAGGTCTTGGGTACTATTATGACCCCGCTTACTTCTTAGATTGGTGCAAACATAATTGCTGTTTCTGCCATTACTTTCAATGGCAAAAACCACAATTATGTTTGCACTGACCTATTATAATGTTCTTTGATAGGAAATGCCTTTTTTCTTTTCTGGCTAGCATCTGTGAAGCTTTCCTCTAGCCTCACTTGCTCTGGTTTGGAGGTAGAATCAGTCATTTTCTCCTCTGCTGCCCCAATATCAGTGTTCCTCTCCCATGATGGCACTGTGTGATTGGGACTTTTTTCTGTGAGTGACTTGAGTAGTGAGAGCTTCTACAATGCCTGAAATTTTATAAACATATGTCATTTATAAATGTCTACTGAACTAGTATGAAGTCTGAAGATTTACCTATTAATTCACAATTTGATAAGATTCATAAGGCAACTCCTCCAGAATGATCAGTTTTGCACTACAGCCTGTAAGAGGCTGGAACCAAAGGTATGTGAGTATATTTTGGAGTGAGGAGAGTGGCTGCTTGGATTGGGAGAGTTTTACCAATGAGATAGTTGTATACAAAGTCAAATGTGGATGATAACATATAGCAAATATTTCAAGGAGGAGCAGACTTCTTACTGAGGAATGTGAGAGCTATCTAACCTTCTAAATACTACCCTGTGTAAGGGGAACTATGGAGAAAAGAAACTGGATCTCAATGCTCCCTCAAGTTTGCATCAATTGTTTCATGGATGGGGAGTGGCTTGGAACTGCCAATCACTGAATACTTGGCCATAGCATAGATTTAGAATACTCAAGACTGATGCACTCTCTTTACTAAAATCTGGCAATTTGGTATAGAGAAGTGTGTTGACTTGTTTGAGACTCATAAGGACGTGTTTTTCCTGTCTGTCCTTAGGTGTCAGCCAAGGTAGTTGTAAGTTGGGGACTCCCTGATTTCTTTTGCTTATATTTGCTATGTCCACCAGATGCTGCTATTCTTATGAAAGGGGCATGAGAGAAATTTGCACTATCTTCCTCATGCCTGCTTTCTTTTGGGATCTATGTTAGTATTCTTCTTGCCTTCCGTGTTTGGGGAAACCCTGATCATAAGATATCCTTAGGTTTCATCTTGCCAGACTTATCATATGGGAGTTAAGACACGAAGAAAGCTCACCAGACAGAAGAAAAGGAGGAGGGCTAAGGGAAGAAGAGCACATTCATGCTAATATATTTCTATTGAGAACCTTTTTTTTTTTTTTTGCCTCACTAACATATCTATCCTCTAATTGACACCTTTCTGTTTCCATGAGTCTCTGACTTTGGTTTCGTGTTGAGTAGATTTGGGAAAAGTCTAATGTGTCCAGGTCAAACACATATGATTCCTTGAATTAAGAAATAAATTACTCGTCAAATTATTTTGTTACAGCCTACTTGGCCATCATGAAACCATTGATGGGCTTATTTCTACTTGGGTGATCTTCTGTTTAGTTATGAATATCTACATGGATGCAAAGTAAAAACAACTCCTTAAAATAAAAACAGGTAACATTTTAAGGCCAGTTTCCAAGAAATCATCCGATCAAAACCTCGTTCTAATTTCCCCAATCAACTGTGGTTATTTGCATTTTAACTGTACTGTATTTTAACTGTGTGTCAAAATAACTTTAGCTCTCTCTTAAGAAAAAGCTGACTCAAGGAAAGGAACTGCAGAGATAGATTTTCTCAGATGTGGAAAATAATACTATGCCATACATGCTTCATTGTCTTAATTTTTTTTTTTTTTTTTTGGCGAAGTGTTTTAAAAAAATTAAACCTCATGTCATTTCATTCATACATAATTAGGGATGTGCCCTAAAAAATTTAGATATTTTCTTACATCATTCCAGTGAATTATACCTAACACAATCTAATACCAAGAACATTTTTAAATTTTTCTCATTATCTAAAGAAATTTTTTTTTTAATAATTAGTTGACTTAGCGTTCAAAGTCCACACATTGTGTTTGAATGTATTTGAATCACTTCAGCTGGATGCAGTAGCTCATACCTGTAATCCTAGCTGCTCTGAAGGGAGGCTGAAGCCAGTGGATTGCTTGAGGCCAGGAGCTCAAGACCAGCCTGGGCAACACAGGGAGACCCCATACCTATTAAAGAAAACAAAGAAAAATTAGCTGAGTGTGGTGGTGAGTCTATACTCCCAGCTACTACGGATGATGAGATAGGAGAGAGATTCTGAGCCCAGAATCAAGGCTGCAGTGAGCTATGATCATGCCAGTGCACTCCAGCATGAGTGACAAAGTGAGAATCTCTTGAAAAAACAAAAACTCACTTTAAATCTAGAGCAGTTCCTAGACCATCTTGAATGTCCCACATTCTGGATTTGTGTATTTTCTCATTGCATCATGTGATGTGTGTTTTTCTATCTCCTATAAACTGGACCTCAGTTTTAATTACATTAAGTTCAACCTTCTTGGAGGGTGGATGGGTGCACAAATACTTCATAGGTGGTACTGTGTGGTTTCTATTGCATCACATCAGGAAGTATGTGATATCTGGTTGTTCCACCTACCTGGTGGTTTAAGACAAGGTCATACAAACTATAGCTCACACGCCAAGTCCAGCCTGCTGCTTGTTTTTGTAAATAAGGTGTTAGGGGAACACAGCCACACGCATGAAGTCTATGATAATGGCAAAGATGAGTAGTTGCTACAGAGATGGTATAGTCTGCCAAGCCTAAAATATTTATCTGGTCCTTTACAAAAACTATTTGTTAATTCCTGGTTTTGTGTATACATGTCATGACAGCCTTATACTCCAAATGAGGAACCAAGGGCTCTGACTGCTAAATTGATTTGCCTAAGATCACACAGTCAGTAAGTGGAGGAAGCAGGGCCCACCAAGCCTTCCTTCTGTAGATACTGTCTCTGCTTCTTCCCCAATCTTGTTGCCCTCCCACTAAGCCATTCAGCTTCCTAAATATCAGGTAGGCAGTTGTCAGCAAAAGTTTTATTCTATCCCTACCCTGGCCCACCAGCATTCCAACAAAGCTAGAACTCAGATACTTGAATGATGCACAGAGAAGGAGGTGTAATCTGATACTTTAGCTGTAAGTGACAGCAAATCAGACTCAAACTAGCTTGAACAGGAATTTATTAACTGTCTTAACCTGAAGCCAACCATGCTGTCAAGGTCCCATGTTCATTCTGTCTCTTTGTTGTGTCTGCTTAGTGTTGATTTCACTTTTTTATATTAGTTCCCCTCCTGATCTCAGATGGTGGCCAAAGGGCTACATGCATTCTTGTCACACCCAGCGGGAGAGAAGGAAGAGAAACCATACTTTCAAAAATGGCATATTATTCAGGTGCAGTGGCTCACACTTGAAATTCCAGCACTTTGGGAGACCGAGGCAGATGGATTGCTTGAGCCCAGGAGCTCAAGAACAGCCTGGGCAACATGGCAAAACCCCATCTCTACAAAACAAACAAAAACAAAATTAGTCAGGCATGGTGACGTGCTTCTGTGGTCTCCTAGCTACTCGGAGGCTGAGGTGGGAGGATTGCTTGAGCCCAGGAGACTAGGCTGCAGTGAGCCGTGATTGCACCACTGCACTCCAACCTGGGCGACAGAACAACACCTTGTCTCAAAAACAACAAACAAACAAACAAACACCAGATGGCATATAAGTGTTTTTTCCTTTAGTCTATTTAGGCCCCCACCTCCATCTCTAGAATACTAATTGTAGCCAGGAGAACCACATACATTAATTGGCTGGGAATAATCAGAGTCTCCTTCTGGGACTAGAAGTGGGGTGGATACTTGAACATCAATTAGGATTTTGTTAGAAAGGAGCAGGGAAATGAAGAGGAAAATCAATTTTTGGGAAAACTGGTTCACGGTCTTTACGGGGGCTAATTTAGATACCATATCTTTTTTCTTTTTAATTTTATTTTTATTATACTTTAAGGTCTAGAGTACATGTACACAATGTGCAGATTTGTTACATAGGTATACATGTGCCATATTGGTTTGCTGCACCCACTAACTCATATTTCTCCTAATGCTATCCCTCCCCTTGCCCCCGACCCCACGACAGGTCCCCATGTGTGATGTTCCCTGCCCTGTGTCCAAGTGTTCTCATTGTTCAGTTCCCACCTGAGTGAGAACATGCAGCGTTTGGTTTTCTGTCCTTGCAATAGTTTGCTCAGAATGACGGTTTCCAGCTTCATCCATGTCCCTGCAAAGGACATGAACTCATCCTTTTTATGGCTGCATAGTATTCCATGGTGTATATATGCCACATTTTCTTAATCCAGTCTGCCATTTGGGTTGGATGGACATTTGGGTTGGTTCCCAGTCTTTGCTATTGTGAATAGTGCCACAATAAACATATGTGTGCTATATGTGTCTTTATAGTAGCATGATTTATAACCCTTTGGGTATATACCCAGTAATGGGATCACTGGGTCAAATGGTATTTCTAGCTCTAGATCCTTGAGGAATTGCCACACTGTCTTCCACAATGGTTGAACTAGTATACACTCCCACCAACAGTGTAAAAGCATTCCTATTTCTCCACATCCTCTCCAGCATCTGTTGTTTCCTGACTTTTTAGTGATCACCATTCTAACTGGCATGAGATGGTATCTCATTGTGGTTTTGATTTGCATTTCTCTGATGACCAGTGAGGATGAGCATTTTTTCATGTGTCTGTTGGCTGTATGAATGTCTTCTTTTGCGAAATGTCTGATGTTATCCTTTGCCCACTTTTTGATGGGGTTGTTTGTTTTTTTCTTGTAAATTTGTTTCAGTTCTTTGTAGGTTCTGGATATTAGTGCTTTGTCAGATGACTAGATTGCAGAAAATTTTCTCCCATTCTGTAGGTTGCCTGTTCACTCTGATGGTAGTTTCTTTTGCTGTGCAGAAGTCTTTAGTTTAATTCGATCCCATTTGTCAATTTTGGCTTTTGTTGCCATTGCTTTTGGTGTTTTAGTCATGAAGTCCTTGCCCATGCTTATGTCCTGAATGGTATTGCCTAGGTTTTCTTCTAGGGTATTTATGGTTTTAGGTCTAACATTTAAGTCTTTAATCCATCTTGATTTAATTTTTGTGCAAGGTGTAAGGAAGGGATCCAGTTTCAGCTTTCTACATATGGCTAGTCAGTTTTCCCAGCACCATTTATTAAATAGGGAATCCTTTCCCCATTTCTTGTTTTTGTCAGGTTTGTCAAAGATCAGATGGTTGTAGATGTGTGGTGTTATTTCTGAGGCCCCTGTTCTGTTCCATTGGTCTGTGTCTCTGTTTTGGTACCAGTACCATGCTGTTTTGGTTACTGCCACCTTGTAGTATAGTTTGAAGTCAGGTAGCATGATGCCTCCAGCTTTGTTCTTTTCGCTTAGGATTGTTTTGGCAATGTGGGTCCTTTTTTGGTTCCATATGAACTTTAAAGTAGTTTTCTCCAATTCTGGTAGCTTGATTGGGATGGCATTGAATCTATAAATTACCTTGGGCAGTATGGCCATTTTCACAATACTGATTCTTCCTATCCATGAGCATGGAATGTTCTTCCATTTGTTTGTGTCCTCTTTTATTTCATTGAGCAGTGTTTTGTAGTTCTCTTTGAAGAGGTCCTTCACTTCCCTTGTAAGTTGGATTCCTAGGTATTTTATTCTCTTTGTAGCAACTGTGAATGGGAGTTCACCTATGATTTGGCTCTCTGTTTGTCTGTTATTGGTGTATAGGAATGCTTGTGATTTTTGCACATTGATTTTGTATTCTGAGACTTTGCTGAAGTTGCTTATCAGCTTAAGGAGTTTTTGGGCTGAGACAATGGAGTTTTCTAAATATACAATCATTGTAATCTGCAAACAGGGACAATTTGACTTCCTCTTTTCCTAATTGAATACCCTTTATTTCTTTCTCTTGCCTGATTGCCCTGGCCAACTTCCAACACTATGTTTAATAAGAGTGCTGAGAGAGAGCATCCCTGTCTTATGCCAATTTTCAAAGGAAATAGTTCCAGTTTTTGCCCTTCAGTATGATATTGGCTGTGGATTTGTCATAAATAGCTCTTATTATTTTGAGATATGTTCCATCAATAGCTAGTTTATTGAGAGTTTTTAGCATGAAGGGCTGTTGAATTTTGTCGAAGGCCTTTTCTGCATCTATTGAGATAATCATGTGGTTTTTGTCTTTGGTTGTGTTTATGTGATGGATTACGTTTATTGATTTGTGTATTTGTATATGATTTGTGTATGTGTATGTTCATCCCAGGGATGAAGCCCACTTGATCATGGTGGATAAGCTTTTTGATGTGCTGCTGGATCCGTTTGGCCAGTATTTTATTGAGGATTTTTGCATCGATGTTCATCAGGGATATTGGTCTAAAATTCTCTTTTTTTGTGTCTCTGCCAGGCTTTGGTGTCAGGATGATGCTGGCCTCATAAAATGAGTTAGGCAGGATTCCCTCTTTTTCTATTGATTGGAATAGTTTCAGAAGGAATGATATCAGCTCCTCTTTGTACCTCCGGTAGAATTCACCTGTGAATCCATCCAGTCCGAGACTTTTTTTCCTTGGTAGGCTATTAATTATTGCCTCAATTTCAGAGCCTGTTATTGGTCTATTCAGAGATTCAACTTCTTCCTGGTTTACTCTTCGGAGGATGTAGGTGTGTAGGAATTTATCCATTTCTTCTAGATTTTCTAGCTTATTTGCTTATAGGTGTTTATAGTATTCTCTGATGGTAGTCTGTATTTCTGTGGGATCGGTGGTATTATCCCCTTTATCAATTTATTGCATCTATTTGATTATTCTATCTTCTTTATTAGTCTTGCTAGCGGTCTATCAATTTTGTTGATCTTTTCAAAAAACCACCTCCTGGATTCATTGATTTTTTGAAGGGTTTTTATGTCTCTATCTTCTCCAGTTCTGCTCTGATCTTAGTTATTTCTTGCCTTCTGCTAGCTTTTGAATTTGTTTGCTCTTGCTTCTCTAATTCTTTTAATTGTGATATTAGGGTGTCAATTTTAGATCTTTCCTGCTTTCTATTGTAGGCATTTAGTGCTATAAATTTCCCTCTACACACTGCTTTAAATGTGTCCCAGAGATTCTGGTATGTTGTTTCTTTGTTCTCACTGGTTTCAAAGAACATCTTTATTTCGGCCTTCATTTCGTTATTTACCCAGTAATCATTCAGGAGCAGGTTGTTCAGTTTCCATGTGGTTGTATGGTTTTGAGTGAGTTTCTTAATCCTGAGTTCTAATTTGATTGCACTGTGGTCTGAGAGACAGTTTGTTGTGATTTCTGTTCTTTCACATTTGGTGAGGAGTGCTTTACTTCCAACTATGTGGTCAGTTTTGGAATAAGTGTGATGTGGTGCTGAGAAGAATGTATATTCTGTTGATTTGAGGTGGAGAGTTCTGTAGATGTCTATTAGGTCTGCTTGGTGCAGAGCTGAGTTCAAGTCCTGAATATCCTTGTTAACCTCTGTCTCGTTGATCTGTCTAATATTGACAGTTGGGTGTTAAAGTCTTCCATTATTATTGTGTGGGAGTCTAAGTCTCTTTGTAGGTCTCTAAGAACTTGCTTTATGAATTTGGGTGCTCCTGTATTGGGTGCAAACATATTTAGGATAGTTAGCTCTTCTTGTTGAATTGGTCCCTTTACCATTATGTAATGGCCTTCTTTGTCTCTTTTGATCTTTGTTGGTTTAAAGTCTGTTTTGTCAGAGATTAGGATTGCAACCCTGTTTTTTTTTTTTTTTTTCCTTTCCATTTGCTTGGTAGATCTTCTTCCATCCCTTTATTTTGAGCCTATGTGTGTCTCTGCATGTGAGATGGGTCTCCTGAATACAGGACACTGATGAGTCTTGACTCTTTATCCAACTTGCCAGTCTGTTAGACACCGTGTTCTTTATGGGGCTAATAAGACCTATGTCCCTGCTAGGGAAAAAGAAATTCTGACTAAAGCTGCTGTCTCTAATTAACTGTGTCGAATTTTTGTACACTAGGATGAAATTTGGTCTCAGGATGGAACATTTGTATGATATTTATATTCCATTAACTTTTAAATCCAAGGTTATCTTCATAGAAAAATTACAAATTTCCATCAATATGTGATATTTACATATTTTTCAAAGATTTAAAATAAACTTGAAGAGAATAGCACTCAAATGATAATGACATTAATTTGTTTCAGAAAATTACAGAAGTAGATCTGCAATCATGAAGGAAAAAACAATCAGTAAGAACCAAAACTACATGAACTATAGCATGGGATTTTTAATGTAAGGAAAAAACTGTTTAAAAAACAACTGTAATTTATTTCTGTGCTAACAACTTCTTGACAGGTTAACTTTAGATAATTTAGATAATGCCAAGAGCATTACCTTTTTTGTATACTGTGTGTTATAAAGTTTGGAAGGAGAAAATGTAAAGGATGGATGTTTGGAAGATGTAGTTCAGTACTTCTGAAATACAACTGTCTATTATAACTACCTGGAAAGTTTTTGTTAAATTCAGAAATTCTATTTTAATTGGGGTGGGGGTAATTTTTAAAAAACTCCCCAAGTGATTCTAGTGTACAGTTAGCTTTAGTTGAATCTAAAGACAGGCCAAAAGCCCTACCGAGGGATCATCCACTCTAGGCCTGGACCCCAGAGCTCCAGTCTAAATCTGAGACTAATTATCATATTTCATGATTCTAAGATGTGTTCCATAGCTTCTGCTCACCTCTGCCAAATGTGTCTCTGAAACTGGGACATGGTCAGCCGAGGCAGACTCTCAGACAGCCTGAGCAGGTGCATCATCACCTGCAGCCAGAGTGACAGCAGGTTGGAGGAAATTGCTGGGGCTAGTGATTTTCTCCTTTAAGAAATGCAGCGTCACTCTCACTTACCATACATAGGTATGCACAGGAGTAACATATGAGAAAATCTGTCTAAATAAATCTAGAAGAATCTTCAAAAAATATAAATAATTCTTAGTGAGAAGAAAACTTTGAGTGATAGTTTAATTGGTAACAATTTTGCCTCCCTTCTTTGTGGCATACAGTGTATTCAGTGGTATCTTAGATTTGATGAAATATGGTAATAATCATCTAGTGTTACAATAAATGCATTTTTAAAAGAAAGAAACCACTATTGATTATAAATGGGCAACAATGACAACACATCCTTACTTTTCCTCACCTTTCTCCCTTTGATAACTAGATACTTAGTTTTTTGAAAATTAGCTTCTTCCTTCTCTCATGACAAAGTTATCAATGCACTCCAATCAATAGTGAGCTATCTAGTCAGGTAGTTGTTTTTTCCAGTCCTGCTTTTAACATCCATTGTCAATACTGATTTTAAGCAGAGTCATTAGCTGCCTTTATGGTATGACATGAAGGGTGCTGAGAAGCTCTTCCTGGACAAACACACTATCTTTCATCAATGCCTAGACTTTAATTGATAGAAATTTTTTTGTTTTGGGTTATTATCATTGGATATTGTTCAATACATGCCTGATAGAGGTAGTACATTAAACACCTCTTTCCCCGCTAATAATTTAGTAAATTAGTTTATCACAGCATTTTAAGTGTGTGGTTATATGAGGATAGTATTTGATACAGAAGGAAAATGAAGAAAGAGTAGAGAGATATGTCCAAGGCAGTGGTGTGTTGGTATGTGATTAACAATGGGCTAGACTCCAGGAAGGAAAAAGCCCTGATGTGTAGCACTTGCCAATTTCCATGGTGTAAATATCTCCACCATTACTAATTTCTAACTACCAACCTCCTGTTACTGAATGTGAAGTTGAGAAGTTGAGAGCAGAAACAAAGGAAAACCTGGGTAAATTCTTTGAACAAATAAAGATAGTAGGGGGCAGATGAGAGAAGAAAAGACTCTGTGGCTTTCTCAGGTATATGGAGGGAAGCAATGTTAAAAGGATGTACCTCCTGATTCAGGATGGATCCTTAATCTACTCCTATTTCCCAGTTTTTCAAGTATAATGAAACAGAATTGTAGTTACACTCTTTTTAATTTTTTTTAATTAAAAATTTATGGGGTGATTTTATGACTTTATAGTTCAATCAAGAGTGGTTTATTTCTCCCACTAACATCTGTAGAATCAAGCTGAAATCTGTGTATCTTGGATGTTCAGCTAACTCTACGCACATGGAAGACATACACATTTTTGGCTTTTGATTTAATAAATTAGAAGATTCTCATATTTATGGTCTTCTTGGATATGTGTGTACACACACACACACACACACACACACACACATATATATTCCCCATTATTTGTGGATAAAAGGAAGAAGCCCAATTAAAATTACATGCAAAGAAAAATATTTTGTCATTTTAATTTTATTATTGGTTATTCTTTAAAAGAGAAAATCTATCATGCTATGCTCTCTGAAAAGGAATCATTGGGAGCATTGTGTGGTTCTAAACATTTCACAGTTTTGAGAAAAATAATGAACTAGTACTTGAAATATGCATTTCAGACTTTAAAGAAAGAATAAACTTTTCCTAGAAAGAGACGTAGGTTAAAGGCTTCCTTTGGGAATTTTTTCCCTTCTAATTAGTTATGTGTTGATGTTATGTGTCTCACGTTAATTACTTAACTTTTTCCCTGAGATCAAGACCTCAGTCATCAAAAATCAGGATGCTTTGCTCAGGAAGAAATTCAAACAATTTTGTTTATAATGATATGGTGGATATAAAAGATGTAATGAAATAGAAATCTTAAGTAGGAGATGTAGAGAAGTATAATATAATCTCCTTACCATTTTTAAGCAAAAAAGGAATTTTTCAATCTAAAAATTTATTATTCTACAGGAAACTCACATATGGGCTCAGATTTAGAAGAGTAATTGTCAGGTTTTTCTCACTTAATACTTTTCCCCATCTTACTTACTCTCCTCCTCTTTCCCAGACCATAAGGACCTCCATCTCAGGAGAGGCTCATGGATGGCCAGTAAATGAATGCTCTTCTGAACTTTTGCTTTAACTCTATGGATCTGTTTATGGAACTCTCATTTGGGGATTGTAGCCTATAAAATCTTTGTTGAACTTGGAACAATGTCAAGATTTTTGATGGGTCTCAAAAATAATTGTAATAGTTTCCCCTACCCCCTTGTTTTTTGTTTTTTAAACAAAAATCTCATGCCCCTACAACTATTTAAAGGAAAAATAAACAAACAAAAGCAAACAAATCCCAGATTTGGTACCTGAAATATAAATTCTGGAAGCATTTCTAATTTGCAGGTTGCATATCTTAGTAGAGCAAATCTTTGCTTAGCTAATCAAGTGCAGAAAATTGGACTAGAATTATAACTGAAGATAGTTTATAAATAAATAACACTGATAGTATCAGAGACAGATGGATATCTTTCTCTAAATATATCCTCTAAAGATAAATTTAAATATATTTGTACACATGTATATTTCCAGTCCTATGAGTATTTTTCTAAGAAATATTCTCATTGATTAGTTTTTAGCAAGCATTCCATAGCCTTGATTTACAAACAGTATGACTTCCTTGTTCTCCATTTGCTATTTTTTGCCATTTTTCCCCTAAATTTAAATAAGTTATTTGTAACTATATGAATATGCATGCTTTATGACAGTGAAGCAAAACCTTCCACATGCTGGCTGACTTTTAAATTCCCAAGGTTTCCTGGCACTACGGTGGGTGAGAAATACCCAAACTTCACAGAAAGGGCAAAGTTGAATATTTGGGTTTACTTTTTTGAGCCGGGGTTGGTATTTTATATTTTTCTTTCTTCCCAGGCCACCTCTTACTGTTTTCTGTAGTTAATAGCCATCTCAGCCACAAGGTCCATATGCCTCCAAAGTGTTTATGGGGCACCTGCACCTGAGAATTTGATAAGGAATTCCTGCTGTGATAAAAAGTGCTCTTAGGTCAAATGTGTAGTGGTAAAATTAATTGTTTTGAGACTGTGTGTCTCAAGCCATCTATAAAAGTTGTATTATTTACTGCCTAGGATACCACCTGTGTAATGCAGCTGTCTCAACCATTTTGTGCACACATACACACCCACACACACATACACAGAAAGAAAGAGAAAGGGAGGAAGAGAGAAATTATATTCAAGGGGTGGTTTTATTTGGGTTAAAGCCATACTCTCTAGAGGTTTTGTTTTTCACCTAATTGAAAACATCTACAATACTCCTGCCAAAGAACCCCAAATGCAGGCCAACCTGGAGATGGCGGCCTTCCGGTCTCCAAACCATGAATCACTGATGGTCTTGCCTCAAATCTAGGCCCAAGTATAAGATTCTGCTTATCAAACAAAAATAGTAGCAAACAGCAGAATCCCTGAAGTGACAGCTACTTGATTCTCAGCCAAAGAATTGTCATTAGGCTTTTAGTCCCCAAATGATTCGTGGAAATAGCTGAAGTGAGGCTAATTTTAAATATCTCAGGGAGCTCAGTGAAAGGTCTTTCCTACTTGTACTCCCTGGTGCATGCTTTATATGGCCATTTGACATTTTCTTGCCCTCTAGACCCCACCTCCGTTTGTTAAAATAGATTCAACAGTGACAAAGCCCTGTTTGGTTAATGTATCACTGTTAATTTATCAGTCTCAGTTAATTTACCTCTGAGGTCAAGTTTCTTTCACAGGACACAAATAAGGAGAGCAAAGATCATTCTGAGGCTAAAAGAAAGGAGACTGAGGGGCCTGGCATGGTGGCTCATGCCTGTAATGCTAGCATTTTGGGAAGCTGAGGTGGGCAGATCACCTGAGGTCAGGGGTTTGAGACCAGCCTGGCCAACATGGTGAAACCCCGTCTCTACTAAAAATACACACATAAAAATAATTAGCTGGATTTGATGGTGGGCACTTGTAATCCCAACTACTTGGGAGGCTGAGGCAGGAGAATCACTTGAACCTGGGAGGCTGAGGTTGCAGTGAGCTGAGATCATGCCACTGCAACAGAGTGAGTGACAAAAAAAAAAAAAAAAAAGAAAAGAAAAGAAAGGGAAGAGGCTGCTGATTTTTTTTAGCTTAGATCAGGGAGGGCTTGGTGGACTACAGCCACAGGATATATCCTATCCTTTGCCTATTTTTCTAAATAAAGTCTTATTGGAAGACAGCTGTGCTCATTTAGTAACATAGTGCCTATAGCTGGTTTCACACTACAACACTATAAGAGCAGAGTTGAGAAATTGCGACAGAGCTAACGCAGTTCACGAAACCAAAGATATTTGCCTTCTGGGCCACAATACAAAGTGCCAACCCCTGACCACTAGAGGTTAGTGTTTAAGGACTTTCCTGGGTTTTGCTATCAAGCAAGTAAGTGGCCAAGACCCCGAGCCTGTGGAATGAAGCATTAAACAAAACTCCTGGAAATGATGACAGCAGGACAAATTTGGCCTTTGCACGCATCAGTGGTGAGCTGTCTGTCAGAACTCACAAACCTGGATGTACAGCTGACCCTTGAACGACACAGGTTTGAACTGCACAGGTCTATCTATATATGAATTTTTTCAAGAAATATATTGAGAAAATTTTTGGAGATTTGTGAGAATTTGAAAAAACTTGCAAACCACGTAATATGGAAATATTGAAAACATTAAGAAAAAGGTATGTTATGAATGCATGAAATATATATATAGCTATAGTCTTCTTTTGTGATTTACTACCATAAAATACACATGAATCTCTTATAAAAAGTTAAAATTTATCAAAACGTATGCACACAAACATGAACCATACATGGAACCATTTTCAGTTGAGAGAAATGCAAACAAAAGTTAAAATGCACTATGAAATAATAACTGCATAAAAGTTACTGTAGTATACACTGTACCGCTGTAATAATTTCCTAGCCACCTCCTGTTGCTATTGCAGTGAGCTTAAGTGTTATGAGTATCTGCTTACAACATCATGTGATGCTAATTATCTCTGAGTGAGCAGCACATCTCTTCAGTAAATTGCATATCACAGTAAAAAATGATTTCTGAAGGTTCTTGCGTATTTTTCACTGTGTTTAATGCAATATCATAAACATTGAATAACACCATGAGACCCATATGAACTGCCGCTAGTGATGCTGGAAGTGCTCCCAAGAAGCAGAGAAAAGTCATAGCATTGCAAGAAAAAGTTGAATTGCTTGATATGTACTGTAGATTGAGGACTGCAGCTGCGGTTGCCTGCCATTTCAGACATGATTAAACTTTCAGACATGACTTAAACTTCCCATATCAATAGACACAGTACAGTATCGTAAGGGTATTTTCTCCTCTGTATGACTTTTTAAATAACACTTTATTTTCCCTAGCTTACTTTAAGAATGCAATGCATAATATGGTGTTATAAAATATAACATGTGAAATATATGTAAATTGGTTGTGTATGTTATGTAAGGCTTTTTGTCAGCAGTAGGCTATTAGTAGTTAAGTTTTGGGAGAGCCAAAAGATACAGTATTGTTTTTCTTTTTTTTGAGACGGAGTCTCGGTCTGTCACCCAGGCTGGAGTGCAGTGGCGCGATCTCAGCTCACTGCAGCCTCTGCCTCCCGGGTTCAAGTGATATACACAGATTTTTTATTGTGCGTGTGGTCAGTGTCCCTAACCCCAGAGATTTCCAAGGTTCAACTGTATCTAAATGTGGAGAGGATAATTTTGGTGAAATTTTCTAAACATCATTGCAAAGAACATTAGTGCCATATAAAAGATTAATAATTTCATGAAAGTGATTACCTAGGGGAAATACATTTATTATATGCTTGGGCTAAGCAAAGTTGGAGAGTTCTTCACTCTAAGTCTTATTATTCACTAATGTATAATTATAATTACTAATGTGGAACATAAGAGGAGTATAATGTGCATGTTACAGTATTTCTCAATCTTACTTAACCATAGAAACATATTCTTTTGGATCATCTAGAAATATCTTATGGGATACATCTTGTCATGGAATACTATCTGGAAATCCTCGCCAGGGTCTCAGCACACCTGAAATCTGTTTCCTTTTTTCAATATTAATTGCTCCAGTTCTCTTTCCAGCTGGTAATGTTGATATTTGCTGGGTACACAACAGTACAGCCTGTCCAGTTGTTAAATGTCTTGAAATACTTCTGTACCAGTTGGCAAACAATAACTTCTCTGAACCCTTAAATGCACCCTATATCCCTGGCTAGCCTGGTTTCTCTGCTGAGATCTTCCAGACCTCTGCACATTCTAATAAAGGTTATCACTTGGCAGGGGTGTGGAGATGTAAGGAAGAGGTTCAGGACTATGCTCCAGCACTACCAGAGCATGTGTCCTGTCTGGTCACTGCTCATACCCTACAGGTTTTTAAATATTTTGGATAAAACTCTCCAAATTCTAGGATGAGTGCATCTATTTTCTAGCCCACTGTAAGTGTCTTGCCTGTAATGATATAGATGCCACAGCATCACTGAAGCCAAACAGATTATGTGACACAAGTTTAGAAACATCAGGACTATTGTACAAGTGCAAATGGGGAATTAGAAGTTTAGAGCAATGGCCTAAATTCTCACATCAGCACCTTATCTCTCCCAGCTGAGTAAATATAGCTTAATGCAAGTGACTAGTGAAGATATCAGGTATACCTTGAGTAGTCTCTGAAAGGCAATAAAAAAGAGAAAAGCTTGGTATTTCAATGACTATTAGTAACAAATTTGTGATGCATTTGAGAATTATTTGATCCATATTAATATGTTAAGAAGTGTTGGTCTAATGGGGGACTCAAATAAATCGTCATGGTAATTTGATGGATAAATGCTGTGATGGGGAGAAGCACAGGGCTGAGCACCTCAACTGTACTTGGGCAGGGCAAATTAACCATGAAATATTTTTTGGAGGAGGAGACACGTGAGCCAACTCTGAAAGTATGAGCTTGTTAGGCTAGGAAGGGGAATGGAAGAGAGAGTTTCTGATAGAGGGAACAGGGTATTCTGACTTCAGCTTTGCTTCTCATGTTTTTTCCTCTTAAATTCCTATCTCAGAACTCAGCTCAGATTATTATGTTTGCATACTTGTCTTACCTCTTCTATTAGAGACACTATGACTTTGTCGAGGGAAGAGTCTTGATCATCTTTTTATACATTCACCTTGCCCACTACATAAACTTAAAATGAATTTGTAAAATTAAGTTGGGAAAAGTGCACGTTTGTATTATTTAGGTTCTCCAGAGAAACAGAATAGGAAGATGGCTGAATAGAAGCCATCATCGCTAGTCCCTCACAACTGGAATACTAATTGAATAACTAACAGCACAAAAAGACACACCTTCATAAGAACCAAAAAACCAGGTGAGCAATCACAGTACCCAATTTTAACTTCTTATCACTGAAAGAGGCAGTGAAGGGGGTGGGAAAAGCAGTCTTTAATCACCAGTGCCGTTCCTTTCCCATCCCCTGGCAGTGGCTGCATGTCATGGTGAATCTGTGTGCTTGAGGAAGCGAGGGCACAGAGACTGTAGGACCCTGCATTGAACGTAGTGCTACCCTGTCACAGTGGAAAACAAAACTGCAGTAAACTCAACCAACACCCATCCACAGAGGGAGCACTTAGACCAGCCCTAGCCAGAGGGAAGTTGCCCATCCCAGTGGTCAGAACTTGAGTTCCAGCAAGCCTTTCCAGAGTGGGCTAACATGCTCTGGGGTCCTAAATAAACCCAGTCCTAAATGGTTACAAGGACTGCAATTCCTAGGCAAGTCCTAGTGCTGTACTGGGCTCAAAGACAGTGGATGTGGACAGCAACTGGGGTGGCTAAGGAAGTGCTTGTGTCACCTTCCCTCAACCATGGGCAGTGCAGCTCACAGTAACAAAAGTAATTCCTTCCTTCTGTTTGAGGGGAGGAGCGGAGAGGGAAGAGGAAAGAGGACTTTGTCTTGCTTCTTGGATACAAGATCAGCCGCAGCAGGATAGGGCACTAGGAAGAGTTTTGAGGACCCCACCCCAGGTCCTAGCTCTGAAGTAACATATCTAGAACACCCTGGGCCAGAAAAGAACCTGCTGCCTTGAAAGAAGGGCTCCAGTCCTGGTGGTGTTCATCACCTGCTGACTGAAGAGCCCCCGGGCCCTGAAAAAAACATCACCAATCCCAAGGTAATATGCAATGGGCCTTGGTTGGCACTCTGAGATGTGCTGGCTCCAGGTACCAGCTCAGCCACAATGGGGTAGGGCACCAAATGGGCTCTTGGGGTCCCTCATTCCAGGCCTTTGATATTGGACAGCATTTCTGGACCTTCCCTGGGCCCAAAGAATGCCCGCTATCCTGAAGGATGAGTCCCAGGCTTGGCAGCATTCACCACAAGCTGCCTAAAGAGCCCCTGGGGCATAAGGGAACATCAGCAGTAGACTGGCAGTACCCGCTCTGGGTCTGCGGTGGTGGTTATGGCCATGATGGGGGACTCCTCTGCCTATGAAAAAGGGAGGGACGAGTGGGAAGGACCTTGTCTCATGGCTTCAGTATCAGTTTCACTGCAATAGAATAGAGCACCAGGTAGATTCCTAGGGTTTTTAACTCCAGTCTCTGGCTCCTACATGGCATCTTTGGACCTGCCCCGGGCTTGGGGAATCTTGCCATTCTGAAGGGAAGAACACGGCCTGGCTGGCTTAGCCACCTACTGATTATAGAACCCAAGGGTTTAAGCGAACGTAGGTGGTAGCCAATTAGTGGTTACACTGGGCCTTGGGTGAGACCTGGTGCTGTGCTGGCTTCGGGTCTGACTCAGTGCAGTCCCAGTGGTGGTGGACACAGGAGTGCTCGTGTCCCCCTAGTCCCAGCTCCAGGTGACTCAGCACAGAGAGACTCTGCTTGTTTGCAAGAAATTAAGGGAAGAGAACAAGAGTCTCTCCTGGTAAACCAAAGAATTCTCTTTTATCTTATCCAAGACCACCAAGATGTCACCTATATAAGTCTGCAGGAACCACAGCATTACTAGTCTTGGAGTTCCTCTAATGCAGATACAGGTTATATCACAACACCCACAACTCTTTGAATACCTGGAAAGCCTTCCCAAGAAAGATGGGTACAAACAAGCCCAGACTGTGAAGACTGCAATAAATTCCTAACTTTGCAATGTGCAGACACTGAGGAACACATCTACAAGCATTTAATAACATCCAGGAAAACATGACCTCACCAAATGAACTAAATAAGGCACAAGAGATCAATACAGGAGAAACAGAGATATATGAGATTTCAGACAGAGAATTCAAAACACCTGCTTTGAGGAAACTCAAAGAAATTCAAGATAACATAGAGAAGGAATTCAGAATTCTATCAGGTAAATTTAACAAGGAGATTGAAATAATTAAAAAGAATCAAGCAGAAATTCTGGATTTGAAAAATGGAGTGAACATACTGAAGAATGCATCAGAGTCTCCTAATAGTAGGATTGAAAAGCACAAGAAAGGATTAGTGAGATTGAAGATAAACTATTTGAAAATACATGGTCAGAGGAGACAATAAAAAAAAAAGAATAGAAAAGAATGTAGCATGCCTACAAGATCTAGAAAACAGCCTCAAAAGGGCAAGTCTAAGAGTTACTAGCCTTAAAGAGGAGGTAGAGAAAGATATAGGGGTAGAAAGTTTATTCAATTGATAATAACAGAGAACTTCCCAAACCTAGAGAAAGATATCAATATTGAAGTACAAGAAGGTTATAGAACACCAAGCAGATTTAACCCAAAGAAGACTATTTCAAGTCATTTAATAATCAAACTCCCAAAGGTCAAAGGTAAAGAAAGGAACCTAAAAGTAGCAAGAGAAAATAAATAACATACAATGAAGCTCCAATACAAAAGGCAGGAGACTTTTCACTGGAAACCCTACAGGCCAGAAGAGGGTGGCATGACATATTTAAAGTGCTGAAGAAAAAAAACTTACCCTAGAACAGTATATCTAGTGAAAAATCTAGTGAAAAATATCCTTCAAACCTGAAGGAGAAATAAAGACTTTCCAAACAAACAAAAGTTGAGGGATTTAATCAATGCCAGGCCTATCTTGCAATACGTTCTAAAGTGAGTACTTCAATCAAAAAGAAAAGGATGTTAATGAACAACAAGAAAGCATCTGGAAGTGCAAAACTCACTGGTAATAGTATGTGCCCACAAAAACACAGAATATTGTAACACTGTAACTGTGCTGTATAAACTACCCTTTATCTTAAATAGACTAAACAACTAAACAATGAACCAATCAGAAATAATAAGTACAACTTTTCAAGACATAGTCAATATATTAAGAAATAAATAGAAACAACAAGTACAAAAGTAGGGGGATGAGGTTAACATGTACAGTTTTTATTAGTTTACTCTTTGCTTGTTTATTTGGTGTTTTCTTCGATTTCAAATAATGAGCTATAAGATAATATTTGCAAGCCTCATAGTAACCTCAAATCAGAAAACATACAACAAATACACAAAAAGTAAAAAGCAAGAAATTAAATCATACCACCAGAGAAAATCACCTTCACTAAAAGAAAGATAGGAGGGAAGGAAAAGAATACCACAGAATAACCAGAAAACTAAAAACAAAATGGCAGGAGTAAGTCTGTACTTATCAATAATAACATTGAATGTAAATTGACTAAATTCTTCAATAAAATTACAATAAAGTGATTAAATGGATAAATAAACAAGACCCAGTGATCTGTTGCCTATAAGAAACACACTTCACCTACAAAGACATGCATAGAATGAAAATAAAGGGATGTAAAAGGATACTCTATGTCAATGGAAACCAAAAAAGAATAGGAGTCACTATACTCACATTAGATAAAAGAGATTTCGAGATAACAACTACGAGAAGAGACAAAGAGGTTATCGTATCATGATAAAGGGGTCAATTTGGAAAGATGACAGAACAATTGTAAATATATATGCACCCAATACTGGCACGCTGGGATATAAAAGGGAAATATATTTAGAGCTAAACAGATAAGTCCCAATACAATAATAGCTGAAGACTTCAAGACCCCACTTTTAGCACTGGAAATATCTTTCAGATAGAAAATCAACAAAAAAAATCAGACTTAATCTGTACTGTTGACCTCATAAATGTTACAGAACATTTCATCCAATGGCTGCAGAAAATGCATTCTTTTTCTCAGCACGTGAAGCATTCTCAAGGATACACCATATTTTAGGTCACAAAACAATTTTAAAACATTCAAAAAAATTAAAATAATATCAAACATCTTCTCTGACCACAGTGGAACAAAACTAGAAGTCAATAACAGAGGAATTTTGGAAATTATACAAACACATGGAAATTAAACAATGTGCACCTGAATGACCAGTAGGTCAATGAACAAACTGTAAAGGAAATTGAAAAATTTCTTGAAACAAATAATAACGGAAACATAACATACCTAAACAATGAAGACAATACTAAGAAGTTTATAGCTATAAGCACCTACATCAAAAAAGAAGAAAACCTTTGAATAAATAGCTTATCAATGTGTCTTAAAGAACTGGAAAAGTAAGTGCAAACCAAAACAAAAATTAGTAGATTAAGAGAAATAATAAAGATTAGAGTAGAAATAAATGAATTTGAAATGAAGAAAACAGTACAAAAATCAACAAAATGAAAAGGTTTCTTAAAAAGGTAAACAAAATTGACAAGCCTTTAGCCAGACTAACAAAGAGAAAAAGAGAGAAAACCCAAACAAATAAAATTAGAGATGAAAAAGGAGACATTACAACTGATACCACAGAAATTCAAAGGATCATTAGTGGCTACTATAAGCAACTATATGCCAATAAATTGGAAAATCTAGAAGAAATAGATGAATTCCTAGATACATATAACCGACCAATGTTGAACCATGATGCAATCCAATACCTGAACAGACCAATAACAGATAATGAAATGGAAGCTGTATTAAAAAGTCTAGCAGCTAAGGAAAGCCAAGGATCTGACGGCATCACTGCTGAATTCTGCCACACATTTAAAGAAGAATTAATACCAATTATACTGAAACTATTAAAAAAATAGAGGAGGGGGTAATACTTCAAAACTCATACTATGAGGGTAGTATTACCCTGATACAAAAAAAAAAAAAAGAAACTTCAGAAAAAGAAAACTACAGGCCAATATCCCTGAAGAATATTGACGCAAAAATACTCAACGAAGTACTAGCAAACCAAATTTGGTAACACATTAAAAAGATCATTCATTATAATGAAGTGGGATTAATCCCAGGGGTGCAAGGATGGTTCAACATATGCTAATCAATTAATGTGATACAGCATGTCAACAGAATGAATGACATAAACCATATGATCATTTTAGTTGATGCTGAAAAGGCATTTGATAAAATTCAACATTCTTTCATGATAAAAATTCTCAAAAAAATTGCATATAGAAGGAATATACCTCAACATAATAAAAACCATATATGATAGACCCATAGCTAGTATCATACTGAATGGGGGAAATCTGAAAGCTTTCCTCTAAAATCTGGAACATAACAAGGATGCTTGCTTTCATCAGTACTGTGTTTTTTTAACACAATACTGGAAATCCTAGCTAGAGAAATCATACAGAAGAAAGAAACAAAGGGCATCCAAACTGGAAGGAAGAAGTCAAATTATCCTTGTTTGCAGATGACATGATTTTATATTTGGAAAAACCTAAAGACTCTACCAATAAAACTATTAGAACTGATAAATTCAGTAAAGTTCTGGGATACAAAATCAACATACTAAAATCAGTAGCATTCTTGTGTGGTAACAGCAAACCATTTGAAAAAGAAATCAAGAAAGTAATTCCATTTACAGTAACTACAAATAAAATTAAATACCTAGGAATTAACCAAAGAAGTGAAAGATTTCTGCAATGAAAACTGTGAAACATTGGTGAAAGAAATGAAAAGGACACCAAAAATACGGAAAGATATTTTGTGTTTATAGAATGGAAAATCAATATTGTGAAAATGTTCATACTACCCAAAGCAATGTACAGATTCAATGGAATCCCTGTCAAAATGCTAATGACATTCTTCACAGAAATAGAAAAACAAAAAACAAAAAACCTAAAATTTATATGGAACCACAAAAGACCTAGAATAGTCAGAGCTATCCTGAGCATAAAGAACAGGAGAAATGGAGAAATCACACTACTTGACTTTTTCTTTTTCTTTTTTTTTCTTTTCTTTTTTTTTGAGACAGAGTCTCTCTTTGTCACCCAGGCTGAAGTGCAATGACATGGTCTCAGCTCACTGCAACCTCTGCCTCCCAGGTTCAAGCAATTCTCCTGCCTCAGCCTCCCAAGTAGCTGGGATTACAGGTGCCCACTACCATGCCTGGCTAATTTTTGTAATTTTAGTAGAGATGGGGTTTCACCATGTTGGCCAGGCTAGTCTCGAACTCCTGATCTCGTGATCCACCCACTTCAGCCTCCCAAAGTGCTGGTATTACAGGCATGAGCCACCATGCCCAGCCCACATTACCTGACTTTAAATTACAATACAGAGCTATTGTAACCAAAACAGCATGGTACCAGCATAAAGACAGACACATAGATCAGTGGAACAGAATGGAGATCCCAGAGATAAATCCATACATCTAGAGTGAACTCATTTTTGACGAAGGTGCCAAGAACATACATTGGAGAAAACATAGTCTCTTCAACAAATGGTGCTGGGAAAACTAGATATCCATATGCAGAAGAATGAAACTAGACCCCTATCTTTTGCCATGTAGAAAAATCAGATCAAAATGGATTAAGGGCTTAAATTGAAGACCTCAGACTATGAAACTATATTAAGGAAACACTGAGGAAACTACAGGACATTGGACTGGGCAAAGATTTCTTGAATACTTCACAAGCACGGGTGACCAAAGCAAAAATAGACAAGTGGTATCACATCAAATTAAAAAGCTTCTGCACAGCAAAGGAGACAATCAACAAAAGGAAGAGATGACCCACCGAATGGGAGAAAATATTTGCAAACTACCCATCTCACAAGGGATTAATAACCAGAATATATAAAGAGCTCGAACAACTATATAGACAGATATTTAATAATCTGATTTTAAAACGGGCAAAAGATATGAATAGATATTTTCCAAAAGAAGACATACAAATGGCCAACACGTATATGAAAAGGAGCTCAACATTACTGATCATCAGAGAAATGCAAATTCAAAACTACCATGAGATATTATCTCACTCCAGTTAGAAGGGCTTTTATCTAAAAGACAGTCAATAAAAAATGCTGGCGAGGATGTGGAGAAAAGGGAACCCTTGCACACTGTTGGTGGGAATGTAAATTAGTACAACCACTATGGAGATCAGTTTGGAGGTTCCTCAAAAAATGAAAAATAGAGCTATCATACTATTCAGCAATCCCACTTCCAGGTAGATACCCCCAATAAAGGAAATCAGTGTACCAAAGTGGTATCTGCACTCTCATATTTATTGCAGCACTATTCACAATATCCAAGATTTGGAACCAACTCAAGTATTCACCAACAGACAAACAGATAAACATAATGTAGTACATACACACAATGGAATACCATTCAACCATAAAAACGATGAGATCTTGTCACGTGCAACAACATGTATGGAACTGGAGATCATTGTGTTCAGTGAAATAAGCCAGGCACAGAAAGACAAACTTTGCATGTTTTCACTTATTTGTGGGTGCAAAAATTTTAAACAATTGAATGCATGGAGATAGAGAGTAAAAGGATGGTTACCAGAGGCTAGGAAGGTTAATTGGGAGGTTGGGAGGAAGTGGAGATGGTTAATGAGTACAAAAAATAATTAGAAAGAATAAATAAAAACTAATATTTGATAGCACAACAGGGTGACTATAGTCAATAATAATTTAATTGTAAATTTAAACATTATGGAAAGAGTATAATTGGATTGTTTGTAACACAAAGGATAAGTGCTTGAGGTGATGGATACTCCATGTACCCTCATGTGATTATTGTGCATCGCATGCTTGTATCGAAACATCTCATGTACTCCATAAATATGTATATCTACTGTGTACCCATGAAAAATTAAAAGAAAAAAAGGATTTATTTATTTATTTAGACACAGCATCTTGCTCTGTCATCCAGGCTGGAGTGTAGTGGTGCCGTCATGGTTCACTGCAGCCTCAGCCTCCCAGGCTCATTCAATCCACCCATGTTAGCCTCCTGAGTAGCTGTAAGTACAGGCTTGCACCACCATGCCCCGTTAATTTTTGTGTGTTTTCTTTCTTTTTGTAGAAATGGGGTTTCACCATGTTGCCCAGAGTGGTCTTGAGCTTCTGGGCTCAAGCGATCTGCCTACATTGGCCTCCCAAAGTTCTGGGATTACATGCATGAGCCACTATGCCTGGCCTGATTTTATTGTATTTATTTACCACTTGAAAAATATATCTCCATCAATTGCTTTGGGAGACCCAGCTTATACCAGTAAAAATTAGGCATTTAAAAATACCCATTTTAAAATCAGATTATTAGATGTAGTAAAATGGAGGTTTTAGTTCTTTTTTAGGACTTCCTAAGAATCTCCTTCAAGGTGTCCAAGGACTTCATACTTGAAGCATATAAAGTGGCTACCAAAAGAGTATATTACTGTGTTAGCTGCTGGCCTACAGGCATTAAGATACGATTTTAGTTAAATCTCTTACGATTGTCAAGTGACAAAAATCCATTTCCAACCATTTCATGCATCAAAGAAATTCAGTGTAAGTCCATTGAATTAACTCATGGATACAAACCCAAGAAGTTAGGTAAATATCATGAACAGGACCTAGATACTGGCCAGCTATCAGCAACCCAGGTAAGGAATTCTCTCCTTCTTTCTTTGATATTGGTTGACTGTGTCTCCAGCCAAATCTCATCTTGAATTGTAATGCTCACATATCAAGCGGGGGGCGCGTTGGGGGGGTCCTGTAGTCCCCATGTGTCGAGGGAGGGAGGCGATTGGATCATGGAGGCAGTTTCCCCCATGCTGTTCTTGTGATAGTGAGTTCTCATGAGATCTGATGTTTTTTTAAGTGTTTAACAGTTCCTCTTTCACATACTCGCGCTCTCTCGTTCTCTCTCGCTCTCTTGCCCGCACTCTCTCTCTTGCTCCCTCTTGCTCCCTCTCGCTCCCACCTGCTGCCATGTAAGATGTGCCTGCTTCACCTTCCACCATGATTGTAAGCCTCCCCAGCTATGCAGCACCATGAGTCAATTAAACCTCTTTCCTTTGTAAATTATCCTGTCTTGGGCAGTTCTTTATAGCAGTGCAAAAATGGACTAAATACTTTCTTCTTCAGTCTTTCCCTCTTTTCTTTTTCAGGCAGCATTTCTGGCTTTGGCAATCACATGACTAAATACCACCACCCACATTTCTATCTCATCAAGTTGCCAACCTAGCTTGCCTGGTGTTTCTTAGTTCTAGGTCAAGATTGTGGAAAGATTTGTTTGAATCACTTGCTTTCTATTCATTAATGGATATGGGAGAACATCACACAGTATAGACATCGCTACTTTGATTTTCTTTGCTCCTCTGTGTCAATGGAATTGTCAGAGAAGCACAAAACTTAACTCTTATGTTTGTGCCATTTAGTGTAACAGCAATTTTTGCAGGCAGGAATTAGTGTTTCCATTTTTTTCACCAGGCAACTGAGGTTCAGAGGGAAATAATTCCTGTAGATCATAAAGTGAAGACCCCAAATTGAGACTGTCTAACTCCAAAGCCTGTGACTTGTTCTTCTTACCTATTTCTTCTCAGTTTCTGGCTAGGAAACGGATTTGCTGCAGAGGGGAGATGACCACATATGTGGACAAAGTAGATCCCTGAGATTGTAGGAGTTGTGATAGTAGGATCGCCATTCTCTACCCAAAGTAGAACCGGAGGAAAACATTTTCGTGGGAGTTGTCTTAAAGGGAGGTGGCAGAGCCCTTGGTTCAAAGTGGCATGGACTTGGGTAATACTTCTGAGGTATCCACACATCTTCTCATTTCAGAATCTACTTGCATCTCTGAGAGATCAGCTTAATCGTGTGTGTGTGTGTGTGTGTGTAAATTTAAAAAGGCATTAGCTAGAAGTCAAGGTTCAGAAATCATCCTGATTTTTTTCTTTTCCACTTTTAACAGAAATTTCTTCATATATAGAGAAAGTAGAACTGCTTTATATTATTGACCAATGCAAACGAGATCCTAAGATTGTCGGTGTGGTATATTCACTATTCAGTCCCTGAAAAGCCTGAAAAACAGGGAAGCATATGGTCTCAATTATGGATTTTACTCATTCCAAGGTTTTGCTCTTTTTCACATAAGCAGGATTTTTTAGTGGGTTTATGACACTCAATTAGACAAAGAACTACACTGCCTTGCCTGACTGTAGCTCGCACTCAGTTCTCTTAGCTTTCCTGCATTTCCCCCTGAGGAACTTCTAATTATTTTTTTCTCTCAACAGGCAGTTTTCTCCTCAGTCTGTTTCTCATCTTTTCAATGTTTTGTTCTTCATCCTTTCTTAATTCAAGGGGTACAAATGCATTAGCTTCCCTGTAAATGTCACACATATTTATTTACCCTCATTTAATCTGAGTTTGTACGAAACGATTCCGGGATGTGCTTTGGTGGCGCTGTTGTCAGGCACATTTCTGCTGTTCCTCCCACTAAGCTCCTAGCCTTTCTCCTAAGGTGCTTTTTTAACGTATGTCCCCAAGTTGACATTAATAAATCCTCCAATGAAGCCCCACCATTTCTGTGACACTTCCAGACACCTCATCTGTCTTTTGCAAAGCAAGTAGGCAGCAAATCAAAACTACCCAATTATTGCAAAATGCAGATTTTTCTTTTTTTTTTTTAATCTGTGGGATCTGGGAATTACCAGTGAGTCCTTATCTGGGAATTATTGATTAAGCACTTATCTACACTGTCCTCAGCACTGTGTGGACAGTCCCAAATGTCCCTCAACCCCCATAAGAGAAGAAAACACAATTCTTGTTCTGGAAAAAAATTATAATCTAATAACGGC